>NC_091821.1:378012197-378327197 GCF_038994185.2 Dermacentor albipictus | reverse complement strand
TTTCCGACATTACCGGAACATACGAGGACACAGAAAGAAAATGTTTAACTGTAGAATTTACGAAAAAAAAAACATGAGCCATTCCACTCTGTAAAAGTGGATTACCAGCGAAGCTGTGTAGCACACGACCAAGAGGTGACACAGGATTTGGAACAAGGGTACACACATTTATTTTTATACATCCGCGTTCATTCGTGTTATAAATTGGTTATGTCCATTCGTGTTTTGATTTCGCGATGTAGGGAGTCAAATAATTTGATACCGAAATCACCGCACCAATAGCCAGTTGGCCAGTGCCATCGGCGCTTTCACATAGGGAGGGGCAGTATGGGAACGCTAGTATAATGAGCGGCATCGGAGCCAGCTGTGGAAGAAAACGACAACGACGACGAACGCGCGAGCAGTGGTACCAGCCATCGGTGATGAAGACAGTCTTTGCTCACACAGATTTGTCGACGGACACGAAAAATGCCTGGAACCCTAGCCATAAACAGCTTCGCTGTAAAAACGTGCACGTGCATAGAAAGCAGCAGGAGCAGACGAACAGAATGGCAGCCGAAGTATAGGACGCCGAAAACGCCAAAGTATATATATGTATAGGACGCCGAAAACGAAAATAGCCGAAACCAGATTTTATTTCTACACATGATTGTATCACTTTACTGCTACGTAAGTTGAAAAGATAAAGCCACATATGCAAAAGTTACTGAATTTTCCTTTTGCGACCAGTCTCATGGCGACGCTCTGTTGCCAATACCGAAAATAGCCCCACTGTCCTCCCAGTGCTGTAATGCCAACAAGTAGCACTTCACCGCCAGTCGATGGGCAATCTCTCATGCAAAAAGAACGCGCCATTCTTAGAGGGCAGGAGGCACAAAGAAACGCACACGACGAAACGACTGAAGCGGCGATGTAAATCTATCTTGGCGAAGAAACGGAGCTCTTGAGCAACGCCGAATCGCATACGCCCTCTCCCCCCTCGCGCTTTTTCGTTGCTGTTGTTGTTGTTGATTATTCTTTTTTTTCGTTTTTTTTTCTTTCGCTGCGACCAACTTTACGGTAGTCGCGGCGGCGTCCAAGTTGACGTGAATAGCCGCGTGGCGCCGAGAGCAACGCCACTGTGCTCGAGAGAAGAACAAAATTCTGTTTAGAAGTCGTGACGACAGCTTCGAATGCGAGCCACCACTCGAGCGGGACGGTTCTGGGATATTTTATTTTTTCGTCCCCCCCTCTCTCTTGCTCATTCGTTGGTACTTTGCCGAGCAGCGCTTTACGGTGATCGATAACTGCGGCGACGTGTACTGTATAGCTTAATGGGCAATCGCGCGGGACCTGTCGCCGCCGCTGCGGCGGCGGACCGAGGGACGAGAATGGAGGACCGATACGAGGTTAGGAGGACGGGCTCCGGGGCAGGCCGTCCGGTCGGCCGTCCGGTCGGCGGCCGTCGCCTTGACAGGCTATAAAGACGCGGACGCCGGGCTGTTCTGGGGCTCGGCCCGCCCCCTATGCGAATGCGTTGCCAAGAGATGGAGCATTTTCGCGGCTGAGAGAATATAGAGCCGCCACCGCGTTTGCTGTACGCATGAGTGGATAGAATGGGGAAAGTACAAAAGAAAGAAAAGAGAAAGAAACAGTGAAGAAAGAGAAGCCGACGCTTTTGGCAGCTTCTCTTTTGGCACTTTTGGCAGTGTTTCACTATTTGCCGTCACGACGACGTGGCATTGTGTACCGTACTAAACACTCCGCACTAGGCAACAATTATGGACGATTCCAAGAAAGTATGGGTCTTTGAAAAATAGAAATAGCTACAATTATGATAACTGTAGCTTGAAATCGTCCAGAAAGAAAGTTATTGCAATTATCTAAATGGGTGATTTTGCAGCCTACGTAGTCTCACCCCACTCTGTCGACCCCGCTTGCGAAATTTCCTGAACAGCGTCAATGATATAGCTGGTGTCTAATATACATGTGAACCGCATAATTCAACACGCCGGCATTACTCGAGAGCAGACGAAGCTATATCTGTGTCATCACTGCTTTAAGTAACGCGAAGCTCCGGGCTCTGTCTCCGGTTTTCACACTGCACTGCTGTACGTTTACTCTCTAAATGTCCGTTTCAGAGAACACTCGTTGGCTAGCAAGAAAACCTGATTAAAAACAGGGGATGGGTGCCTTGAATCTCAAGCATCATGAGGCCCTAAAGAGTATGGGCATGACTAGCCCTGTCGTACACCCGTATAACCTTCAGAAAATGGCAGCAGGCAAAAGGGTATACAACTGCAGATAGCCAATGGCTTATATAACGAAGGCCGAAAGATGGAACGGTGAGGTAGAAGTAGCGTGCGTGCGTGCGTGCGTGCGTGCGTGCATGAGTGAGTGAGTGAGTGAGTGAGTGAGTGAGTGAGTGAGTGAGTGAGTGAGTGAGTGAGTGAGTGAGTGAGTGAGTGAGTGAGTGAGTGAGTGAGTGAGTGAGTGAGTGAGTGAGTGAGTGAGTGAGTGAGTGAGTGAGTGAGTGAGTGAGTGAGTGAGCGAGCGAGCGAGCGAGCGAGTGAGCAAGTGAAACATTTCTCTACCACAATCCATGTCCGGATTGCGAAGGCTAAAGGCACGTAATCTTCCTATAAGGCATTGCGATGAGCAGCAGAAATGCTTAGGTGATGCTCTGGAATTAAGTGGGTCCCGTGCGAGGCCCTGCCAGAAGAAAGAGCGAAAACTTGGTTGGGAAGCGGCCCAGCTGTCTCGAATGAACGGGGGGTGGGAGGTAAAGGGCATCAGATGCCATTGGAAAGAGAGAACACGGAAGGATTGCATACCGGCATAATAGATAATATAAGCACTCGTTGCATTCTTCCCTCTGCGATGTGGTCGTCTTCGTTTCGCTCGATCGCAAGCCAGCAGTGCTTGATGGAGCGAGGCGGCCCAGAGAGAGCTATATTAGGCGTCTTTGTGTGACGAAATAGGCACAGATGTCGCCGGCTGTTCTCTTTTTTGTAGCTGATACGCAGAAACGTTCCGGGTATGTGCATACCAGCCCCCCCCCCTCCCCCCCCCCCCCGCCTATTTGTGCTCAGCCTTTGTAACCTTTCTGGACAAAAACACTTCTGCTCTGCCACACAATCGTATTGTTGCTACCGCGGCGGTGCCGATAGGTTGCCGCCGTGGGCATTACGAGACTTCGAAGAACAGCGATAGGATGCGCCCGGTATGAAAGCTCTGACGTTAAAGAATCGCGCAGTGGGACGTGCCACTATTCGTGGACATTTGTAGTCAGTATACTGCCGCTTTAACTCAGCTAACGGCGGCCAAGTGCAATGCGTAAATACAAGCAGGAACGAGTAAGGATAGTTCATGATAAGACACTATGACGATGAATGGCGAGATACTATAGCTTAGATTTTGCTGGTGTTTCAGGTGCAGAAATTGAAACAATGTTCTTTCTGCTATTCCATTATATTTCTGTATGGGTTTTTAGAAGTGGCTTTTAGAAGACACGGACAGGCGCAGTGCGCCTGTCCGTGTCTTCTATTTTTTTGCCTGCCTCCTAATTTTTGCGCCTAAAACAATTTGTAAAATCCATGTACCAACTAGCCCGGCAGCAGAGTTACTAAATTCTATATGGTCTAAGGCACTACGAGAGATGAAAATTACTTAAAAGTAATACTAAAAGTACTAAAAGTAATACTAAAAGTAAATGTAATAAAGTAAAATGATTAGGGAGACTGCAATGGTAGGGGTCATTTATTATTATTATTATTATTATTATTATTATTATTATTATTATTATTATTATTATTATTGCGTGTGCTGTCATGTTATATGTTCAAGTTCATGTTCAAACTTATAGTTCCTAGTCGATGGTGGTTACCGCAGGCATGCCTGTTTTCCGAACACCAACATCACATGGGAAATGCTGCAGCATCTTGGGCTCAAATCAGAAAGTCTTTGGTTTGTACGAACTATTCCCCATTGATTGGCAGTCCTTGCTGTTTAAGCATTTGCTATCAAGACTGGCCGAAACGTTTTTCTTCTAACCTCGCTGCAGTACAGAAAGCTTTGCGTGCACGGATGCCAACCTTTTACCGATAGCTGACAGAAAACAGTAATTAGGAGTAAGGTAATGTAACAGTGGAGGCTTCTAGGCTTCAAGGGTGAACGCTAGGTGCCGCTTTGAATACAAATAAACCCCAGCATCAGCAGTTGATACATGAAATCGATGCCGTCCTAGAAAAATACCGCGGAGCACTACCCTCTTGGACGATCTTCAGTAAAGTGCGAAATCGCAAGGCCTACCCAGAAAAAAAGAAAGAAAGAAAGAACAAGCAAAAAGAAAACTGAAGCAGCAGAAGCTTTTTGTGGGCGAGTTGGTGTAACATACTCGAAGAAAAAGAAACAGCGCTACGAACACGCGGACTAAAAGAAGAACATTTACGACGGAGAGCGCCTGTCTGTCGTGCATGTTCTTCTTTTAGTCCGCGTCCTTGTAGCGCTGTGTTTTCCTACAAAAAGAAAAGATGCATATATATATATATATATATAGTTGTTTTTTCATCCACCTTAATTTCCATTACCTTATCGTTTCTTTATTTTCATTTATTAAGCACAAGTAATTTCCCCTCTGTTGTCCTTGGTGTCAGTGTTTGTTGGCTTCTTATGATATGACTAATAAAAATCGGGCCCCTCGGTTAACCTCCTTTCTTCTCGTTCAATACATAACGAGGGTCTCGAATCCGGCAACGTTGATGCCTTCAGGTAGCATATGTGGGTTTATTGACCAGTTGCCTTCACCCTAAAAGATCACGTTCGCGTGACGCCTGCGGCAAAAAAGACGTTCCACGTCCGCCGCCAAGGTCTGTGAGTGGTGGCGCTGGCTAACACTCCCAGGATTCTACTAGGACACATAAATACCCAAGAAAGTGGATGGGAAAACGACGCCGCAGTAGCTCAATTGGTAGAGCATCGCACGCGAAATGCGAAGGTTGTGGGTTCGGTTCCCACCTGCGGCAAGTTGTTTTTTTCATCCACTTTAATTTCCATTACCTTATCGTTTCTTTATTTTCATTTATTAAGCACAAGTAATTTCCCCTATGTTGTCCTTGGTGTCAGTGTTTGTTGGCTTCTCATGATATGATATCTATGATATGATATGATATATGTTGGCTTCTTATGATATATATATATATATATATATATATATATATATATATATATATATATATATATATATATATAGAATTGCAATACTCACGACGCCTGTTAGGGCACTTTCCAGCGGCATAGAAAGTTTTATGGAGGTTCACGCACGCCTAAATAAAACTTTGTTTACCACTGGAAAGTACCCTAACATGCGTCGTGATTATTAGTTTTGTTCTCACAATGCGTAAGGAAAGTTCGCCAATGAATTTTGCAGCCCACTGAGGACGAAACGTGAAAATTGCAGCTTGTGGCCCACGATGCACTTCTTTTTTTATTTCAAATGTACAAAAATTGAAAGATGGGCCTTTTTACTTCCGGCCTTCCCGAAGTCCCAGAGACACTACTCAGACAAGAACAACGAAAAAGAAAAAAAAAAGTCTCGACACGCACTATATACTGCACCGAATGGAAGCACACATGCCTAGAGCAAGCGTTCAAAAGTGCGCACACAGCTGCCGATTCCTTACTCTCAGCGCTTGGCTGCCCCCTCCCCACTGAACTGCGCCGAAGGAACAACAAGGACTACAACAGCGACAACAGAGCGAGAAAGGGCCAATACCATGAAATTCAATGTACAATTTACAAGCAAGCTTAAAAAACACGAAACAACAACGAAATTAACATACAAATGACAAAAAAGAAATGAAACGAAAAGGCCCTCATTAAAACAGAGCGAACCGTTCGTACTGAGCTTTGTTCAGCTGTGCTCCACCATCCAAGCTGGCGAACAAGATCTGAAATCTGCGGGAGTCGTGGGCGGCCTAAAATAGTAATGTCAAAAGTATAGAGTACGTAGTTATACCGGAAACATTAAACGCCTAGGGCCTGCACGCTAAGACGAACGATGCTTCGCTGTTGACGAAAGTTCCTACGAACAGTACAATTAAGGCATGTTGCCACTCTTGTATGCTCCCCGTGCCACGTTTACTGTGAAGGAAAGTGTCAGCGGCTGATGCGGAGGCATAACCTGAGTAGCTTAATTTTAGGAACCCATAAAGCACTTTGAGTGTTGTTTCGTAGCGTGTTTTTGTAACACGATAAGTTCTCCTACTTTTCCCCCGCCGTACTTGACAATATCATGCCAATATTACTACAGTCTGTAAGTTATGGTTTGTGATGCTTGCCGTGGCTCTATAGATTCCGGGCAAGTAAATACAAGGAAAAGATGCAGCAAAATACGGCACACTTGTTTTTTTATGTCACAAGAACACCAGCTTCATTAATGATGCTGGTGCCGGACATTTATTAATGGGTATTGTTGCTTATGTTGACACAGCCTCGGGACTTATCTTTGAAAGGCAACGAAAGCTCGGTCCGTATGAACATGACGCTGCACACTGGAATGGAAGTCGGAGAGTGCGTTCTGCAGCCCGGCAGTAGCAGTTAATGGAAATTTCTTGTAGTGGGATACTTCCACCGGTGACGTCATATATTGTCGATTTTGTTACAATGCAGCGATTGACCACAGGACGACGCCCTCATATGCGCACGTCTCATGTTCTCTTTCCTTGAACGTACTCAAGTGTGCTGGAAAGAGGGAAGAAATCTACGCTATAAGCAATGATCGCGACACAGAGCTGCATTCGGAGGAGTTTCGTGCAGTTGTTTCGATCGACCTTGGCTGTTTGCTTTGTGTCTCCTGAATGGTTCTACTGAACCTAACAAAATTCTGACTAAACAGTTATGCACCATTTCGTCAGTTTTTGTTTGTTTTTGATAAAGGAGTCGTTGATACGCCTTTGTGGAAACGCCCGTTGCCAGCTCCCGTAAACGGTGCAGCATGCAAAGTATGCACCGCGTCGCCGAGCCCTTGCCGACATTTTACGCACGAAAGACAGTCAATATTAATGGTGGTTGACTTCTTACACAGTAAAAAAACCATATCGCTGTGGATTTCTAGCCCTTGGTTTATAAAGTATTTGTTCGCGAAACAGTTTGCTGTGTTCTGTCATCAGGCCTGAAATCAATTTCAACTTTTGTTCTCCAGTTCAATTTTCTAAGCCTAAAGTAAGTAGAACTAGTCAACGCACACTGACTCTCGCGCACTGGCACCCCAACGGCTGACGTCATTAAAACTTCGCGCTCATAGAATCGAAGTGAGCCGCAGCGCTTATATTTTGTTGTCGTAACTTGGAAGGTCGCAGCAAACGGTGGCAGTGCCCACGTGCTGTGCGAGTATTCATATTCTCGCGTTGCCTTCCTCACGGTGCGAGGAAGGACATTTAAGTTTTTTGTGGGCTATTATCAAAGAACAGCAATTAAATTTTACCTTCTGGTCATTGATTAAATTACATAACGTTTAAAGCCAAGAACTGAGCTCGCTGATTGGGCTGCCTTCAGAACAAAATTTCAGGATGCGCCGCAAGTTCTTCTACTCTCTGTGCGAACACACTGCGTAAATGAAGTAAAAAAATATTTGACAGGTTGACTTTATACCGGTACATACAGGCAAACTTAAATTTCGATTAACCGCCTTAGAAGGCGCAAGCAGCGCACTCCCAATTGAAGGTAATGTTAACTGGCAGAAGCCAAATCAGCGTGAACTTCGATGCTCGGAGAGTGAAAAAAAAAATATTTCAACCTTTGATGCTTGTTGCCGCTTTATTTTCTTGCTCTTGCGAAAATTTTCTTCTTTTTCTAAAAAAGTACAGCTGCGGATTTTTTGTTATTTATTGAATCCCTGGTCAGCGCAATGAGCTTACGTAACTTCTTACACGAGAACACGATTTAGGTGCGCCGTCGACGTAAAAAGGCTTCCGAGAACTCTACGTCACAGAGTAAACAAAGCTGGAGTATCCCTGGCTCTCGAAGTGAGAGTCTTTCCACCGGCTTTTGCATTTACCGCGCCATACACGCGAGCGCCGCGCACGTCAAACTTTCGCCGGTGGTTTCGCAAGTCCAGTCCGTGCAACGATACCTTTCCTATGCGAGGGAAGTTAAACTTCAGCTCGCTTTGGCCTTCAGACGTGTTTCCGCAGTGATTTCGCCTTACGCAACGATGAAATGGCGGGCATACCGCGAGTGCTCTGGAAGGAATTAACGTTTATCGTTTCACTAATGTTTGTGAACCAGAGGAAAAAGAAGGAAACATTGCAACGTCCGTGCAGCGTTGTTTTTTCTTTTCTCCCAAGATTCAGTTCTCAACAGCCTTAAAATTTCCAGGCGGAACCGCTTAAGCTACCTCAGACATGATAAAGACCAGTGACATTTTCCTATCTTGAAGAGAAGGGCTTCAAGGGGAAAAAAAGTGAAGAAGAAAACGAATACCGCCCCATCTTCTCAAAAAAGTAAATGAATGGAGAAGTAACGCGAGCTTAGGAGAGTACTGCAGCGTAATTACATCTGCCCAACAAAAGTGTAGGGAAAGGGGAATGATGAAACGAGGAGAGGAACGTAAGTCTCCGGACGCATAGCTCACGCTTTTCAGAAAAGACAAAAGCGCCCATCAAGTGACGTTTTAATGGGGGGAAGTATAAGGCTCTGGAGTACTCCAACATACCATCACTATATAGCTTCAGCCTTTATCTTTCTCGTCATGATTACTTATAAGTCGCAATGGCGCAGCGCAGATCCCAGGACGGGCCACCTCGTTTGCTCTCGCCCTGGCATCTTCGTTGCCATTTCGCTGCGCCATAATTTACCATTCTCTGACGCCACCGTGTTGCGGAACCAACTTCCACGAGGCGTGCTCATTTCGCTCGGTCAGCGTTCATGAGGCACGCTTCGGAAGGCTCGTTAAGGACGCTTCATTATCCATCGCTGTTCTCTGCAGTTTCTAATTTACACTTTTCTTTATTTTTATCGCGAAGAAAGGGAAATCGCAGAGCGGGAGGGATGCGCCAGTTCTAGATGCGCTCTGGACGACGCATGTACGCCGCGTGGATAGAACCAGCATTCAAAGGAGTTCGGTGGAGTTCGTCGTTGGGTTATCGGCATCCATTCGACGAGCGTTCCGAGGGAAGCCTCCAGCGCGATACAGACCGTAAATTGAGTGCTGGATTTCGGGCTAGCCGTGTTTTCCTGACGATGCATGCGAAGAGGTATTGGCACGAACCACCCTGGAAATTAGTAGAACCCACGCTCTCCCGCGCTTCATGCGGAGTGGTTGTGAGGATTCTACGTGAAACAAAATTTTTTTTGTTTCTGTGTGTTGAACGAACATGAGTTTGCCTCGCTTTACGCTGAATTGGAGCTGCTATGGGCTCAAGAAGGACTAAAATATGTTGCAAACATAAATTAATTTAGAACAGTCATCCTTCCAGATGCCTCCTTTACTAGTCTTTGCGTGTTACCTACCTCCACTACCCATCCGCATCTTGCACTGCTAATTTCATTGATAAGAAGACAATTATTACTGCTAAATTATCTTATGCAACACGGTCTCAACTCCCATTTCTTTTCATGCGGTTCACCACGTTGGAGCCATCAGCAGCCTGCAAGCATGTAAGTGTTGAAAGCTATGCGTTATTTACGCGCACGGCGGTCACTGAACTTCGATTTGTTTCGAGTTCGTTTAATGATCTTCTCATCGTTAAACCGGTTGGCTCATTCTTATTTATCTTTAAATCTTCTGAGCCAGCAAACCGCATCGAGCAAAGACTCCTCCAGTGATCTTACTTTATTCTTCTGTTTCGTTTTCTTAGGAAACAAAAATGAAGAACTAAAGCATCCAATTATGCCCTGGATCACGAAAACATTATTTTTGGATCTGGTACTAAAAGTTATGCATAGCGACAGCTGTTGCGATTTTCGGTGTCCTTTTAATTATGGGTGGCGTTATGAATTGCATACACCAGGGGCAAGCATGCACGTTGCACACAAGTTCAAAGGGGGTTGCTCAGAAAGCTTTCAAACTCGAGATATAGAGCGAGAGATAGCATAACGAAGAGGGAAAGAAGGTTAACCAAGGACGTGCCCGGTTGGTTGCCTTACACTAGTGGAGGGGAAAGGGAAAAGAATAGATGGGAAAGAAAGAGAAAAAAGGTAATGTAGAGTCAATCAAATTCAAAGTTGGCTGCAGTATTATAGGCTGCGAAGTGAGACGGACACCCCCCAACCCTTCTCGCACTGCAGGTGACCGACGTTATCGTTTTGCCGGTGCCTCCGCTTCTCGAACGGTGCTCGCCTTCCATGCTTTGTTCAGCGCTTTTGCGTGGAGTTCCCAGTTAACGACATCTTCCCGGAGCTTGCGCTCAGCTTATGGCTCAGGTTTACGGTATCCATGACGTTCGCGTTGTCGGCATTGAGCGGCAGCTTCCTTCGCCCTCCGTGCTGGCTTCTTGCTATCTGCAGTGACTCATGTGTTTACCACGCTACAACTGGTTACTTTTGAGCGCTCTATCAAGGGCGCGTCTTACATTCGGCTCACCGAAGCCGGGCGCTCTAAACCCATTAACCATGTTGTCTGAGACCGCCGCTTTCCGACTGAAAGTGCTCCGGGGGCACCCCCCTCTTCAACTTTGGAATGCGACCGAGTTCCGGCTAAGTTCCGGTCCCGTGGCTCCAGCCACTTCCGCTGTGGGCGCCGCGACTGCCACGCGTTGTGGAAGCGATGCGTGCGCCCCGTGTTTATCCGCCATGTTTGTTTACGACAGATGAAGCCCTGACGTGTTTCCGCTTCCGTTCTGTTCGGTGCGCTGTAGGTTTATGCAAAGGAAAAACAAAAGAAACTGACGCACATGTGCTAATTTGTTTATTTGTCCTTTGTGTAACAGTGCATAGCAGTAAACAGAACGATGTCATACCAACTAGTCCAAGTCAAAGCCCTATTTTTCGTTTCCGGCCACCACGATTCGGAGTGTGGCGGAACTTTCAGCGCGGGAATACTTTCTCTCGCATCGATCTAGATTGGGCTCCGCATCGTTGCAATCGGAGTCGCAGCGCGGTAGGAACGAGCCAAATAAGACGAATAAGCATAATAAGCCTGTGCGAAGTAGCTGCGAGCAGCAGCAACAGACACGCGCATTATCTTATGCTTCACCAGGGACAACCTTATCAACTTATTATACTATGTGGACAGCAATAGTGGTTCAGAGGGCAGGTGAGTGTTCTGATGTTTCACAACTCAAATGTATAGCTTGGCTCGAATCAAATAACTTCTCTAAGAAAATAAAGCTAGCCGGCAGGGCGTTTGAGTGACTATCCCGAAAGAAACGGAATAACAAAACTGATTGAATCCTTAGTAAATGAATGAATGAATGAATGAATGAATGAATGAATGAATGAATGAATGAATGAATGAATGAATGAATGACGCAACAATAGAGAAATATACACAAGCGTAGTGCTTGTGTACTGCTTGTGTACTGCTACAACCGAAAAATAACTTGACCCTGTTTGCTAAACCGACCAACTAAATGAACTTATTTCACAACAAGGACGGTATTTTTACGTTAGTTAACTGTCTACCTTCACACATCATGTTGAAGTGGTTGATGAGGCTGTTTGGTTCGACTGAGGGTAAGCGTATGAAAGGCAATGACACTGGAAGCTCGGCGTCTCCAATTTATTAAATGCTGCTAAAATGTGTAGTGACCATCGCTACTATAACCAGCGAAACAGAAAAATACGGATGCTCTGAGCAATGGCTGATAGAGAAAGAAGGTTTTGGAAAATCAAATGTAAGCAGACAAATGCTCGCGGATACCTTAACGGAAAATATATAGGAAAAGGACAAAAAATATAGAACAAAAATACTGAAGTGAATTCAACGCTGCCTATCCACGCAAGGTTTTACTCTGAAGTACCATCAACTCCAATTACGACGAGTGATGCATGCAGTCCCGAAAAAAAATTAAGAACAGAAAATGCGTTTGTAGGATAAAGATACGAGCATGTTGGCGTGCAGGTGAGCGCGAAAGAGCGCCGAAGATCAAACACCCTTGGCGTGCAACCTTAACATGCGAGAAAAAATCACCGCCCAAGCACTCCGTACAGATGGTTAACCAGTGAAGCTGAAACGTGCGGCCCCAGTGTTTATCGCTGGGTTAATCCCAGCGGTTCATTAAACAATGGCGTGGTAGGCTGCCGGATTCCCGGTATGCAGTTGCTGCTTGCGCTAGGCTGCACGAGCCTGTTCTTGTGCCCGGGCTGCAGCATCGGCACGGCGTAGACGAGCTAGTTCCCGGTTCTGCTCCCGACGTTGCTGATCAAAAGCTGCCTGGTCCTCAGGCGTACGTATGACGCGTGGCCTAGCCATTTCGGAGCCGGAGAGAAACTCCTGCGCGCGCGCTCGGCTGCGGCGTACAGGCGACAGACGGAGGGACAGACGAATTGGCCAGCCATATGCAGCTTCGCTGTCACATGTGTCAGAATTTGATCGCATGTAAAAAAAATGCGGCAGGAGGTTGATTTTTAATTTCACATCGCCGCTTTCTCGCGTTGTTGCGTTATGGCTGTACATTCTTATCGGTCTCTGTATCGTGATTCGAGGCACGTCGTAGAACTCGAGAAATGTGCACACGTTGATGATGTTCAATTATACGCAGTGTCCGATTTGGTGCGAGGCCAGATGACAAACAAGTGTTCGGAGCTTTTTTTTCAGTTTCCCACTCCGCTAAACAGCGTTGAGAAGAAAGCTGGGTGCGAAGAAGGCGTGTGCGCGTCCGTGTAGGCGCAAGGAGTTTCACGTTCCACGACGCAGGTTTTCCTTCGCTGCGTTACAGAGACTGCGACATTCTGTTGAGGGGCTATGAAATTCTGCTGCTGGGAGCGAGGTGCCGGGTTCGATTCAACGTTGCGGCGGGTTCATCCAGACAGATTCTGAGTGCAGAAAGCTTAGGAGGCCGTTTCGACGGCTGTCACCTGTACTTGGAACCACAGGTCAGCAAACTTACTCATGAGCAGACTCACTCAAACTCTAACTCAGACTAACCCGTGAGTCTTAGCCTCGTGAGTCTGAGTCAAAGTAAATCCGGCTAGTAGAATTTTGACGAGTCTTAGTCCGTGTGGGCCCGCTGAGTAGAATTTTGGTGAGTCTGAGCAGTGGCGTATAAACGGGGGTGAGGGGGAGGTAGGCGCAGGCCCAGAGTGCCAGGTGCCATCAAGGGGGGGGGGGGGGGTGTCATATATGTCTGCAGACCCACCTTTTTCCGCCGGCTTGGCTATGCGTAAGTGGTAAAAAATGCTCCTGTAACCAGCAGCCCGAGCTCATGTACCCGATGTACCAGATATGTAGTACCGCAGAATTGTGCGCTGCAGCTTCATCAGCCCCCTACTTAATAATTGCACGAATGTGCGGGTTAAAAAATCTAATTCGCTAAGTGGTTGCTAAACCAGTCACCATGCGCTCGTGCGGACCGCATGAGCGCCGTTCATGATCGGAGCGGACGTGGCTAAACATAGTCTGGTGGTGTGCCTCTTGCGTTCCTCTTCCGTTTAGTCCGCGCTATCTTAAAATGGGATATTTTAATAACTGCCTAAATAGCAATCATAGAGGAAACATTGCATTTCTGGGATTGAGGACTCAAAGTCATATTATTGACTCAACAAAATTTTTTTCTCTAAACAAAATCGTCTTGGGTGCTGGAGCCAGCAGCACTTTGAAACTGCGGGTGGCCCATTATGGCAGTACCGAAAGAAATATGAAATAGTGCACCAGTGACGTCGATCTCTCTATCCTCTCCATTGCCAGTGCAGATCAACAGTAGCACAAATTTTCGCTGGCACGGGCGGCCTTCTGTTTCTTTTTGCATGGTGACGCCAGGAATCGACGCGAAGCGTGCTCTATTCGGTCCTTAACCTTGTGGCGGTACCGCAGCACGGATAATGACGTTTGTCAAATGCAGCAAATAAAGAAAGGTTCTATGGATCAGAATGAAGAGAACTCGTAATGTCATGGCATAGTCGCGTTTCCTGATAGGATGGGGAGGTCATCGTCACTGACACTCTGCTTAATTTTCTTAGAAGAACTCGTTGGGTGAGTTGGTGCGTATTAGCAAGCAGTTTAAACTGCGCGCACAACCGACCACAGAGAGACCATACAAAGACTGTGCCTGTCCTTGTGTGCTCTCTCTGTCGTCGTTTGTTCACGCAGTTATAAAACTATTTAATTTTCGTTTGGGTTCAGGGCTACTCACAGTCAAAATACTGCACGCCATAGTGCCTACGACGAATTCTCCGGCGTTGTTTTGGGCAACATACAGGGCTAGCATAAATTATTCATTCATTTTGAAAAGGCTGTATTTTCATAAGTATTACACGTACACACATGAAAGATATGGGGAAAGAACCACATACTCAACTAAGGGTTGTAGTAGTTGGGGTACATTAAGGACTTTGTTTACGTATCCCCACTACCGCATTCCTTAGTCGAGCTCAAAACACGCATCAGTGCTGCAGTGCAGACAATTGATAGGGCTATGCTACAATATGTATGGAATGAGCTCGATTATCGTCTGGACGTGTGTTGCCACACCAAAGGGACACATATTGAACATTTGTAGAGTGTGTATAAACTTAGTGAATTTGTGGTTCTTTTCATATATCTTTCATGTGTGTACGTGTAAAGCTTTTGAAAATATAGCCTTTTCAAAACGAATGAATCATTCATGCAAGCTCTGTATGACTGTCGGGCTTGAATGTTGCAAATGTAATATCGCCTCTAAAATCACTAATAAAAACTTTATTAAAATATTTTTGTTACTTGTGAGTCGTATTTTCCACACTGCCGCATCTGTATTGGCTGCCAACCCTTATAGTCTGACAGCAGATGCGCCAGTGCGCTTATCACATGTTATCAGTGCAGCACCCTGTGTTATTTGGTGCAGAGAATAAAACAGCGTGTATACCTGTTACATTCGCGATCCCTGGAAACGAAAGCGAAGGGAAAGAGGGGAGAAGGGACATGCGCGGCATCCAAAGCGACTGTGCTGGTGCTGAAACAATACTCCCCTCCCCGAAAACTTTTGATATCCTCACCTTCCTCACTACACCCGAGGAGGAGGGGAGGGTGAGGGGTGAAAGAAGACCTATGGGCCCCGGGTACCAGACGACCTAGCTACGCCACTGAGTGTGAGCCCGAGTGATCCCGAAGGAAATAAAATGTATTTTGCGAGTGAGTCTGAGTGAGTTCTATTTATTTTGCCGACCTTTCTTTGCAACTGACCGCCTTTTACACTAGTTGCAACATGCCTATACTGTCCCCTTTGAATGACGGTAGCGGATGTCTGCCACTTGGTATGGACATGTCCAGGCTTTCAAGCTGCGCTTTCCCATGTCCTCCTGCAAGCTGGCCTCCGCTGCAGGGCTGTGACCAGCTGTGATCGCTGGGTAGATGACAACGAATGCCCCAAGACACTGCTCAGGACATTTCTCGAACACAACATAGGCCTTATAGCGCAAATATAATAACACCAACCATTACGCCTTAAGGCATGTCTACGTCGCAATCGAAAAAATGCTAATAAAAATTGTAATGAACATAGGGCGCATATGCTCTCCAGCCGCGTCTCTGGTAGATAGATTGCGGGACTGAGAGGTAAAACACGTAATATGAATCGCAGTATTGCTTCCAGATCGAAGGGCCTTGTGGTACACAGGAACTACAATTTTAAGGTTTGCCTGTGATTCTTGTGGCAGCGAGGAAACAACCAAACGCATCCTTTGTCGTTGTCCCCGCAATAGCTCCCATAGACAGTAGCGCGTGGTGGAGTTGGCCCGCCTCAATGACCGGCTGCTTTTTGAGCAGACGATCTTAGAGTGCCGGCTGATGCGATCTTCACACCAGAACGCGATGAAGGCACTATTGAAATTCCTCTAGTCAACCTGTTGTAACGACTGTGACCCTCCTGAGTTCCTTTGTGTGTGCGTGTGTGTTTTTATCTTTTTTTGTGTGTGTTCTCCCTGTCTTTCTATGTGTGTGCATTTTTTCTATATTTCTGTCTCCCCTTACACCTTCCAGCGTACAGGGCAGCAAACTGGATATTTATCTTCCAGTTAACCTCCCCGCCTTTTCTATATCATTTATCTCTCTCTCTCTCTCTCTCTCCCACTCTCTCTCTTGAACAGAGTTATGGACATGTGAGCACATACGGAGGGTCACAGCTAACACGGAGCAAGTCCTTGTCTTTTTTCAAAGCAAAGCCTTCTGCCGAACGAAACCAGTCGTATGTTGCTAGCAGCCTTTTGAAGCAACAGGCTATATTTTATGTCTCCTTATAACGTAATTTGCAGTGATTAATTATCCTACTTTTTAATTCTGAACTTACGGCCACAATATCGACAAAAGGTTTGTAGAGTCCATTTGTAAATGTCCTTTTCAGTTGTTTGCGACGCGCAACCTGTTTTTCAGTTGTTTGCAACGCGCAACGTGGCTCTTTTTCACGCATTTAGGAGAATGCCGCTGTAGCGTGCCAGTGGCGGGCCGCGCCAGTTTTTTCAAAGGTATCGCGGTATCTTCTTTACGCACAGAAAAAAGGAAACATGCGCAAAAGGTGAAACGCCGCAAAGAACTGAAAGTGGTGGTTTCAAATGTGCTCTACAAATCGTTTATTGACATTGCGGCCATAAAGTAGTTAATTGTAAAGTTTGTTCATTATTCAGTACCAAAATCTCTATCAATGACAACGCAAGAGATACTGGAGGGTTCTCCAGGAGTTCGCTAACAAGATGCGGTTGTTTCCATTTCCACTGAAGGTGGCGCTTCTTTTTTTAAGCTTGCTCCTTTTTAGCTAGGTGTACGCGTATACGCATATATGATGCTCTTCGTCAGATAATGGAGTAAGAGAATATGAATTCTGTAGTGCTGGGGCGGTATAACGTAAAGATATTCCAAACTTTCCTATGCCAATTCTGCAATCGGTACTCCGTGGCTGGTAGAAAACTTTTCTGGACCGCTCCCACTTCGCCTGTTTATCATGCAACGTCACGAAAAACGCGATAGCTCCCAATCTGACATGAACTGTACACAATGATTATGCATGAATTGGCCGAACAAAGGAAAAAATAATTATTTATGGTTCAACAGTTTTTCGCCATTAACCCTCTGCTATTGGTCAAAAGGTTTCATGCTGCACCCACTTCGCTTCTACATCACTCGACGTCACAATACCGCGAAAACTCAGTGCGTCAAGGTGATGTGTACGCGTTAAAGATGCATTAATATGCCGAACAAAACTGGATTTTTGCCTAATAGCCAGAGACCGCTCTGTTCCGAATTGAATAGAATATGGCTGCCCGCCGATTGCTCTGGCACTAGCAACTCTGAGCGGCCGGGGAGCATGGATTTATTTTCGGTAAATAAACCTTTAAGCGCTGAAGTGCAACGTTATTGAATCCTTTCGGGACGTACACGACATCACTCTGCCGACTCTTCTTTGCTTAGGATCCGTTTTACCAGCATCTTTAACTAGGGAGAGGAAGACGAAGTGATTCTCGTAGAGACCACTATTCCTTCGCGCTGCAGTATTTTCGGCTTTTTCCCGTGTTTTACTGGGAGACGCCGCTCTCATTGCCACGGCAATGGAAGTGGAGTCGGCAGAATGCCGACGCGACGTGAGTGCTTCGTCAGGTACCGGCCCGAGGAAGAGAAATTGCCCACCGAGTCAAGCTGACAGCGAGGACACTGCGCTGTACTCCTACTCAAGCGATGACGCCTCAGATGACGAAGGCTTCGAAAGAGTGGTACACCGGAAGGCCAAGAGAAGAAACATCAGCGGACGGTCTTCGTCAAGTAAGTCTACCGTCATTCCACAGCGCAGGCCATCGGCGCACACAATTCTTTTTGTGCCGGACGCACCTGCCGACAACCTCAACCGCCTTAATCGACAAGCGATTTCCGTTTCTCTGGAGGCTCTTGTCCCAGGAGAAATCAAAGATATCAGAATTAATACTCGAAAGAACATCCTGGCTATTGACGTCCACAACCGAAGCGCAATCAATGCTTTGATGGTAGTAAAGCTCCTGGGCAACATTAATGTCCACTACCTCATTCCGCAAGACAACGAAACAACGGCCGGTGTTGTTTATGACATTGACACATCCATTAACGACAGCGACCTGCCAATTTTAATCAAACCTGCGACAGATGGTGTTGCCTTACTACAAGCTCGGCGCCTTGGCAAGTCGACCTGTGTAAGGCTCGTGTTTAAAGGTGACTGCCTACCATCACATGTAAAGGTCGGCCACTTTCGTCATGTGGTACGACCTTTCGTACCAAAACCACTTCAGTGCAGAAGGTGTCAAAGAATTGGACATGTGAGTGCTGTCTGCCGAAATACAACGATATGCCCACGATGTTCCGAACACCACGACACCGACACTTGCCGCGCAACAGAGCTCAAGTGCCCAAATTGTCAAGGATCGCACGCTGCGTCCTCAAAAGACTGTCCACGCCTAAAGAAAGAGCAGAAAATCTTGAGAAAAATGGCCAGAGACGGATCGTCACACAGGGATGCTTCTGAAGCGATAAGGCGACATCGCTCCCGGAAACGAAAGTCCATGAAACCATCTTCCGGTTCAAGGGAAATGTTTCGTCCGGCAACGCCACCTCCTGTTCCATCTGTCTCGAGTAAGAGCACGAATGTCAACGAAAGAAGTGGCCATGCTTCATCAAGTGATGCGTGGCCGGCACTGCCGAGAACATGCCACGCGCCAGAGCCACAGCAAATGACTCGCCATTTACAGTCAAATGTCACCACAGTTGACCAAATGCAAGACAAGGACTCACAAGTGATTGCCATGCTCAAATCGCTCACGAATGTCATGCGTCTGCTACTGACGAACATGGACACTCCAGCTGCTCGTAGCGCACTGCAAGTATTGGACGCGCTGACTCCAGTACTTGAAAGCATCGCATAGCACCATGGCCCGCCCCTCGCTGCCCTTCCACAAGGAAGTCAAGAAAGCATCTTTACTGCAGTGGAATGCCCGTGGTCTCAAATCAAGAATTTCAGATTTTAGACATTTTGTCTTCGAAAACCGTTTTCCCATCCTTGTAATTTGCGAACCGAACGTGCAGAATGTTATACGTATTTCTGGCTATGAGGCATTCATGTCCTCTACCTGTGGTGATGTAAGCAAGGTAATTGTATATATTAGAAGTGATCTGACTTACGTGTTGCACCCAGTTCAGCCTCACGACGACAACCAGTACGTTTGTTTAATCGTGAAATCGAATAAGCTTACGTTCACACTCGTTGCTGTGTACATTGCTCCTTCAAGTGGCTTCGACTCTAAACGACTACACGACGTGCTATCAGCGACACCCGGCCCTACGATTCTCACAGGAGATTTTAATGCTCACCATCCGCTTTGGGGGAGCCTGAAGATGGACTCCAGGGGAAGGCGAATAGCATCCTTTGCCACACAGCACGACCTTTACTGCCTCAACGATGGCAGTCCGACATATTTACGCGGGCCTACCTACAGCAGTTGCCTAGACTTGACCCTGGTTTCTCGGCTTCTTGAAAGAAAAGTGCAATGGTTTACAGACATTGAAACACATGGAAGCGACCATATTCCGACGTACCTGAAGATCAAGGGACTATCGAAATACTCCTCCATGACGCTCCGGCGAATTGACTGGTCGGCGTTTCGGTCGCACATGGAGGGAGTATGTCAGCAAGGGAACCCTTCAAGTCCGGAACACGAAATTCAAAAAGCCATGCAAGAGGCTACGCGTAGTTTCCAGCCTTTCCCGAAATATGCAGAATTTGAAGCAGAACTGCAGCGACTACGAGCAATTCGCCGGCGGGCTGAACGAAGATACAGGAGAACTAAATCCATCCATGATCTCCGAGAGGCAAGGCGGATGCAAAAGAAGATTCAACGTCGCATCGATGCACTACAATCTCAAAGATGGAAACGTTTCTGTGAGTCCTTGGATCCACGTCAGCGATTATCTCAAATATGGAGAACCGTGCGTGGGCTTCGCGTATCACCACAACAGCGTGTCCCTTTCAAAGCCCTCGCTTTGCACCAAGGTCGCAGCGAAATTGACATTGCTGAAGAATTTTGCTCAAGACTTTCCAGCTTGCAATTACAACGCGCAATTACACCATGTGCTACTCCTGTGCCACGGGATTCCCACATGGATGTAATTTTTTCGCTGGAGGAGCTTGAAGCGGCACTGGCGACTTGCAGGCGCTCTTCGTCACCTGGCCCGGACGGGGTTACCTATGCGGCGCTCGCCAATCTTGGGCAGACAGCACGACTCATGCTACTAAACCATTACAACGAGTCTTGGCGCAACGGTTTAGTTCCACGTGACTGGAAATGCAGCCGCTTGGTTCCACTTCTCAAACCTGGCAAATCACCGTTAAACTTGTCATCGTACCGCCCCATCGCTCTGGCCAGCTGCATAGGGAAAATAATGGAACGAATGATTTTGACTCGCCTGGAATGGTACCTGGAAAGTTACAACGTGTACCCAGATGCTATGGCTGGCTTCCGGCGTGGGCGCTCATCCATAGATAATGTCATCGATTTGGTTACATTCGTTCAGCATCAAAAACGCCGGAAACGACTCACTGCTGCATTATTCCTAGACATAAAAGGCGCCTATGATAATATAGCACATTATGCCATTATAAATGCTCTTACTGAAGCCGGAATCGGTGGCCGCACTTTTCAGTGGCTGTGCAGTTATTTGACCGACCGGCATTTCTTCGTGATGACCGAGGATGGCGCCACGACGCAACACCAAACATGCCGTGGAGTACCGCAAGGCGGAGTGTTGAGCCCGACGCTTTTCAACCTAGTGCTCGTTGGCCTAGTCCGATCCTTGCCCAACACAGTTCAGGTATCAATATATGCCGACGATATCTGCATTTGGGCGTCTGCCGTAACACGGCTGCAGGTACGAGCACGGCTGCAAAAGGCAGCTACGATAACATCTCTGTACTTGCGAAAACAGAACTTAGAGCTGTCTTCAGAGAAATGCTGCCTTGTTACATTCACTCGGAAGGAAATGAAGCGTTATAGTGTAAAGGTCAATGGGCAAGCAGTAGCAAATGCACGAAAACACCGCTTTTTAGGGGTAATTATTGACCGAGACCTATCATGGAGCCCGCATGTTTCATACCTGAAGAAGAGATTATTGACAATAATACATCTCCTCAAATTTCTCGGCGGAAAGTCATGGGGCACTTCGGTGCGGTCAATGCTGCGGCTGTATAACGCCTTGTTCCTCTGCTTCGCAAGATACAGCCTCCCTGTGATTGGCAACACGTGCAAAACAAACCTGCGTGTACTCCAGGGACTACAAGCTCAGGCCCTAAGGACGTGTCTCGGTCTTCCGAGGTGTGCGTCTACAGCGGCAACGATCGTCATAGCTCGAGATCACCCAATATCAACGTACTTGGCAACCGACGCTCTCAGGGCGCATATTCGGCACGTTGCCCGATTACCTTCTCACCATCTTGCCGCTCTACCCACAGAAAGGCCACACACAACTTTCAGTCGTTTAATTGATGCCAATCGCCCCTCATTGCCATCGAACTACATGCCTGCAGCAAGACCATCCTTACCTTTATGGTGCCTGCACAGACCTGACATACGCCTCACCATCCCAGGAATCATGAAGAAAGCCAACATGTCCTCGTTTGCCCTTAAGCAGGCCGCGTTAGAACATTTACATGAGGTGCACAGTGGCCGCGTACACGTTTACATCGACGGTTCAGTTACATCTGCAAGCGCAGCTGCCGCTGTGCTGATACCAAGAAGATCCGTCAAGATACAGCTAAAGACGTCACATGTATCATCAACGACAGCTGCTGAACTCGTAGCCCTGCGTGCGGCTCTTCATTTTATTAAGGAGGAACCATCCCAGGCATGGTCAATCTTCTGTGATTCCAAGGCAGCCCTACAGAGTGTACTCTCAGCACTGCGCCATGGATCACATGAGCAGCTCGCCGCAGAGATCAGAGAAGTCCACCATCGACTAGTTGACGAAGGACACGATATAATATATCAGTGGTTGCCTAGTCACTGTGGCATACATGGCAATGATCGAGCAGACGCAGCTGCCCGATCTGCCCATGACGGCGTCAACTGCGTTGCCATTCCTCTTTCGAGAGCCGACGCAGCGAAAAAACTTGCCACACTTGCGCGTGACCTGACATTAGCCCAGTGGAATTCATCCGATTTCACAAGTGCACGCCTCCATACTCTGGACCCTAATTTACAACTCCATATTCCGTCCGAGCTTCCACGACGTGACTGCACCCTTCTTATGCGTCTATGGCTTGGAGTAGCATTTTCAAATGCCTACTCTTTCCTTATCGGAATGGCCAACAGCCCACTGTGTGACTTCTGCGGGTGCAACGAAACGATCGAGCATCTTCTTTGTCAGTGCTCTCGTTTTAACCCACAAAGAACTGTCCTCTCAGCCACCTTAGACAAACTGGACAAGCGCCCTATGACAGAAGACAAGATCCTCGGAACCTGGCCTACGCGAACATCAGCGCGATCCGCTATGAAGGCGCTGCTGCGATACTTGAAAGACACGGGACTTTCTGACAAATTGTGACAGTACACTGTGTGGCGCAGGACTGTACGGTGACACTGCGTAAGACTAGGAATGCCTTTGCGGGTTGCGTGACAGTGCCCACAGAAATAATTCGTGTGTACGTGCGTGTGTGTGCTTAGGTTTTTTTTTCCTTTTTTTATCCTTCTTTCTTTGTCACCTATTGCATCCCCTTTCCCTTCCCCCAGAACAGGGTAGCCAACCGGAGATAATCTCTGGTTAACCTCCCTGTCTTTCCTTTGCCTTTCTCTCTCTCTCTCTCTCTTTAACTATCCGTTGCACGCCACCGCTATTTTAGAAAAGCCACCGCAAGCTATGCAAGGGAAAGCGAACTAATCACAGACGCCGGCGCCTCCCTCCTCATATGGTTATCTATTTTCAGTGCGGTGGTTCAGCCCCGTCGCGAGCCTCTCCACTTTAGCGTGCTCCTCGCCTCTTGTCAGCCAATCAGATAAGAAAAACCGGCAAACGTAGGCAATGTTATTCGTTTTGATAGCAAACGAAAGTGACCTCCTATAAACGAGGAAAGGTGTTTGATTGGGCTGTTCAGGCGGTTACGTAAATTTGACGTTAGGAGACTGGAATAAAGACATATCGGAATAGTTTTGCGTTATAGGGCCCCTGGTCTGTTTTCCATGTACACGGAGCCGCATATCGCACGTAAGTGCATTAAGCACATGCACGTGCATTTGGTTGTTCTGCGCACGCACGCACGCGCGCGCAGGTTGCAAGCCCGTGTGCAGCGACAGCTGTAGAGAAAGAGAGAGAGAGAGAGCAAACTTTATAGAAAAGAGCACTCAAGCGTAGGTAAATCTTCCTCTGTGCAAAGGGTGGTCCCCTGAGTCCAGGAGTCCAGCGGCCTTAGCTGCCCTTCTCGCTCGGTTGACAAGGTTGAGCTGGTCCATCGAATCGGAGCTGGAAAGCGCCGCCTCCCATTCCCGTGTGATAGGGTGTATTAAGGGTGTGAGCGGTGGTGCGCTTGCGCAAGCCCACACCACGCGGCAAAGCGCTGCTCATTGATCGCAGTGCGGGCACTTATAGGAGCTCTAGAATTTTTCCCTATTGCTGGCGTTATTGTTGAAGCAGAAAGCTGAGGCCAAAGTGAGGACACGGACGCCCCTGGCGCCTTTTGATATATAAACAACAAACAGTTCCAGCTTGTTATACCAGTGTTTCGATTTCTCGTTAATTTTCCGCAGCGCAAGATGTCGTATTTCTTGAGAGCCCTCAAATTTGCTGCCTCGATGGAGTTGCGGCGTCTGTGCTAGTAATTTGTATTTTCCGTCTGTCGCTCCTTTTTCAGAGCTAGTTGCGTTCCCTAGACAACATCGCAATGGAGAGAAGCCAATCAGTAGGGAAAGGCCCAATTCGCTCGCCCGTGCAAGTTTCGAAAGAATGAACCGAACACTACATCGAACCTTGTTATTTTAGCGCATCAATAAATGGAATGCAGGGCGACGCTACTTTGTTCTACGCGTGAAGCGAGAGCAAGCAACAAAGCCACGGGAAAGTTATCTCACGGTCGCAATCCAAGCAAATTCTTTTTTGGCGATGTCGCCACGGTGGTGGCGTCTGTTTCGGCTCGCATTATGCCAAACTTAATAAGGCTCCAGACAGAAGGATGCGTGGGCGTCGTCATGGGAACTTCGCCGAGCAAGCGCAAAACGATTCCACGGAGGAAATAAAGAGAGAAGTGGCGCGCCGCATGCCACGCAAGTTCGTCGGTTCGGGAGCTGACGGGAGAGAAACGAGAATTCGCGCGCGATCGATGTATGGACAGCGCCTAGTTTTACGCTTCTCGCGGAGGTCGTTATAGGGCGGACTGGAAAGCGCGGGGGCATCGATTGAAAAATAGAAAAAATTGATGCGAAAGGAGCATGGCGAAAGAAAGAAATAATGCGACCTTGGGGGCGACGCTACACACCTGACGGAGACGGAGCGGCGTTCGACTCATGCCTGCGGCTACGAATCACGAAAGATGCTGATCGGTGACGGCCGCGGAAGAAGCGGGTTTGGGGTTCTTGCATACTGAAAAGATTTTGCGCCAAAAAACAACACACACAAGAAGAAAGACGACGACACCACGGTCTCGTGAGAAAATTACCGCGAGATTTGCTTCTCGATATTGAGGGCGGGAAAGTCTTCAACCAACGTAAACAGTATGCAGTGCGGGAGATTCAAAAGCAGGAATGTGCGTTATTTAGTCAAAAATAAATAAATAAATAAATATATAAGAAAGAAAGAAAGAAAGAAAGAAAGAAAGAAAGAAAGAAAGAAAGAAAGAAAGAAAGAAAGAAAGAAAGAAAGAAAGAAAGAAAGAAAGAAAGAAAGAAACGCCGGGAATGTCATTTTATATTTCATTTGTGATGCCACTTGTACAAAAACAAAACGGTAATCTGTGCGAAGCAGCTTAAAATATTTTTTTGCTCTTCATTGCGTGCGTGTAAGTAAGTACGACTGTACATGCGTTAGCTTCCGTGAAGTAGTTTTTTTGCTCATTATGTCTGTATTGAAACAGCATTCCTCATACAACCGTGACAACCTGCGGTTGCACCCTTATGCTGACATGCCTCCGTCCTTTCACGTATGCGTTTCTTACATGGATATATTTACTGCATGAGTGCACATGTGCGTGCCGTCGTCGTCATTCCTTCGTAGCCACGCGTAGGATCAGCATGTTGAAGCGCCACAAGCTTACATTTAGTGGGATGTTTCCCGATGAAAATGTGTCCAAGTTGGTCGTGCGCTCTACACGTGAGCGCGCCTCCGCGCTGCATTAAAAAAGATATATTTACTAATCCAGACAGAATGCTACTGGTGTCTGAATTTCAATATTGCTGCACCTTATACAATACGAATATTAGAAAAAAAACTACACTGAAAAAAAGAGTGAAGTGCAGTGGGAAAAGGGATTTTGAAAAAAACTGGTCGCTAAACAAGAACAACGTTCTTCGCAAACACCAATGAAAGATTCGCCTAAATTGATTCACATAGCACATGGGATCCGCATTGTTTCCTTTCTGATTGATTTTTCTTGTGTCAGCAGTATTTAAAGTACAGACAGACAGACAGACAGACAGATCCCCCGACCTCTCCGACCTCCCCGACCTCCACCCCCCCCCCCCCCCCTCCCCTGACCCCCGAACTTGTTCCCCTTGAAAGCGTGCACCACTGCAAAAGAGCATATAATGTGGCGAAGCGTTAGACGCGCCGAAACGTTAGCGATAGATTCGTTAGAAGCAAGGTTGCTGGGAACGTAGAGTTGACAAGCTTCTTGTGTCTGAGAAAGTATTGGCAGAATTCATTTCCTTTTGAGCGCCCCTGTGGCGGTGGTGTCGCGCATGCGCAGACCTGGAATTCTCATTTCATCATTTCCTGAGACGCGTCGACTGTCAGTGGGCGCTTGTCGTGTTCAGGCTTGTCCGTGTGGTTTTTTTTTTGCGCTATGTTAGTTTTATTATATGTTCAACGGCTTCCTTGATCTTTTTTTTTTCCTGACTTTGGCGCACGCCATTCCTGGGCAGCTGCACATGTCCCACGATATCTTCGGCTTATATATTAAGAAATTTTGTCCGATAGACAAGCGTCAGCGAGCCCACTTTGCGTTTTAAACAAAAAATATTAATCCAGACATAATACTAACGATGTCTGAATTTCTAAATTCCTGCGACTAACACAACACGAATATTCGAGAAAAACGGCCTTCGAATATGGAATAGGATATTGCCACATTTGAAAAAAAAAAAGTGTCAGATAAAGTCGTGAGGTTTCTGTCCCTAAAAAAGAAAAGAGGCTGTTTACATTATTTTATATATACATGCATGTAATACTGTTTGCAGCAGGACGTTGGGTCAGTTCAGGAGCTTTTAAATTAGGAATTTGTTTGATTCATAAATGTCAGATGTCAATGACAGGCATCAAACACAGTTGCGAAACAAGCAAACAGCACCTCAACAGATGCATGGAGAATGCTGTTTTTGGTGAAGGAGAGAAGTGCGGTACCACAACGGGATTCAAACACTATGACAATGGCAAGATAGTAAGTTGTTTCGCCTAACTCGAGACCACAATACCGCATATAGGCTGCTTAAAAGCGTAGTTTTCGTATTAAATGTTGGAAATTTATTGAGAAAAACCGATCTGCCCCGAGCAATGTTCCAGGAAGCGGAGCATCTGCGCTAAACCCGGGATTATTATTATTATTATTATTATTATTATTATTATTATTATTATTATTATTATTATTATTATTATTATTATTATTATTATTATTATTATTATTATTATTATTATTATTATTATTATTATTATTATTCATTTGTTTTGAAAACATATATAGACTAGACAGGAAAGGGAAAGTGAGGAGCAGGCTGGCAGCTGCCCCTGGAAGAGGCACATCGCCTGCCTACTCTTCAGAAAGGAGCAGACAGAAACATAAAAAAGGAAGGTGGGAATAAGGAGAGGAAAGAAAGAACAGGATGACAAATGCTCTCCCGCCACAAAATGATCCAGAATAGTCATCAATTTATTAGATCTCCTTCCATCTAGACTCGAATAGGTGTTCCTACCTTTCTATTAGAACATAAACGAATATTGGACAGTATCGGATAGTGAATTATCGAATGGAATACGAGAAAGACTTTTCAATTCATATTTGATATTTCGAATACTCGCACACCCCGACATGATGAAACTTGTAACTGTACTGTGGGCTACTAGATATCTTCAAAGCGCACTGAATTCTAGTAATTTTCAATGGCTTATTTTATTTTATTCTTTAACTTATTATATTTCGACTACCAATTATTGGCCTAATGGGGATGCGCCACCGGGTAATAATAATACCTAATAATAATACCTTTATTCATTAACCCATTCTCGGCCATTCCTTCAGAATGAGTATGTGTCACTCAGGCACATAAACATTCAGCATGTTAAACATAGAATGTTTGAAAATATTTGTCAACGCGTGCCTTATACTTCCGTGTACCAAACACCTCTCATCTGCTTAACCGTGACATTATGGAGTCGACGTCGGACAATAGTTTACGTATTTTACTTAGTTGCTTAGCATCTAAATAAACAGCTTCACTAACGCTATACCTCACATAGCTTACAACATTTGCATTGGATATGAAGACGAGCACGCATACCACTTTTTAGCCTCTTCGCGCTGTTCAGGAGCTCCGTGAAATTTCTGTGCAAAATAAGCCTACGCTGTTTTCTTGTAAATATTTTGCGGATATGCGGAGGAACACGAACTCGTTCGAATCGGCTTAAACTGTTATTTCTTCTTTTTTTTCTGCCCCGGAGTTGAACCGGCACAAGAAAAATTTTGGTTCGACTCTTTCGTTGCAACTTCCCACGGTAACAGGGGCACTTCTAGAAGCCGCACATTGATTTGTTTTATGAAACAAGAGCCGCGCCTCAGCCACGCGTCATCGGTGCACCTAAGGCTGTTCTTACACACAAGCAATGCTTACAAGTAGATGTGATGGCACATCCTGAGAGATTCTACAACGAACCACAGTTAGTAGCGAATTGCAGGAACGAAAGGTAGTACGTACAACAATACTGAAATGGGATAGGAGAAGACATTGTAGCACTCACATCTTGGGTTTCATTCACATAACAGCCCGCCGAGCACGCTGCTTGAGCTCCACACAGGTGGTACTACAGTCAGGAATCGACACGTGCGCTTTGCTCAGCGGAACACTGAAAGCCTGAATTTGCGTTTTCACCTATACAACTGCGAAACCTGTCCTTCCAGTTTTATCTCCTGAATTATGTAACCGCGCTTAGCCAGAGCCCCCGGTGCTGCAGCACCCGAGACCGCATGCCGAGTGTAGCAGCAAATTTACAGGTTTTTTGGACTGCCACACAAAGCACGGCGCCCTGCAAGTAAACAGTGCCGACATTGCCCGCGGCAACACTCCCAAGGTAATATAGGGTGTGCGAAACTCGATGTGACGGAGAACCCAATGAAACCTGTGCATGAAACTCTTGCTTTCGATACTTTCCGCATGCGCTGGTGAATCAAAACAGGCATTTATCAGATTGGAGGCGCCTGTGAAGTAGTAGGTTTGTTACTGAAACTGAGAGTGGTTCTACGATTGAACTGTTAGTAATACAAAACAAGATAGCGGCGGGCATAGACGTGGTATAGAAGACGCTAACCTTGGTCCTAAGCTTGTGCCAAAAGCGCGTTGGCCGTGTAAATGCCTTAAACTGGCGGTAAATTTGGGCCTCAGAGCGCTTAAAAATTAAACATTGCAATGAGCGTCCGCCAAAGATTAGACACAGGAAAATAAATATATTTTTTTGTGTCAAACGCTTCTACTGAGGCCCAAGTTCCAAAAAGGAATTATGAGAATGAACAGAAAATAGCCGGGCTAGCCGCTAATGAAGATTCTTCTTATGGTGGCGAGAGAGAGAGAGAGAGAGAGAGAGAGAGGAAAGGGGAAAGGCAGGGAGGTTAACCAGAGAAAAAAGATCCGGTTGGCTACCCTACGCTGGGGAGAGAGGGGAGGGGAGGTAAAGTGGAAACAAAGTAGAGATAAGGAAAGGAAGGAGCATAGACACACAATCACAATCGGTCACTGTCACCGAACACTGTCATCGCACAGCACACTGACACTTGGTGCACTATCAACATCTGTTCAGGCTACAGTCGCCTGTCCAGTTCTGTCGCCCTCAAGAACCGCAACAGTGCCCTCGTCGCCCTCTGCTGCGATGGCTTATGATGGCGGTATCTGAAGATGAGTTCCTCTGTGAGAGGTCTTTGGTCAAAGCGCGCTATCGCGGTTGCAAGTGATTGTCTCTGTAAAGTATATCGAGGACGAAACAGAGTCTAAGGGCAAGGAGAACAGAGAAGAGGAACATAATATATGCCCTGGCTTGTAATTAGAATGTCTGCTGATGACATGTACCGCATAAATAAAAGACAGCGGCTCTCGTAATGCACACAGCAGCGCGACCAGCCACACAATGCAGCGAAGATTCGAGACAATGAAACGCCACACGAGGTGGTGCCGTTGTGTTATTCATTGTGGTGATGGTGCGTTATTCATTCTGCCGCACTGTCTACGGCTCTTTCGCGCTCAGCCTCAAATTTACGAACTCCATCACGTACTCGTGTTTCACTGTTCTTAGAAATGAATATTCCAGCAGTGCGCCGGCGCCCGAATTGTGTCCGCCGTTCTCTTTACATGTGATTTCGCCCGCCTTAAATTGAACAGCAGAACAATGGAACCATGGAAGGCGCGGAGCTACTTCTGATACAAAAGGAAGCGGCGGAAAGGCGATTGTGGAGGGCGGAAATGGTACGCATCTTCCCGCTGCGAGATAAAAAAAAAGCATAACAATAATAACGATACAGGATGGCAAGTGCAGCACTGCAGGCGACGCGGAATCGCGTCAGCGATGCTATGAAAAAGCGTCAATGGCATTATAGGCGCCAAATGTAGAAATCAGTGGACCATGCACGCTCAGTCAAGGGCGTCGAGAAATTGCAGCAATTGGCTGTTTGCAAAAGTGTGCAGCCCTGAGTACGCCAGTAGATGCCGCAGCTTCGGCTACAAGGTGGGCAAGGACAGTATATCCTTAAAGCTTGAAGTACGCTCCACCAATATATGTATATATACAAAGGTATTTTTGCGGTTTTGTGCCATTTCAAGGTTGTCTGCAAGCATCGTCTTTCAATTTACGCACGATATACGCACTTGTAATCGCGGAAACAATGCATGCGTCGGTCCGTGGGATTCGCAGAACATTTCTCAAGGCGTGATACGGGCAGCGTTTCTAGGGAGTTTCGGAAAGAGGGGACGCGTTCAGCTTTGCTTACAACAGAACAAATAGCGCAAAAGGCGTACAAAGGAGTGTTGGTTTCTGGTTAGAGACGCTATTTCCGCTTAGAGGCATTTTTGGTTAAGTACGCTAATTACGCTTGTAGGTGCTATATAAGAAAACTCCTTAATAGACAGTTCTAAAAATAGGGGGCCCAAAGATAGTGGACGCTATTGACCAGGCATACAAAAGAGAACAGAAGGCGTACAAACGAGTTTAGGTTCTCGGGTGCCCAAAGTCTCTGGGAAATGCTATGTGTAAACCTCCCTGATAACGAGGCATTTCTCACGCAAGAAGGATTCGTGAAAGCCAATTCCGGCCGTTTGAAATATCGAAGGCGCCGGCTAATGACGTGCCGCCTACGAGAGATAAAAGCGTGCTGAAAACGTGTGCACAACCCGGCGTATTGTTACGGTTTCTCATGCGAAGCTTTCTTGTACGGAACGTAATGGATTTTGATCGCCTTACAGCAACTGCAGTGTACAAAGCGTTTCATTTTGAATGAAGGATGTCGCCATGCCTTTTACGCATAAGCTCACTTAGATCGAAACGGAGCCATAGTAATTCTGTCACTTGTGTGCGACGGCGCCGCAAAACAATTTCTTTGTATTTCACGACACTCCTGATGTTCGTAAATTCAACATAATTGCTGGGCTATGGTGATATACCCGTGCTATATTTGAATATTGCGGACGATGGTACATTTTCGATGACGTTGATAATATGTACAACCATGAGAGGTGGCAAGCGTGCTGTACACCATTTGGTACTTAGCGTGCAACGCTGTGGAAGCTACGCAAGAAGGGCGGTCACCAAAGTTTATCACTTGCGCGTGCCGTCTATGTTTCTCTGCGCGTTTCGTGTCTATGCCTCGCTGCGCGTCAATGTGGCGTTGGCTCGGGCGAGCATGCACGCGAGGCTGCAGCGATGGGCTGCAAATTAAAAAGAAAAGAAACGAAAAGAAAACCAATGAAAAGCAAAACGATCTAAAGAAAACGCATTGGCAGTCGTACAAATACGTGATTTGTTTCTTTTTAAAGATGAAGTTTTCTCGCTTAACACTGAATCTAAGTAAAGCAAAGTTTCACCTAATTGATGGATAGAACACCGAAATATTTGTTGGTGCGAACGTAGCCACTCAATGATCCCTGAGCACTTCTCAAGCTTCCCGGCAACTGCAGCTTATGTAACCGCAATGTTTACCAGGAAAGGCTAGCAGTGAACTCTATGCACGAAGGCGAGCTTTTTTTTTTTTTTGATGGTGTGCAAGGAACCGAAGGGGCCACGCCGTTCCTACTAAGACAGACATCAAACGGCAACTGGAAAGCGCTATCGCGTTAAAAGTGGGTTGTGTTTGAGTTTCCGCGTGACAGAATTATGTTTTCTCGTATGTTCAAAAAACAATACGACGTTATCATGCCTGTAGGTGTATGTAAGTCGTACTTTACGATTTTTCGTCGTATTTTACCTTGAGAAATTCAATTAATTCAGTACACCGCCTCTGCGCCACGTGGATGGCCTGCGTGGTTGGGTATGCGTGGTTCGAAACTCTTTCTGCCGAAGCGATGTCCGACGCTAGACAACGAATTTTCGGCAATAGGGGGGCTCTGATCGCTACCGGGTTAAAAAGTATCTCTAGCTTCCACAACGTTGCACGCACTGTATGAAACGCTATGAAATGTGTGAAGAAAAATAGATGGAATAAGAATGAAACGAAAATATCAAGAGCGTAATGAAATAATGTGAAGTGACATGACGTTCTCCCCGCATGACATCAGAATACCAGAAAGAGCGAGAATCCATTCCAGACCCTTGACGCGCAATTCGCGGTAACAAATCACGCCAGATGGGAATCCTACTATGGAAGACAGTACTTTGTCCCATGGGAGATACGTTATGGGTATGCAATAAACATGATCAATCAGTCTCACGCCATGCACTAACCTGCTAAAGATCAGCACTTGATCTTCTTTTTTTTTCAGTGTTTGAAGTTCAAAGTCACAGACATGGCTTGTGGCTTTAAATATAGTACGTCTCTATTAATGATCATGTATGCCACTGAAAACCAATGGCAGCGCGATTCCCCGGAAAGATCTCCTCATGAAGACCAGCGAAAAACATTTGGGCCGGCATTCACAGCTCTCACGTCAAAATTGTTAGTAGGAGCAAATTCAGGTCGATCCTGATGCTGGACAGCTTATTAACGAACACCGACAGCCAATAGTAAAGACGACTTGCGAAAGAAAAGCTTCCTGAATTCGGCTGCTGTTTTGGAGGCCACAGGCGCTAACAGAGCCGCGCCCACCAATGGGCCCTGTAATGGGCGCTCTTGTTATGGCGAGCGCGTGTTCAAGCGTCTATAGCGGGCCAGCTGCTGTGATACTATCCACCAAGATTTCAGAGAGCTCACCCGGATGGCGCAATGGTTAGAGATGCCTAAACCCTATGCCAACGATACGAACAGCCCGAACATGCGCGTTCAATCAATAGGACCGAATGCTTTCTAGAGCCTATAGGAAACGCGAGACGCGCATCTTGAGACGGCGTTCCGTTTAATTGCACACACTGCCTAACTGGTCGCTTTCTCGAGGAAAATCGAACCCAGACAAATAGGAGACTGGTGCTGCCATACGCGTTTGTTGTCAGCCGTCTGGAAGGAATAATCTAACGCTGCGAATGCAGCGAGGGGACTTCGTATTTCGTAACTTTAATTAAGTGCTACACATTGAGGATGTCGAGAACTGCTGCGCTGACTCGGCGAAGATGATCCATTGCGCGCACCGCGTGGGCGCAGCAGATGGGCAGGCTGGCACGGTAGTTCGCATTGCAATGTACTCGAGGTATTTCTATCGTCTAACCGCTAGACTGCGGGACGTGGAGTTTCCAGAGGCTATCTCGGCTCTTGCATGCGTGCTGAGTCAACGCAATTTCGAGGCAACCGCTTGATCGGATGCTTGCTTTCTTTAAAATCAAAAAAGAAAAAAAAACACAGATCTTCGACAAACGTACGTTTCGGCTTCAACATGTTTCGTTCATTAGGATATGGCAATGAAGAAACGAGTTGGAATAAGCCGGCGCGACCAATGAACTTTTCCATTTGACCTGTGATACCACTTTCGCGATACAAGTGCTTATGTATGAGAGGACTGGCATAATCGAAGTCATCTAGAAGTTATGGCTGCCGGCAGACCGGCCTGTCCAGAACTTATCTTGTGAATGATCTGTGTGTTTTAGTACTACACACCGCAAATGCATAACTTTGTTACAGCCGGTCTTAAGGAAAGGGTGTGAAGGTGTGTGAAGCTTGTCCTTGTCGCCTTTTTATGTACCGTGTCCACTCTTGCGCTAGTCACTTCATTAAGGAAAGGGACTTCAAGAATTCGCTTCTTCAAGACACATTGTTGACACAGAAGCAATTCAAACAACTCCTCTCTTCACTTTTTCCTCTGTTTTAAGGAACTAAAAATAATAGTTTGAACCATTTGATACTATTTTGACGGGTCCGTCGATGTCTGTGCTGCTTTATTGAAGTTACACATAAAGATGCGCTTTGATTTCAATTAATGTGCTATGGATCTACTGGTTAGCGGTTCTCCTTCACAACTTAGCAATGAAACTAATTAAGACACCCGAGCCAGTAGTTACAAGCTAGTTGCTAGATGTAAAAGCTGAGTATGACAATGTGACCCATGAGGCCACTCTTGATGCTCTTGAGACTGCTGATGAGCGCTTGTGAGTGGACATTCATCATCACTGAACATATACGTGAGTGAACTTTCATCTATGAGTGCAAGCACAATAACTCTCCTTCTTCTCTCCTTCTGATCTTTCTTTCCCCCTTCTCAATGTGTAGGGTAGTCAACCGAGTGGGACCTTGGTTGACTTACCCGTCTTTCCCTCTTGTCTCTCTCCCAGCAAGAGCAGTTCCTAAACACAGGCAGCTGCCACTCGTGATAGTGAACTGAAAATTAACGAAGTACACACACCGGGTGACAAACATTGTTTCGAACGAAAAGACTGGAGCAGTTGTTCGCTGCTTCGAAGTAGTGACACGGCAGCAACAAACTACATCAACGTAAGAATTATGCGGTGACGGAGACAACACTTTCTTAGTCGATCAGGTGTTGTTGACGGAATTCCCTCGGAATATCTTTGAAATATCTTGAAAATGCCGATGACCTCATTCGAAATATCGACAGAAGATTCTACTAGATCTTCTACAGAAAGAGTAGTGAGTGCATGCCTCTAATTGCACATGTCAATGATTAGCCTTCCTGCTTCCCCTTTTGATAAAACAGTGCCGTTGCAGTCACGCAAGAAAGTTTGTCGCGTGCCATAATTGTTGTTTCCTCAATCAAAGTAGCTCACGGTGCGCAGAAACTTCTCGATTATTCCCATTAACCAAGACTCGCGCCTTCACGTGATCAGAATAAAGGAGGAGCACGCCAAGCTAACTTCAAATGCCATTTGGTATCAAAGAAAAGTGTTGCACATTTGCAGAACGAATCGCACGAAAAGATACGCTTCGACACGTCTCAAACCTTGACACAATTATACGCTCGTCGTGCGTGGTTTCGGGACGACGAAAGTAGGCCTAATGACACCAGAGACAGACAGAGGCTGCGGAATCCATTAGTGGACTCCGTCCGCACTTTGCGAAGCAGAGCATTTAGGACAAGCAAAAGGAACCAGAGCGCAGAAGGTTCGAAAACAGAAGACGTGACGATATTAAGACTGGGTGCGCGTGATCTTCTAACGCATTAACTCGCTCCGTTTCTATGCGCATAAAGCACTGTTTTCGTCCCTAATTTCGTCCACTTGCTGTTCTCGACTTCAAGAACAAAAATGCAATCCTGCGGCCGTATTCTTCAACAGTTGTTCTCATTTTGTTTTACTTATTTCTTGTCGTCAGTCCCAAAGAGTGGCCAATGCCGGAGTTAGCGGAGCCTGGGAGCCATCGACACAAATGATGAAACAAATGGAACATCAAAATAATCCTTAGAATACCCATAATTTGTAACGATCCATTTCCTTTTTAATTATTCGTTTCTTATCGTTCATTGCGCCGAGTACGCGATTTCCGACGAAACAGCGTGGTGGAGTTCGAGAGAATGAAGAAGAACCCGAAAAGATTAGGAAATGGAATAACTACAGTATTTTCCGGACTTGGTTCGTGAATTTAAGAGTAGAAATACTGCGGGGTGCGGGCTACCGATGGGTGCGGATGATACGTAACTTTTTTTTAAGGTCAGAAGCGTGCTTGTAAAAAACAAGTTCACAGTGCGCCTCCATATTTTCGACGAGCTAAAGCAAAGTGAATTCAGCCGCGCGATGATCATCGCTGTGCAGGAGCATTATTTTCTAGCCCATACTTGTAGCTCGCGATATGCAAGCGAACTTGGCTCGCGATACCTAAAGTGGCTGCTTTTGAGGTCTTCGACTTCCGAGCACATGCGCGACACCTCGTTGCAAAATGTGCCACGAATTTACCTGCAATATCATAGAGGACGAATTCGGTCGCTGATTCGTGGCACACCGTCTCATTTCAAGTTTTTTGTCAGCGGCTTCACCAACGCGGCGCTGAAGACTGTTCTAACAGAGATGCCAGATGTTGAAGGGGATGACGACATTGACGAGGTGTTCGTGCAGATCCGACATGCGTGACTTTTTTTTTTGCTCTGACAGTACCAATGAGAGTCGTTTTGAGATGTTTTATGATTGACTACTGTACGTGGTCTAATAAAGGGCCAATAGGTAATGTGAACAGTAAATAAGTTGCTTTTCTACTGTAGATTGGTTCGTTCCTGCGGAATATTCAGTGGGCGTGGCCTATGTTTAAAAAAAGACAAACACTATTTATTTTAAATTCAAATTCCCTCCCCTCCCCCCCTTCTCCACCGAAATATAGGCCGGGTGCGGTCTATAGCCGAAAAATGCAGGTGCTTTAAAATACAACTCCAGTGTCCTCTGTTGTAGTGCAGCATCCTATGCACGGTTATAGCTAACTAGTACGGTAATAATTTTGTCTTCACTAACGTTCAAGGAGATAAAAAAAACAAATTATGCGTATGCCGAATATATTTTGGTATTATTTTAGTTAAGGCTCTAGCTCTTTAGTGGGCGTACTTTTGTCCAGAAAGACGAGCAGCACCAAATTCACAACGATTGCAGCGAGCATAGCCGCCCATCGTCGAATCTTAAGTGAGTGGTGAAGTCTGGCCGATACTTATACATATATTTCACATTCCAGAGTGATCGCTGGTGTTGTGTTCTATTGGAGAATTCACAACACTATTCGTGTCGCACATGCAATTTGATTGGACAAGATCCTTTCGTTATAGGAGACAATATTTAAAAAAAAAGGTTCGGATATAGTAGACACGTCTTGCACCGAGCAATAACTTGACGGCAGTGAAAAACGGTCGCCGGCGTTAAGTAAAACTGCCTACGCGCGACAAATGCTCCCAGAGTTCCGCGTCACAGAGATTTCGCAGGCGTTCACAGGTATGTCACCGTCGCTGTTGTTTCACCTTACTGACGCATGACAAGAGCCAATGTACAGGTCGCTCTCATTGCAGACATGGCTGAACGGAGCATCTACAGGCCCCCCCCCCCCCCTCCCCTCCCCCGCCCAACCAAACACCGCTACTACTTGTCCCTATTGCTCCAATCTGAATGCAACCGCTTGGCCGAGCGATCATTGTCCCGCGACTTTCTAGTCAACAGCGGAACGTCGTAGGCGCTGAACCAGGGCACTTAGTTAGTTTCTGGCTAAAAGTGGGCCTTGCTGCTAACTCGTTCGCCTTGTTGCCGGCTACTTTCTACAACAACGTTGAAGACACGTACACACATATACAATACAGAGAAGGAAAGGTTTCGGGCCAGAAGCTGAACTTCTGGGAACGGCACCATTAAGGTAATTAGTTGGAACTCACTAAAGTTTCTTTTCCCCATGGGACGCAGGCACAGGATTCTGTCTTCCTTTCACTTAATGCATTTTCGTTTTCGAAATTTTCTTATCTTGGCTTCACGTCGATGCGCTGACGCGGGGAATGCAAATTTGATGTGCATTTAGTTGCCGGAGACGCCTCGCCGCACGCCGCAGGCTTTAGCAGGAAAGAAAGCCATATAGCAACTCCATTAACAAATCGAAGAGGCGTCCAGTGCGTCTTTCGCTCTTTCTGTGGGCTAATATAAAGTATAAAAGGTGGCCTTGTCTGATGAGACTCGTTTTATCCTAAAATATATTTATCACCGGTGGCTTTCGCGTAGAATTCTTTCTTCTTTGGGCTATCATCAACATTTCTTTTAATCCTTTGATACTGTTAGTTCAAGCCACAGGTGTTTCATATACCTGTCTTGCACCGAGGTAGCCGCACTCTTGCAAAAATTATAGGAACAACAATCTTGCAGGTGGGCACGATTCCTGATTTATGTATCTTGTTTTAGTAACTATGGTATACCGACTGCGATACTCAAAATAAGCCTACGTTCATTTTTTTTTCCTGACGAACTCTTTATGCTGACTTCCAGAACGCTACCTAGAATGCGCATATTCGATAGAGAGAGGGCGGAAAGGTGGAGAGGTTAACCAGATACGAGTTTCCGATTTGCTACCATGCGCTGAGGGAGAAGAGGCATAGGGGTTGAAAAAAAGGCAGAGAGAGAATGGGATAAAAAACGATAACATGAAGGGCGTTCCCATAAGAGGCATTCACATAGGTCAGTGGATCGCAAGAAGCGCTTGCACGCTATACTGCTGCGATAAGTGCCGTCTATGCTGCAGAACTCTCTCTTCTGACAGAAACCGGCCGTCGAACTGGTTGATCATGACGGAGCGCAATTGTTTCTGTACACTGTCCTGCGGGGAGTGGCGCTAAACGCGACGTATTGTTCACTCGTCGCCGCAGTGGCCGCAGTCTGCGGTATTGGTATGCGGAGTAGGTTGGCATTAGGAAACGCGACGTCCAGCTTTGGCCCACACAAAAGGGACCCGCCTCTTCAGTGAAGTCTTGATGGAAATCGAAGGCTTGAAAAGTGCCACTCAAGCTGCCCATTCATCCCGTGCAGAAGGCCGCCCCCTATCAATTTTGATTTAGTACAGGTGCTGCGAGAAAGCCCCGTATGCTCACACGCCAATGCACCATATGAGAACGGAATCGACCAAACTTCAGGCACACCAAATTATATTTCCTGGATCCTACCTTGTGCGCGTATGCAAGGTAGGACAAAGGCTACGAGAGTTATAAGAGATATTGTTGAAACCCCCTTGCGATCAAAAGAGTTGCCTGCAAGCAGAAAAAATTCAGTCATTGTCATCTGATTTGTGATTCAAGTGCAGCTATAGTTCCACAAGCCACAATGATTGAGTAGCTATGGAGTTTTGCAATGAGTACGAAGCTACGGTTTTGATGCCCGGCCACGAATGCTGCACTGTGATGGGAGCGGAATGCAAACAGTCGCGTAAAAAGATTTACGCGCAAGGTGAGAACTCGAGCGGATCAAGATTCATCCAGCGTCCACGGACATTAGGCCCCAGGCATGCTGCTGCACTCCTGTTCCTTTGTTTTCATATTCAACCCCGCATGGCAAAGTCAGTGTGGTTGGCTGTCAAAATAGTGTGTCTACTAACAAACAGAGTCAGCTACGTTTTTCGTGTCTGCTTTGTGGGTGTTATAAAAAAATGCTAACTTTCTTGTAAGTTTTGCTCGCATTATCAGATTATTTAACGTAGCAGACAATATACAGACGATTCAAGTGGTAAAGATGCTATGAGTGCGTGGAACAAGTGAGTGACGTGTTAAATTTGGCTGGTAATTTCGGCGTTGTTTGCACATAAACGCTGCAGGATTTCTTTAGTGCATGTTGGATGCGAGCATCGACAACTACTCCATCTAATTGTCATGTCACTTACATGGCATAATCCAATATAACCCAATAGGCAGTAGGCCATAAGGAATTGCGAAGAACCATAGAAGCATGATCACTTACCAGCGCAACAATAATAAAACAAGAAATCCTGTACGTCCCACTCTCTGACCAGGCTGTATGATTTCTGGGAACAAAGGAAACAGCAAAGAAACCCACCCTTAACAGTTTGCCGGAGGTCGGATTCAACAGTCGCTTTGTACCTTTGTGTTACACAATACAGCATGTCTATCCTTGTTGAACCGCTTTTCTCGATCTTGGCTGCTCTCGTTTACCGGTGCCTGTCCGACTTGACATGCAGCCTTTGTGAGCTGGCCCGCACCGAACACCATTCACCAGCGGCCTTTCTCACGTTCGATCGAGGCAAGGCTTTCACGGTGATCAAGACAGCTGCTCTGACGACACCTTCTTTCTTCCCTTCCACACGGTGCGTTTACTCTCGCATCGCCTAAAGATATTTGCTACCACATCACCTTTGTCTTCTGTCTAAGAAGAACAAAAGCACCAGCTCCAATCGATGCCATTTTCGGATGCCATTTTCGATGCCATTTTCAGTTGTCATACTCACGGCAAGCGTGGGTCCATTATGTTACGTGAAGCTTAAAGTTATTTTCTATTTAAGGACAAAGAGTTTTATAGGAATGCCCCCAACAGCTCTTGGACCACATCATCATCATCAGCCTGGTTACGCCCTCTGCAGGGCAAAGGCCTCTCCCATACTTCTCCAACAATCCCGGTCATGTACTAATTGTGGCCATGTAGCCCCTGCAAACTTCTTAATCTCATCCGCCCACCTAACTTTCTGCCGCTCCATGTTACGCTTCCGTTCCCTTGGAATCCAGTCCGTAACCCTTAATGACCATCGGTTATCTTCCCTCCTCATTATATGTCCTGCCCATGCCCATTTCTTTTTCTTGATTTCAGCTAAGATATCATTAACTCGCGTTTGTTACCTCACCAAATCTGCTCTTTTCTTATCCCTTAACGTTACACCCATAATTCTTCTTTCCACAGCTCATTGTGTCATCCTCAAGTTAAGTAGAACCCTTTTCGTAAGCCTCCAGGTTTCAGCCCCGTAAGTGAGTACTGGTAAGACCCAGCTGTTATACACTTTTCTTTTGAGGGATAATGGTAACCTGCTGTTCATGATCTGAGAATACTTGCCAAACGCACTTCAGCCCATTCTTCTGATTATTTCAGTCTCATGATCCAGATCCATTGTCGCTACCTGCCTTAAGTAGATGTATTCCCTTACCACTTCCAGTGCCTCGCTACCTATCGTAAAATGCTGTTCTCTTCCCGAGGCTGTTAAACATTACCTTAATTTTCTGCAGATTAATTTTTAGGCCCACCAATCTGCTTTCCCTATCCAGGTCAATGAGCATGCATTGCAATTGGTTCCCTGAATTACTAAGCAAGGCAATATCATCAGCGAATCGCAAGTTACTAAGCTATTCTCCATTAACTCTTATCCCCAATTCTTCCCAATCCTCTGAATACCTCCTGCAAACACGCTGTGAATAGCATTGGAGAGATCGTATGTCCCTGCCTGACGCCCTTCTTTATTGGGACTTTGTTGCTTTCTTTATGGAGGACTACGGTGTCTGTGGAGCCGCTATAGATATCTTTCAGTATTTTTACATACGGCTCGTCTACACCCTGCTTCTGTAATGTCTGCATGACTGCTGAGGTTTCGACTGAATCAAACGCTTTCTCGTAATCAATGAAAGCTATAATTAAGGATTGGCTATATTACGCACATTTTCCTATCACCTGATTGATAGTGTGACTTATAGTGGAGTCTCCACTGATAGTGGAGACTTATACATATATTTAAATATCTTGTTGCGGGGTTTTGTGTATGCGTGAAGTGAACTTTGTTTGCAGTCACACTTTTTTTTGCCCTTTATCAGGCTGTAGCTTCGCATTTGTATATTCCCTTGTATCTTCACATATCCAATGTAGGAGGCGAGTCAAATGAAAGTGAGCCAACCATCTCGCCCAAGAATGGTTCGGTTCATTAGCTGCGAGGCATGCGCGAAGCACACAGGCATCTCTCATTTACGTTGAGCATTGCATTTCACTCGCGACTGTGAAGCTTTGGAGCAAACAATTCGAAACAGGACGTGAATGTTGCAAAGACGATACAAGACCAGGCCAAACCCAGCGGTTAATCACCCCCAACACAATTGCAAAGGTTGATGAGCTGATTAGACAAGAACGGAGGATAAGCATCGATGAACTGGCACAGCGTGTGAACATCAGTCACAGTTAGGTTCACACCATATTTCATGAACATCTCGGTTATCGGCTCTTGTGTGCGCATTGGATGCCCAAGGTTTTGAACCGCCGTCAGGAGACGGAGAGGTTTGGCACTGCCTTGACTCATCTGATCCGGTATCACAATGAGGGTGACGACTTCTGTGAAATTGTGACCGGGGACGAATCATGGTGCCACTACTATACGAGCCTGAAACACAACTCCAAAGCTCACAGCAGAAACATTCGAATTCACCACCGCCAAAGAAAGCAACGGGCGTAATTTCCACCGGAAAGGTGTTGTTGATTTCTTTTTTTATTATCAGGGGTTATTACTCATAGAATTTGCTAAACCTGGAAAGACAATTGTTTCCAATATTGTGAAACGCCTGGTCGGCTGCGTGTTGCAATCAAGAAACGTGGGAAATTGACGATAGGGGTCATCCTCCTCCATAACAATGCCCGTCCCCATGTCTCTGATGTGGCTGACACAAAACGGGCAAAGTTCAAGTGGTAAACACTGCAACATCCGCCATACAGCCCAGTCCTGTCGCCTTGCGACTTCTGAGGCACATTCTGAGGCAATTGAAGAAACAGCTGAAGTGAATCAGATTCGTGTCGGATTCGTGACGTCAAAGAGCCAGTTAGACGTTTCGAAGCAGCAACCCAAGGAATTTTATGAGACGGGAATCACGCTACTAGTTAGTCTAAATGCTCATGGACAGTACTTTTTAATAAAGTACCCCGTTAGTCATATGTTCACATTGGCTCACTTTTATTTGACTCGCCCTGGTATATTTTGCAGAACTGTTTTTTATATGTACTTTCCGTTGCGACTATAATTTCGGTGCAAGTACTCACAATACACAACCGGCGATGGCTGCTGCTGCGCAATACAATGGTACAAAGGACAGCGTCATTGAGATTTTTTCCCTGGCCTTTGTATATGTACAAAAATGTAAACAAGGTTCTGGAATGATGAAGTTTGATTAAATATTGTCCTCAACTTTGGTTCTCTACATGGCCTTTACATTTTTCATATCAGCGGCATGCACTGCTTTGCTGGTATTGAACTGATATAGTGCTAAAGTTGGTGTGGTATTTGCTTTACTTATTAATTAGACAAAATAAAAAGAGGAAGTATTGACATCAGTTATTTCTGGCAAAATTTTTGGGACATCCGAATACATATTTTTTTAATGAATGAATACATATTTTACTTGTCTTTCAAGAATTCGTTTGCAGCATCTTTGGCAATGGCAACGCAGTTAATATTCATGTATTTGATCCCTCGACACATTCTAGAAGGAGGAGGCCGAGCAACAACGTTAGACCCCCCCCCCCCCCCCCCCGACCACCACGAACGAAATTTCTGGTTATGCAATTTCTCAGCGCCTCAGTACTGGAGGCAGCGACAGAGGAAATTATTCGGAAAGAAAGAAAATGAAGAAGAGGACGATAGCGATCAACATGTCTCCCCTTGAATTCCTAGTTCTGCGTTCTCCTTTCATTTTCCCCAAAGGACCTGTTTACGCCACACGTCAGCCACAAAAAAAATTTTCAGAGCGAGTAAAGAAGGAAAGGATGAGTCCCAGGGGATTTCAGAAGAAAGAAGGGAGGAAGAAGTGGTTATACGAAGATGACCAGGGAGAAAAATAGGAAAAAGGGACAAGACAAATGCCGAGATAGATCGAGCCGGCGATATGGTATTAGAAGCTGGCTGAGGAGGTAGCAAGGTGGCAGAAGCTCAAGCTGAAAGTCCACTGCAGAAACCAAGGAAGAGGTGGAGCCGGGTAGGAAAGGTAGTGAACGAGTTGGCAGCATCGAAAGGAAATCCTTGCCCAGGCATTGCGAACACACACACAAACACACACACACACACACACACACACACACACACACACACACACACACACACACACACACACACACACACACACACACACACACACACACACACACACACACACACACACACACACACACACACACAAACACACCGCGGTATAGAATAACGCAGTCAGTGCACATGCGTAAAATGCTGTCGTCGTTGCAAGGATGTCGGCGAGCGCAGCGAGCAGACACGAGACACACTGGAAGAGCGCATCGCCGACGGTGCCAATGCAACGGGTCACCCGTCACATCGTGAACCACAAATGAATCCCACTCATTCTTTTTTAAATGTTTTTCCTTAAAGACAGCTTATGCATATAGCCCCGGCACTTGGCAGTCTAGGTGTTAGTAAAAAAATTAACCGAGAAATACGCGGTTGTGAGCGTAAAATTAAAGGGTAGGGAGAGAGAGGATAATACGTAGGAGACATAAATGCGAAGGTACGTTTGTAGAAAAAAAAGGAAGTAGCACCGATAACTCAGCGTCCCGTTCACTGGAAATTTGTATGAAGCGGTGTGACGTACCAAGGTGCCATATTCTGCACTAATCACTTTCGGGAGTGTTTTTCAGCCTTTTACCACGATGCCAACGGCTCGACCACCGAATCGATAGGTCTTATATGGGCACTGGCTCATTCAATCAGCGTTCATTGAAAGTGGCATCCCCAAAACTGATCAATCCAGAATATCACCTGATGTCTGTAGTTTAATGGCTGTTTCTATGAAGCCCGATGTGCACGGGCCTGAATGTGAGTGACGTTACGAAGAAAGGTGAATCCATTCACCCTTCACGTACACACGCGTTTTCTTAGTTGTATCGACTATAGCGGTATCTAATCTCATGATCGCCATCGTATCGATGCTATCAATCTGCGAAGTAACTATATTTAAGTAAAGACGAAGAGACGAATAAATGACCACAAAGGGGGGGTGGAGAGGGGGGATCGTGGAGTGTTGAACTCAGAACAGCACAGCTTAAAGCAACGAGACATCTGTGCGTATTTCTTGAACGCACTAAATAACTAAACAAGGTAAGATTCTGATGTTTCCCGCGGATAGATTCTTTTAGGGACTTGAAAGGAAACACGTTAGCCAGATTAAGAAGTTGTCAGAGTCACAGGAAGAAGAAGAAGAAGTGACGGTAGAGAGCATCTGTGTTTTCGGCTGTTCAACTTTTCTGCAGCTTTTTAATATTGTGTGTACACAGTGATCGCGTCGTCCTTCGGGATAGCGGCCACACGTCCCGTGCAGCTTCCCGTCGACGCAGTTGACCCAGCTGCTGCTCGGCCGGTTGGTGCCCTCTGTGCTACGACCGTCACCGACGTGGAGCTTCCAGATTCGGCCGATGACTCCACGGTGACTGAGATGGATTCCGACAGTAGCAGCTTCACGCCTGTTGAATCGCGCCGCCTGAAAAGGAAGTTGCGCCGGACATCAACAGCTGGTGAGTCGACTACAAAGGCTGTTGACAAACTTGGCGCGTTACGCCGGACATCAGCAGCGAGGGAGTTGCCTGCAGAGAATGTTGATGCACCTGACGGGTTATCTGTGGCCTTCGTAGCCACAACGGAGACGGCTAATTTGAATACCATCAACAGACAGCGGCTGTCCCAATTCTTCGACCAGCTGATTCCGGGACAAGTCCAAGAGGTCAGAATCAACGCTTGGAAGAATGTCCTTACGGTAGATGTGAAATCTCGGGCGTCCGTGGACAAACTGAAAGAAATTGGCGTGTTAGGCGGTATGCCGGTCCGCCCCTATCTCTCTCACGGCAAACGGACTTCCGCTGGAGTTATCACAGACGTAGACCCTGAAATAACGGACAGCGACCTGCGGACACTGATCAAATCTACGGCCAAGATAGTCGACATTCATCGTTTCGGCCGATCACAGTGTGTTAAAGTTGTTTTTGAGGCCGACTCCATCCCATCCCACGTCAAGGTGGGCTATGTGCGGCATCCTGTCCGTCTGTATGTTCCAAAGCCTGTTCAATGCCGCAAATGCAACAGGATTGGCCATGTGAGTGCTGTTTGCAGAAACGACATATCCTGCCGTCGATGCGGCGGATCACACCAGCATGACACTTGCAAGACGGAGACAGTCAAGTGCACCAACTGCTTCGGCGCTCATGAGGCGACGGCTAAAGACTGTCCTAGGATGAAGAACGAGAGGCTTATCCTGAAGAAGATGGTAAAAACACTCCAGTCACCAAGAAGCGGCCGCGTCTATTCGTCGCCGCAAACGTCGTTCCCGACACCAACGCACAGAGTCACGCGTCACTAGTCTGTCTCAGGCGCCGTCACAGCAACTCTCAGCTCCGTTGCCTCAACGTATTGAGCTGCAGAATGATAAGACGCCGCCTGCTGCAGCGCCCCATGTTACCATGGTGGTTCAGAAAGATGCGGGTACATTATCCACCTCCTCTGATGTGGAATGGCCTGCTCTGTCACCAAAAGTCGTCGAACCAACGCGTCCATCAATCCGTGCCGGTCCAGTGGACATTAAGGACAAGCCGGAAGACCAGCAGGTGAACGTTCTTCTAAAAGAACTTTTACATTCCATGCGCACGCTGCTTTCAGGCCTCAGTACGCCAACAGCAAGGGTTGTTGTTCAGTTTTTGGATGCAATTGAGCCGCTCTTGGCGGCATTGCAGTGATTCATTATGGCGCTACCACACAACCCCTCCTCTGTGTCGATGCACATACGTCGCAGTGTAGTGATGCAGTGTAATGCCCGAGGCCTGCGTGGTCGCCTAAGTGACTTCCGACAGCGCGTCCAGAAATACCGCTTCCCTGTGATTGTTATATGTGAGCCCAACATGCCTTATGCTTTCCGCCTTTCTGGATATGTACTGCTGTGGTCTCGAGAAGCTTATGAAACCAGCAAGGTATTAGTGTGCATACGCCGAGATATTCCACACTACCGCCTTGCCCTCCAGCACCATAACTCGAACCACTACATTTGCTTGACGTTAACGCTTAAAGGGCGGGTCTTCTCGATCCTCGGCGGCTACATTCCACCCAGAGATCACATTGATTTCTCGTATCTGTCCTCAGCAATCCAGAGTTGCACAGCTCCCCATATTATTGTGGGCGACTTCAATGCTCATCACCCCCAATGGGGAAGTACAGTAATGAATAACCGAGGCAAAGCCTTGTCCGACTTTATGCACTCACAGGATTTCGTCAATATTAATGATGGCTCTCCTACGTTTCTGCGTGGCGCGTCCTATAGTAGCTGCTTGGACCTGACGTTTGTTTCCTCACGACTACAGTCTTCTATTAGGTGGTTCAGTGATGTGGAAACACATGGCAGTGATCACATACCAACGTATATCTGCGTCAAGTGGTTCGCACCTACCACTTCGTCTCATGTGCGGTGCACTGACTGGCCCACTTTTAAGACATTCGTGGAGAATTCCTGTGCGAATCTCGAGTCACCAACGCAAATAGAAGACTTGATCACCTCCGCCCTCGGTGAGGCCACGCGGACCATATGTGCACCTTCATCGGGGTCTCCTATCGACGTGGAATTCGAGAGGTTGCGCGCAGTCCGACGGCGCGCTGAAAGGAAATATAGAAGGACTAAATCCACGTACGATCTCGCCCTTTGTCGCCGAGCTCAACGACACATAAAGCGCCATCTCGAGAAATTAGGAAGGAAGCGCTGGAGAAAGTTCTGCTCATCACTGGATCCTCGCAAGCCGCTGTCACGTATTTGGCATGTAGTCAGGAGCCTACGTTTCCCCCCACAAGACAGGTACCCTTTCAGTGCTCTGGCCCTTTACCAACGCCGCAATGATGTAGAGGTAGCGGACGACTTCTGCAAAATGATTGTGGGCACAACTCAACCAGCCTCTATCCCATCCGAAGTTTTCGCGCCACCTTCCTCAAGTAACCACTACGACTTGCTCTTTACGATGCCCGAATTAGAGGCTGCTCTTGCGTCGTGTCGGCATTCATCTGCTCCTGGCCCTGACGGGATCTCGTACTCGTCTCTGTCTCACCTTGGCAGGGCTGGTCGCACTGCACTGCTCAATTATTACAACGACACATGGGTATCCGGTATTGTTCCGCAGCAGTGGAAGATCAGCCGCCTGGTTGCTCTCTTGAAGCCTGGAAAGACTCCTTATGAGCTTACCTCATACCGCCCAGTTGCATTAGCCAGCTGTGTTGGCAAAGTTATGGAACGAATGGTCCTGGCGAGGCTCGAATGGTTTCTGGAAAGAAATGATCTCTATCCGAACATGATGACCGGTTTTCGGCGGGGTCGTTCTTCAATTGACAGCGTCATTGACCTCGTTACGACAGTGGAACATGAAAAACGTCAACGCCGACTCGTCGCCGCTGTTTTCTTAGATATCAAAGGGGCCTACGACAACATCCTTCATGAAGCCATTCTCGATGCCCTAGATGACTTGGGTATTGGCGGCCGGCTCTACCTGTGGATTGTGAGCTACCTCAGCGGCCGTTTCGTTTACATGTCCACGCCTGACGGAGACACTAACCGTCATCAGGTATGCCGCGGAGTTCCTCAGGGAGGAGTTCTCAGCCCAACATTATTTAATGTGGCACTGATTGGCCTGGTGGGTGAGCTTCCACCTCACATCCACATCAGTGCATATGCAGATGACATCTGCATCTGGGCTTCTGGTACAACACGCCCACAACTACGTGCGAAATTACAACGGGCTGTGTCATCTACTTCACGATACATACGGCGTCAGGGTTTGTGCTTAGCTGCCGAAAAATGTGCTGTGGTTGCATTCACGCGCAAATCCGTCTGCCGCTACCCGATCTCCATTAACGGTGTCATACTGCCGTATATCTCCCACCACAGATTCTTGGGCATTATCATTGACCGCGATTTGTCATGGACGAGGCATGTTAACATGTTGAAGCAAAAACTTAATCTGTTTTGCCATGTTCTTCGCTTCGCAACAGGCATGAAATGGGGCCCCACGGAAGGCTCAATACTAAGACTTTATCAGTCTCTTTTCGTGGGCTACATTCGATACAGCCTTCCGATACTCTCAAACTTGAGCATTTCCTGCTTACGGACATTAGAGAGCGTCCAAGCGCAGGCACTCAAAATATGCCTCGGGTTGCCACGGCGTGCCTCCAACAAAGGCACAATTGAGGAAGCCCACGTATGCCCATTACCGATATACCTGTCCCACGAACCACTTCGTGTGTATTTACGCTTACTGACACGACACCATTGCCATCCATTGACGTCGGTTCTACATGAGCGTCCGGAAAGCAGTTTCACAAGTGCACTCCGCTGCCATCTACCCCACATAACAACAGGCTATGCCCTTCCATATCACCCCGTCAAACCACCATGGGTGATGGTTCAACCTTCCGTGTGCGTACATGTCCCCGGCATACTAAAGAAATCATTGGTTCCCGTCAGTGGACTACAACAACTTGCTCTCGCGTACATCTGGTCAGAATACCAGACATATGTTCATGTGTACACAGACGGCTCCGTGTCACCTAAGGCATCGACAGCAGCTGTGGTGATACCAGCCCAACAGATGACTCGAGGTTTCATACTAGACCATAATTCAACATCAACCGCTGCAGAGCTTGTGGCTATTCGGGAAGCGATTCGCCACATCTGCGGGGAAAGACCTCAAGAGTGGTGCATTTTCACGGACTCAAAACCCGCGCTGCAAATTTTGGGATGCTTCCTGCGCCACACCGCATATCAGGTTCTGGCCCTGCAGATCACCGAGCTGCTTTCATACGCTCAAGAAAAACACCACCGCATAGTGTTCCAATGGATCCCGGGACACTGTGGGCTCAACGGTAATGAGATGGCCGATGCTGCAGCAAGGCGCGCCCTCAGCAATGGCCTGCGAACTGTAGTGCCATTCTCCAGACCGGACATCACATGCCTCCTGTCGGAATTAATGAGGAGTGCGACGAGGAGATACTGGGCCCAGCCAGATGCTCGTCACGTCCGCCTTAAAAGCCTGGATCCCGATATGAAATTTCCAATTCTGCGTGGAATTCCACGCCCTCATACATGCCTGATACACAGACTGCGATTAGGCGTCGCCTTCACGCGCAAATATTTGCACATTATTGGACGGACAGACTCCCCGGACTGTTCAGTGTGTGGCGCGGTAGAGACTATAGAACATGTGCTCGTGGTGTGCCCTGAGTATGCGCGAGAAAGACTGACATTGGCAGGTACATTGAGACAATTACACAATGGACCACTGTCAGAGGACCTCTTGCTAGGCGCGTGGCCACAGAGTTGGCAGACGAAAGAGACAATGCGTGCACTTTCACGTTTCCTAGGTGACACGGGCCTGGACTCACGCCTGTGATATCAGTTGTGTAATGTGTCATTCACCTCGTTCCTCCCATTATCATCCCCCATTGTGACCCTTTTTCTTCCCCTCTTCCCCTTCCCTTACGTAGAGTAGCAGGCCAGATGCTCCAATATCCGGCCGACCTCTCTACATTTTCCATTCATTAAACTACCTCTCTCTTGTCAGAGTCATATGGTCTGTAATATCTGCACACTGGATACAATCTTTTCTTGTTATCTATAGCGGTGTTAGGCAGTCAGCTTTCGCAACCATTTTTCGACATATAAAGAAAGAGATACACCACCATAAAAGTTGCATTCTACAGTTTTATATTACCAAGACTGACTGAAAACAAAAAGAAATATCAACTAACGAGAACATGTAGCAAGCACAGTCTCTCGTTAGTTTGAAGAGTTACGAGAACGACCCTAAGCTAACCACCAGTAACTACTCGACACAAGATTACTAGATCAGCGCCGGCGCCGCTCCAATAGCCCTACAAATACGCGTGAACGAGCTGCACATACAGAAACGCCGCACACAGAAACCTCATTCGGCATAGATTCCAAGAGAGTAAGAGAATCGCCCACACGCGGGCGTGAGTGTAACGCGCTCATTCGAGCGTTCTGCGAACTCGAAACCAAAGCGGTGGGGCGCGGCGTGTTTCGCTTGTTCAAACATTATGCAAGCAATGGTTCACATACGTTAAGCCAAGCGTCGGTGGTTAATTAACTCGTGGGTGGACGAAGCGCGGCTTTCGCTGAGACGGCGCCCTCACCGAGCGATGATGAAAGGCGTTACTTTTTCTTTTTACTTTCCCATCTCGCACTCATGTTTGCACTCGATGTATGCGAACAGCCAGAATGGAGGACCTGCGCGTGGTTGTGTAGACACGGTGTCGCGCTTTTGAAGCTCCTTTTATGTGCGAGTGCTGCGACCGAAGAATAACAAAGTATATATTTGCCCTTGTCTGTCTGTCTGTTTATCTATCTATCTATCTATCTATCTATCTATCTATCTATCTATCTATCTATCTATCTATCTATCTATCTATCTATCTATCTATCTATCTATCTATCTATCTATCTATCTATCTATCTATCGATCTATCTATCTATCTATCTATCTATCTATCTATCTATCTATCTATCTATCTATCTATCTATCTATCTATCTATCTATCTATCTATCTATCTATCTATCTATCTATCTATCTATCTATCTATCTATCTATCTATCTATCTATCTATCTATCTATCTATCTATGAATGAAGAATGGTTCCACCACTGTCGTATATATATATATATATATATATATATATATGTTAGGAAAGTGATGGAAATGTTTCCCAGAAAGATCAATGGCTGCAACAAAGAAGTGAACTTCCCAAATTAAAACTTGACGATGTGATAATTACCGAATTTTGCTAACAAGAAACGTGTGTTCAAAGAACATTCGCAATGAGGAGCAGCTGCGATTTTGTTTTCTGATTCCGCGCTTAAATATGCTTGCGATGCAGCTCGACACAACAACGGGCGAAGCTTTACATTTACTACGAAACAAAAAAGAGTTTTGTTGGAAAAAGACAATAAACATACCAACTTCATCTATTGAACAAACGCAAACTGCAAAGCTGCGTGAGGAGAAAGAAAGCTGAACGTATACATAGACACACCATTGGGATAACCAACAGATTTATTTTCAGTACGCTTCCCGCGAGCTAAGCAACAACTCACGCGCAACGAAACGTGGTCATCAAGTCACCTTTTCAACGCACTGACGCCAACCTCACCTTGTGCCCAAACCACAATAACTTTCTCGTTCGTGGCTTACTGATTAGCGTATGAGTACCTGGCCCACGTTTTTCCGAAACTGCCAGCTCACAGTGTCGAAAGAACCGGCATGATGTATGTGTTCCGTTGCCTTAGTCTCCGGACAACGAGCCTTCATAATTTCCATTTCTCTAAAGGCCTACGAACTCGTACGCCGTTCCCTGCGGGCCTATGGTGTTCCCCACGGGCCTACACAGAACAGCATAGCATATCTGAGGGAGCACAGGAGACCCTCTGTGACCGAAAGAACAGTCGTACTCGTCAACTAGAAGCCATAACCAGAACCTTATAAGATAATAAAAACTACAGTGGCGCAGGGTACATTTAGGCGCATAAGTACAAGGGGGTTGGTATTGATACCAATCACGTCGAGTCGAATCCAACAAAGCCTACCAAACTACCCGTGTTGTTTGTGCATTACATTCACGGTCAGCTAACTATACTTACGAAGGGACATACCATGCGGCACAGACTACAGCTTATTCGAAGGACCCCTCGATATTTGAACACTTCTAGCTCTTTCGGTGCTCGTCGCCAGCGGTATTGCGCTGCGGAGGTATATAAATCGTGGTGAATATAAAGTGCCGGATTTTTGATGTAAGAGTCGACATGGTTAGTTTTCTTGTTTTTTAATAGCATCGCCTTGAATCTCCATCTGCAAAACCCCGCGAAGGCACATGCTTAGCACGCGCAGCAGATCTTGTGGTATGTGCAGCGCATATACGTAGAGCTTAATACGTTGAAGGAAAAGCTGAAATAAAACACCGCCTTATTCGCCGCGATGGCGAGCCCTTGTAATACGGACAAGTGTTGCTGTTCCCTTAGCCAAGCAGCAGAAGAAACACAAGGTAATATTGTAGAACCAAGTGATAACTGTTTCTTCGTTTTGCTATTAAAAAAGAAGAAGAAACGTACGGAGCCCTCTTCCGCCCATGCGTCGACGTACAACGGTTTGGAAATCACCTCGTTGTTCCGTCTGGCAATCATTATACGGGCTAAAACACTTTAGTGGGAGCACCACGAAAACAATTTGCAGGTGAGTGAGTAAAGAAATCGTTCTTATTGCAAGATACCATGCTTTTGTCCTCCGACAGCGCTCACATTACGAATCAGCGTCGAGGCTTGATTCTTCAGCACAGCAGGGAAAGATGATACGGGGGAAAAAAAAAGATGGGGGGGGGGAGGGGCATTTGAGAAAGGCCTTATATGTTTGACAGCTAGCCAAAAGGAAACAAAAAATACCGATCATATCTGCGGAATGGGGAGCTGTTTGCCTAGCTTCCTTCCCTGCTTTGCTAACATTAGTCGAGGACTCTCAACACTAAAGCCCTTGGGGCACATGAGACCCATAACTGCTTCTATCTACCACTGGCCCCGCTCACTCGTCGGCCTTCCGATGCACGTGTATGCCGGCGGCAATACTTGAGAAGTCTCGGCTATCATATGTGCTTTCATGGCGTCCCGAATGTAGGCAGCGTGTGCTGCTATGTTTCTGCTTCTTACCCGCGTCTTTGTGTAAGTTTCTTTTTAACCATCTTTTGCGTCGCTGTACGTGGGAGACGAGCGGATATAATGTGCTCACGTCTGGGGGCAACATTGGTTCTGTCGCAACTGTTCGAGCAACTTGTTGCGCAAGCGATAAATTGTCCCGACATGACGGTGGCGCACGCAATGTCAATATGTCGCGTAAGCAGGATAGCCTGTAACAAGAACACTTATGGATATGGCTCTTTTTTTCGTTATTGAGCTCCAATTATGCTTCTTTAATATAACATATTTGCAATACACCTAATACCACTGCCCCCTTTCTGTTAAACGATGGTGTATTCGCAGAAAAGCAACGACCACAGAGAAAGAGAGAGAGAGAGAGAGAGAGGACGAAAGAAAGGCCACAGAAGTTGACATTAAGTAGGGATGTGAATTATAGTTTTTGTCTATATACTGACTCAATGTTATCAATGAAGATTGTCTTGAGGTAATAATTTTACGCGGCGAAATTTGAGTACACCCTCATGCAATTCAGGTGACGTTGACAAACTTGAAGCCATCATAGAAACATCATCGTGACATTTCATTAACAATTGTGTCCACGCTCGGCTCCAACGTGCAGCGACAATCAAATTGCAATATCTATGGAGTCAAGGCCTCTAAGAGTCAAGAGCGAAATTTGCGGCACTTGGAACGAATAGCACGGTATACAATCATCGTTAACCGAGAAGTGATCCCCGCCATATACCACGGACTAACCAGGTCAAAACACATTTTCGCCCCGAATTTAGAGCACAGCTCGTTCGCTCACGTCCTCTGGAGCCTGATCAAGGCACTGACACGATAAAAGAGCAGATAAATTAGCAGCAACCGCATTTATTACTATCAGAGCCTGCGCTAGTACTTATCAATGGCGTTTTAGGTTTTTTGGAGGCCACACGTCTTTTAAATAAGCTGTAAAAGAAGGTCATTTATTTCGTCCGTTTCACAAAACTATTGATTGAGCACAACCTTGTGGTTGGCGCATCATAGCCGTAGTCACTTTTGCGCCATTAAACCCTACATACCAACCAACCATTTTTTTCTGCTAAATTGATAAGTTTGAGTGATCAACCGGCACGACCAACAACTTCGCGCAATAGAACCTACTAATATAAAATGTCTACATATGCAAAAACTTACGCTGATCCACAAATATTTCCCGCATAAACCCTGAAAGAGATAGACACCATGCTTTCCAGCTTCCTGAGTCAAAACTTAGCTCCCCTGACAAGGCAGGCTATTTATTTCTGGCAGTTTATCAACCACAAGTCCGGCGAGCCCGCGATGCAGCCGGGGAGTTCAAACTCCCGGTCCCAACGTGGCAGTAGCCCGCTCTATGGGGTCTTGTGCACCGTAGCTCGCAGGACCTTTCAGTAAAGTTATTTCATCCGTCCATCCACCAACCACAACACATTTTCTCTCACTGCTCTGTGGGGCCTTTAATTGACAGCAATAGGCGTTATGTTACGTAAAGTAAACATTATGTACGGCTTCAGTTGAGTAATACATTCATCAAATGCAACGCAACATTTAAATATTTAGCTTGCTGTGGCGTGAAAGCCCAATAAGACGGCGACCAACGTACTTAGACGATCGCAGCTTACATTCATTATCATTGGTCATTGCAAACTATGACCACTTTTAGCACACACACGAACACCGCACACGGCACGAAGATCGCTCAAGCGCTATAGACCACCGATAAGGTCACCATGTCTTAATACTGTGTGCAACACGTGGTAAAGGGCGCGAGTGGTGGCGATATTTTGTCGGTTCGCATTGTTCTGCTAGCCGGGCAGTGTAGTGGTACCACGTGACAAAACGAAACCACTGCACTTGCGCCAGCAGCTCGCATAAGCATCTTTTATACGCGCCTCCGCCCAGTTAGGCCAACAGTTAATGCGACCACTTGGTGCCTGCGTATGTCGGTATAGTGTGGCTTACCACGAGTGTTACGTCCTAGTCTCTGTTGTAGCCAACCAGGCGAATTTCTGGTTAACATCCCTGTCTTATCTCTGTATTTCCTCCTCCTCCTCCTAATCCTACTGTTGTTGTTGTTGTTGTTGTTGTTGTTGTTGTTGTTGTTGTTGTTGTTGTTGTTGTTGTTGTTGTTGTTGTTGTTGTTGTTGTTGTTGTTGTTGTTGTTGTTGTTGTTGTTGTTGTTGTTGTTGTTGTTGTTGTTGTTGTTGTTGTTGTTGTTGTTGTTGTTGTTGTTGTTGTTGTTGTTGTTGTTGCACAGCGCGCTCACGTTGAACGAGCGGAATCGGTCCTCGTGCGGCAGCACACGCCGTGGTGCTGGCATCTCGCGCGGAAACAGTTGTAGCTGGCGGTGACAGCCCTACACGTGGCGCGACTGGCCTTGGCGACGCATTGGCTTTGCGGCAGCCGCGGCAACTCTTGTGGCGATGGGATTATAGTAGCTACCGCCCAGCCTGGAGGGCGCCGCAGCAGATCAGCTGCTGACGTTGCGCGGGGCTTACACCGAGTGGCGATGCTACGTGCGCCGCTTCGCAAAGATCGCCGCCCTTAGAGAGCAGCGAGCATCTTTAGAATTCACACTCGTCTTCGGTTTATGCGGCGTTCAGGCGTCGTCATCACATGTCGGAGAGAATGTGACTCGTGGTCTTTGATGCCGCAGCAGACTCTGCGGTCACTGCTTGGCGGGGCAACCACCTGTAGGATCGGTTGAGGTGTGCTGCTATGGCTGCGCGCGGGTGTCTCCAAATCTCGTCGGAGAGTACGGGCCGCCGGGACGATGACTCACCGCGACGCCGTCTTGTACGAAACGTTTGTTCCTTACGGGGATTTCGTGGTTCTGTGAAATGTGGGCTTTCGAATAGTGCCCCGTTTCTAAACGAACGCGTTACACTGTGCAATATTGTTGTACAATATCTTCGTAACATTTGTTGCATAGGTGGACGCGCATGTTTCGGCTCTATGTGAAATGCGTATTCGGATCCGGTGGTTACGTGTAATGGGGGCTTTCTGTTAGTGCCCAGCTTATAAATGAACGCGTTATTGTACGCGATATCATGGTGCAATATCTTTGCGATATTTGTTGTACAAGTGAACGCGCACGTTTTAACTGTATATTAAATACGCATGGCTGTGTGCCCAATGTGTTTTTATTTTATTTTCTCTTCTAACCGTTTACTTTTCTTTAGCAGAAAGAATACATTCTTTGTGTAATTGAGCGAGAAGTAGTATATCTGAAATCTCCTATGACGCTACTCTCTTCCCGGTTCTTAAAAAATAAAAGGAGTGCTCGGGAAAAGTTGTTTACTATATTGACCGGTGTTGTACCAACCATGCGTGTGGGCACGTTGCCGAGACTGAGAACTTCTGTCGTTAGAGGAGAAGTGCAATTTGCAAGTCAGACGCGACAAGGTGCGACAAGAAACTTTTCCTATACGTGTTAGGGAAAGTACTCTCTGTGGGCGGAGTGTTTTCACATTTGCACACCTCCATTCATGGCCATTCTGGAACTCGAGTATTGTGCTCGCCTGCCAATTGACACCTGCTCCGTTCAATCTGCCCCAGCTGAGAACGCTGGTTGTGAAAATCGCGGCGTCTAGAGTGCCTACAATGCGCACGCTCAAATGCTGCTAGTTGTTGTTGTTGTTTCCTATCCAGTATGTGTCTCCTACCCATTATGGGGTGTTGGTAATAAAATGGATGGATTATTCCAATTTCCAATGAAAAATAAATTTCGGAATATATATGGACTTAACGCTGTAGGACGTAAAATGATCTCTTAAAATTAGTACTTTATATGGCGGCACGGTGCCCCCTTAAGAAACTCCCATAGACGGTGGCGCCAGATTTCCCTCTAGGTGCTATAGTGAGAAACTCTATGAGTGGTACCATATTTCGCAGACAGGTTCTCTGAGGCCATAATACGCACCTGCGTTACGAAGTGTAAGAAGAGCCCAGACACGGGCTAAAAGAAGGAGGGAGGAGGCTGGGGAAGGAGTGAAGGCACTAAATTATTTTTTATACCATGTAATTCTCAACGCCCACCCGAAGCATGGCACGCGAGCGTTCTTGTACTCCGCCCATCGGAATGCTACCTCACGGGCAGGGGTTTGAACCCGAGCCCTTTTTCCCACGAGATAGCCACCAAACAAAACCGCGGTAAATGCAAACAGATGGCAAAGTCTTGCCTAGCCATAATCTGATGTAACTACAAATTGATAAGTGCCTACGAAACAACCTTTTGATGACGTCTTTTAATATCCCTCCACTGAATTGGATTTGAGCCACAGTGTGGTCCAAGAGATGTTAGGGGCATTCCTATGAAACGCCTTTGTCCTTAAATAGAAAATAAAGTTGAGTTTCACGTAACATGATGCAGACACGCTTGCCGTGAGTATGACAACTTCGTAAACTTCTACAAGAGTGCTGAGATCTGCACTGAAACAATGTAATCATAATGCTTAGAACACTCAGCACAAGAATTTTTTTTCTTATTTTGCGTGTTCAGCTTTGGTCGTCTTTCGTTTGCGTTTTTGTTTCCATACTGTAATGTGCCACAATAAATAAAATGCAGCCAAACTAGAATTTTGAGAACCATGAGATTTTTCAGTGTTTTTAGGATGCCACCGCGAACCAGTAGATGCACTGAAATCTCACATCCAGGCCTCCAGCTTCCAACCACGATGATGACGGCGATGAGGTGAAGAGGCAACGAGGTGGTGCTCACAAAGCATACGACAAATGACTGTTTTCTTCTTCTTCATCCAACGTGTGCGTTGTCAATATAGTTCACTACGCCCGTCACCTATTGAGTTCACAGAAAACGACCAGTTATTAAGGTTACTTTCCCTAATCACGTAAGTGAAGCTACAGAAAATATAAGCTTACCAGAAATGTGACAAGAACGCGAAATAATTAAGGCAAGCAGCAACAACAACATAAACAATAGCAAAGAGGACACCGCCACCACCATCAGCACCACTACGGTCAATAAGCGCATAACAATTCTTGTTGTTGTTTTGAGGCAACAAGAGTAACAACAATTCTTGGTCAACTGGCAAACATTTGGCTTTCCGAGCCGGGCGGACCGTAAAATCTGCTGAGGCCATCTCCGAGGTCAGTGGGAGGAGGACGCCGAAAAGGCGTCCGGCGACAAACCGTGAAAGAAAAATTGAATTCAAGGTCCAGCGACCATTCGTCTTGAATGGCAGGCGGCCGATCGAAGGCGGTTGGCCGGTTGGACTCCTGCAGGGGCCAGAATTGTCGGCGACGGTGTGGCCGCGCAACCCGCTGTGCTCCAACGCCACCGAGCGAGGAAAACGTAAATAAAGAGGACGTGACTTGGAGGAAACGATAAGGTGGTGCCCGGATGTTTTGCGCCCTTTAATATATGCTGTAGTAAGTCTGACGTTACGCAGCCGCAGTTTAAGGAACCAGCGATTGCGTTCTCAGAAAACCTCGCCAAGGAATTGCAGGTGACGGTGAGGATACAGAACCTCACCGAAGAAGCACACACTGCTTAATCAAGACTATATATATATATATATATATATATATATATATATATATATATATATATATATATATATATATATATATATATATATATATATATATATATATATATATATATATATATATATATATATATATATATATAAGAGAGATAGAGAGATAGACGGAAGAACCCGAAGTTGTCGCTAGCCTATCATTTCTTCGGCACTTTAACTGTTGCCTAGTGACATGCTGCCGAAGAAATGATAGGCTAGCGACAATGTCGGTTTCTTCCGTCTCTCTCTCTCTCTCTCTCTCTCTCTCTCTCTCTCTCTATATATATATATATATATATATATATATATATATATATGTGAATGCGACCCCAGTTTTTTAAATTTTAAATCCTGTACTCTAGATGGCCAAGCAAGCAGTCGTGGAGTACTGGACGGAAGTTTGATGTTGCAGCTGTTCTGCCAATTTGAGAATCATGCTTAGTACACGGATTTTGTACGATGAGTATCGGCTTGTCGACAAAAGATACTGCAGCATCTTTTGCCACTCTTTGTCATCCAGTTGTGTCAGCGTGCTCGCCGCACAGCGCTTACGCATGGTGGCTAAGCGCTTGGGTGTAGCGCAGTGCAGTGCAGTGCTGATCGTGCATATCATTAGCGCTTTTCGGTAGCCATGCAGATAGATTGGTGCTATTTGAAGCGACGCATTCTTTGTCTTACCCTGTCGGGTTTCAATTCATTGCAACGTTTTACGAACGAGCCGTAACCATGACGTGATTATGAGACATGCCGTAGTGGAGAATTCCGAATTAATTTTAAACACCCGGGGCACCTACGTGGTCAAAACCCTACACCCAATGCTCGTTACACGGGCGTTGTGGCATTTCGCCCCTCGTAGAAACGCGGCCGCCGTGGCCGGGATTCGCTCGCTCTCCTTGAGCTTATCAGCGCAACGCCAAAGCCAATTAGCCACCACGGCGTGTCTCCCAGGTTTGGAGTGGCTGCTGCTGGATCGGTCGGTATTTCGGCGGATGTATTTACGGGTCTGCCTCATGCGCTTCTTGTAGCTAGAATCAAACTTCAAAAATAGAATGGCACACCGTAGATGTATGAAACCAACGGTATATCACTCGCAGTCGTCGTGAGTTATTAATAATTTCTTTTCAAGTGTGGTTATTAGCAACTATATGTGTTGAATTATACAAAATCTTTAAAATTTGTTTCAGGGAAAAAAATTGGACCTGAAAGGTTGTAGAGCGTGCTCAGAAGCATCCAATGAAGTTGCTTTCCTGACGCTATCCTTAACGTAATTCTTTCTTCTGGGCTTTAAGGAAAGCCCGCGAAGCATGACAAAAAATAATCACGTAACTGCGCTCTTACGCGTCTATATAACAGCGCTCTCAATCATGCTACGAAAGAACACGAAATCCGCAAGCATATCGAAAAGAAGGCAAAAAGTGATCGGCCACGGCATCCACTTTACATCAGCACCTTTGTTGGGAAGCTTGAAATCCGCCATGGCCCGAAATGTTTAGAGATGAGCAGCTGCTAAACGCGGATGCAAACGTACTCGCGGCCACTTTTTTTTTCTTGTTTTACAGTGAAGTTGTATAGGGATGAGATCCAGCGTTTCGTGACGTCTGTGTGCAGAAACTATCGTCATGTGGGCCGATCCTGGTGATAGTGCAGAAAGGGTCCATACATACCCTTTTGGGCTCGGCGACCTGTAAGGCGCCCTTGAACAACCCTTGTCACAACTGCGACCCAAGCTATCATCATCAGCAATGGCTCGATCATTGTCGTTTTCTTCCACAGCTGGCTCTGTTGCCGCTCATCATTCCAGCCTAGAATTTCACTTCTCTTCTGTCGTCGTAATGGGGAGGCCGCATTCACGGGGGTATAAACCATTCACTGTTTCACGTGACGGACACATTTAATAACAGAGGTGACGCGCAAATGTGTGTATCGTCACGAATGTCGTCACGATGACCACAGATCAGCAAAATAAATGTGTTCGTACCTTTGTTAAAAATTCTGTGTCATCTCTATAGCGTCCTCTAAACAGCTTCGCTGGTCATGCACCTTTACAGAGTGGAATGGTTCATGATTTTTCCTTTTTTTTCTATGAAGAGTATGCGGCCTTCCTTCAGTAAAGCATAATTGAGGGTTGAAGTAAGATTTGCCGGTGACGAACATGGATCTTCAGCTATAAGAGAGCTCATGCTTGCATTGAACATGTCACGTAGGCAAACAAACGGCACCATGGTTCTGATGGTGCAACATACAGTCCATTATCAACTCTTGAGTCTCTGAACGCGTTAATTTTCTACAGTGCATTAATTCCCTACAGGCTGCAAGCATCACATGACTGTTTACGTAGTCAACGATCACAATCACTCGTTTTACTAAGGTAACCGTGTATCGTCGTGATCGTTCCTTCGTTTCTCTGCTCAGCAAGTGCTCGTCTCGCGCAATGTCAACCCAAAGTTCATTGCAGAAAAGTAAGTGGGATGATCATAAGGGCAATACTATCAAAGACAATGAGCGACACGTGCAGCTTCTCAAGGCAACGTGGCTGCCCTGGGCAGTGGTGCACTTTCCCGCCAGTATAACAAAAGCGTACTTAACCCAATAGCGTTGAGGGCACCACGTCGCAGAACATCCGGTGTCGACATCCGGTGCCAGCGTCCCCGTGAGCGAAAATTCCCATATATATCCATATATATTCATGTACACGTATATGCGACGACATACCATATATATATATATATACACATATATATATATACACACAATGTTATTCCTCGTAATATTCATATTGAGAATGAGAGCCCACATGAAATTGTCATGAAAGAAAACAGCGGTGTCATGCTTTTTTTGTTAAATCTTCTCAGACTGAAATATTAAAAGTGAGAAACAATAGCAGACGCCTGCGAATTGTTTGTTCGTTTTTTTTTGTATGGCTGTGCACTACCTTCGGGATCGGCCCACGCAAGAAGCCACGTTTCTACGAGAAAGCTCACCTTCGTGCATATGCGTTCGCCGGCAGCGCTTTCCCGGTAAACATTACGGTTACATAATCTGCAGTTGCCGGGAAGCGTGAGAAGCACTCGGGGAACTTTTAATAATACCGCGTTCAACTCTCAAGGGCGAAGCTTAAACGTCCTCCAAATATTCATGCAGCGAACTCGTCTTTGTGACTGCGCTGTGCGGAGCTCGCCCATCGTGTCGCGAAGACGCGCGCACTTAAGCCCTAACCTGAATTCTGGGGCACGACGTGTCAAAATTAAGACACGATTACGAGGCACGCCGTGTGGCGGAGCATTCCGGATTAATTTGGGCAACTTGGGTTTCTTTAACATGCACCCAGTGCATGTTGCCCGAGCATCGTGCATTCCGTCCCCGCATTAATGATGGTGTTTCAGTGGCAAAATCACAATCTGGTTCTGGCGCACGATGTAGTGGGTCGCTCCAGTTTAATTTTTGCCACCTCGGTTTCTTTAAAGTGCACCCAATGCACGGTACACGAGCGTTTCTGCATCCCGCCCCCATAGGAATTCGGTCGCCGCGGCCGGAATCCAACCCACGATTTCGAGCTCAGCAGCGCAGCGCCATTGCCACTGGGGTAACTCGGTGGGCAAGTGGTCATTCATCATCATATGGCTGGTAAACTACTATCGTCTCTCTACTTCCGCTTTCTTATTATCCCCTTACCTGTCCCGCCGTGCAGGGTAGCCAACCGGAACTACGTCTGGTTAACCTGCCTTTCCATGCATTCTTTCCTCTCTCTGCTGTTGCCTCTTTGCAAAGGATGAACCTAAGAAAAAAAAAATGACTCTCACTGAGACCCTTGCGCCCAAGGGTTTGGGTGAGGTGGTAGCGCTAGTGGAAGCAACACATTTTTTCGTGTTTTTTTCTTCTAAAGTATATTTTATGGCCACCCGCTCACATCACTCGTTGTTGACATTGTTTTAATACTTGTACATTTTACGTGCCATAGAGGGAATGTTTTAGGCCTCTGCACAGGTTCGTTACACTTGACACTTGTCAGTCACCGCGTCATCGACTTCTACATGCCATTTCTTGGCGCTCTTTGACCATCCCTGGCTATCCTATGCATAACTATCATAACTATGCATAACTATCATAACTATGCATAACTATCAAAAAAAGAGGATAATATAAGGTTTCCTTGGTGCGGTGCAGAATGGAATGTTATTGCTAAACTCATGCGCGTTACCTGCATTGTCGGTGATTACACGTGCGAGTGTCAAGAATATGTAGTTAATATTGTAAGCGCAACTTAACTGCACAAGGACGTAAAGGGGTTGTATGGCTCTCGCGGACGAGAAACTCTTGTTGCTGAAAGGCGACGCACATTAAATTACTATCGTTAGAACTGCACGTTTTTGTGCCAATGAACGCAGCGGCAGGAGGAAATTTGCTGACAACAGAACGGAGGCAACTGTTCACAACGTCTCACTCTTGGTGGTCGCAATAACCATGTTCCTAGAAGGACTGGTCGAAGTTCCAAGGCACACATAAGACACCTTATTATTAGATTGAATTGCATACAGTTAGGTTCAGTAAGAATAGGCTACTCACTGCGTATCATTCAACATCAAGCACTTTCTCAAGTTTCTGATTCTTGTGAAGGCCTTCCTCTGCCCTACAGGCTGACCACTCTTATTTTTATGATAACTGATAACTGATGACTGATATGATAACATAGCTGACCAGTGTTTCACGTACAGGACAAATCACTCCGTTTCGCCACGTGTTAGCGTATATGTCAAACTCCTGTAGCGACCTCTCTAGTTCCTGACTTGATCATCTCCTAAGAAAAGAAAAATAGAGACCTATCAAGTTGCGCACAGTTGTACGTGACTTCTGTGTTTCATTCTCGGTCACTTATCACACCAGCTTCTCTGCACCTTTTCCGACGCATTCGGCTCACTCGGGAAGCAAAATGAACCGCATAGGTAGAGAAACGAAATGATAAACGAGAGAAGTACCAGAAGAAAGAAACAGGGTATCTACCGCGCAACGGATTACGGAGCAAATCCTCTTGGACGACGCGTAGGCCGTAAGTAGCCAAGTCGGGAGTGCTTGGATGTCTTTAACAGGCGACAACCTCCGCGGCTGTAAGGAGAAGCCGTGTCTTGAACCAGGGGGTGGAGGGAGAGGGGGTGAAAGAGTGAGCTGCTGCGTTTTTTGATGATTACTGTTGTAAGTCGTAGTAAGCGACGAAGAAGAAAGTCGTGCGAGTTGAGCTTTCCTGTGGCGGAAACAAATGTGACTTAGAAGTATCACCTTTTGGACGGCGTTCTTTCCTTCTCTTGTGGCATGAATTTACTACGCAACGCTGCGAGATGACGTCAAACAATCAGTTTCATTCCTCAGCATATCACTAAGGTACAGCTTGGTCTGCACAACGTAGCACTTGCCATAAGGCTTTATCCTAGCGTCATTCTTGCCTTTCCTTATTCCTCTGTCTCCCTCACCCATCTGTGGCTTAGCAATCAAAACTAAAATTTTCCGGAAACGTTCCTTCACAATAACACTGATCTTAACAAAAGCAACAGTGACCTCGCGCAAGCTGTAACGAGCGGCATACTTTACGGAACACACCACTGAAATCAGCGCTGTAGCTTACAACGTTTTCCCTTTTTTTTTATTCATGAGAACTCTTTGTCAGCACTCTCCTTCGCTATCACGTCGTTTCCCTGTCATCATTGACCGGCATCCGTTTTTATGAACCGTCCACGCCTTTGTGACCCCGCGCTCTGAAGTCACTCTATTCTAAAGCTCATGATCTGCCGGGTATTAACTTGGTGTCACCACTTTCTATAGCACCCCACGTCGTACGTTATCGCCTTTGCTGTCATACAGTTCCTTTCTTTTTTTCTTTTTCATATAAAGTGAGATGCATTGTCGTGCCTATTCAAATACTTGGCGTTCCTTTGGTAATCTTTTTTCATTCCCATATACTTGTTTTCTGGCCAGTGCACTCCATTTTTGTCAGTGATTGCACTTTCGTGTCAGTGATTTCATTGCCCTGTGTGAAAGCAAGGCTATAATATAAAGGGAACAAAAGGAGCTTTTTCGACATAGCGAAGAGTGTCTCGTTCGCTCAAATAGACAATAGCTAGAGGGGTTTTGTATTTTCATCGCCAAAACATTTGCGGTGTTTGTTTTTGGTTGTTTTTCTTTTTTTTCTTTAGTATTTGGGAGCGATGAAGTTGAGTTGTGGGTTGATCTCTGTAAATACATTCCTTCAAAGTAGTTTGAAGATTACGTGTTTTCCGTTCATGTGGAATGAAGCGTTGCTAAGTTCCAACGAGAATTACCACGCCAGCCTACCCTATAACGTATATATCTGCTTCGATGATTGGCCGGCACTCTTCTTTTTTAAGAAACACTCTATCTTACTAACTCTGTTGGGAATCCTATGCCAGAACGTTTCAAAATCAACGTTCAGTGTCGCCGCATATATATTCACCGCCTTAACCACTCACTGACTGAACGAGTGAACTGTCATCATAGAGCCTACCAGCACATGCAAGGCAATCTTTTTACAATCCTCCCAATAAGTTCACTTTTTCTCGGAGGCCTATGCCACCGCTTGTGAGATTTAAATAAAGAAATGACAATGCAAACCATTAGTCTTTGGTCATGTGACCTGTAGATTTCCCCAAAAAGTCGCAGTTTCGTGGTGAGGCATAGATTTTGGTAGCAACGTAGGAGCCAGCAATACGAAGTAATGATAGTAGTTTTGTCGGACTATAAACTTTCAAACATTCGCTTACTGACTAAATTAACAAGCATGGTGTCACGCGCTCGCAAGCAAACATCAATACATCTCACTCGATGACCGCGAAAACTCACTGTCGAAACGGAAAAATGTGGAAGCGCAGCAGCAGCAGTGAGCGAATTGACCTTCGTGCTTCCTCTCGCTTCAACGCGAACTAAGCGGCGAGAACACAGTGCAGGGCGGACTGTGTCCACGTCACAGGTCTTTTTCAAGATAAGGCCCGCACGGCCGCGCGCGGCCACGCCGTATGCAGCAGCCGCTGTAGTAGAACGCCCCTCACCCCTGCCTTTCCCTCCCCTTCCCCCGGTGCCTTGCGCGCGACGGAAGACGGCGAGCTTCCTCTCCGTTTTCCTCCCTTGCGCGCGCGAGATTGAGCCGTCATCGCCGGCTTACCCTCGTGCGCTTTCGCTCGTACATACAGCGTACGGTGCTCGGCGACGATGTTATCGCCCTTGAGCTTGATACGGAATATCATGGCGACGGCGACGGCGACGGCAGAAATACGCCTGGAATGTCCATACAATTGCTATCGGAATAAAATGGGGGCAGAACTACTCTGCGATGACTATCCATGTATGCAAACAACTGAAACGCCTCATTTGCGAGGTTTGTACTACAGCCGGCCTCCTCTCACATGCTTCCCTCTGGACACGCTGCGCCATCTAGCACCGCCGTGGTGAAGTCCATCCATACCGTTGAGCACATTTTACGCAGTGACCCATATTGACGTCAAAAAAGTTCATAAAAGAGCGGCACATACACAGTGGCGCATACCCACACGAACGGCCCACATATTTAGACTGCACTACCTTGCGCTGGGGCCCGCATTTTAAAGCGAAGCTTCCTTTGCCGATTCCTTCGACTTTCTCGCCGCCGCCGCCGCCGCTGCTGCTGCTGCTGTCTTCCAAATAGTTCTTGTCAAATGCGTGGCTCATTCTGAAAATAAGGTTGTCGCCACGCCACCATCGTCGCCGTACTATTTTCGTCCCTGTAGGCTGCTGGCTACATTCTTGCACGATTGGCAGGTACCGGACATAGCGAAAAGAAACATCGGTTATGTCTGCCAACCTTCCCAGCGTTATTTTCACTCCCGGATTGTGAGAAGAAAAATAACACTTCGCACATTAGCGTTACTGCGTTGCTTACGTCTCACACAATCCTAGACAAATGATCAGAAAAATGAAACAAAGACAAAATACCTCGGAGGGAAAGTGGTCGCTTCTGTGTGACCACATGGCCTCTAACTCGTATGGAACTGTTGCTAGTCACTAGCCGCCTGATGAACATATTTGCTTATCTTTTTTATGAACCCAGACAAGCTTTTAGAAGATACTGTGGAGGTGAGCTTCCGGTTGCTAAGTTCCAGCCGTCTAATGCATGCATATGAGAATATCTTTTCACGTAAAAATGCATTAAGTGAACTTCTCGTTCGGATAATCTTTAGGTCAATCCCCCGCACCTTTGGTCATTCCCCCGCAACTTTTGCTGCATATGAACTGACTTGGGAGTTGGAGGCTTTGAAAGTAACGTTATTCGCCTGTCATTGGCTAGCGCCCGGGCTCCGGCATTTGCGAAGCGCTCTTACCAATAAATAGCACAGTGAGTGTAGAGCTTATTTGATTATTCGCTGCAGTAGATTCCTGCATTGCTTCCTTGTGTTTTTGCTTCGCACACAGACGCACCATGGTAGAACTGAATCAGAATTAACATAACAGAGAATGTAGCTCTCTCTCTCTTTCTCTCTCTCTCTCTCTCTCTCTCTCTCTCTATATATATATATATATATATATTGGCAACCGCTTGTGGATGCTTATATACAGGTGCACGTTAAAGTACCCCAGATGGTGAGTGAGTGAGTGAGTGAAACAACTTTATTTTGTCCACTAGAGACGTAACCAAACGCCACGCCACCTGGCTAGGCCCACTCGGGGACCATCAGGTGGAACCTGACGGCCCTGTCGCGAGCCCTCTGGACTGCCAGGGTTTGAGAGGTCTGATCCTGGGCCCTAATCAGCTTCTTCATTTCCTCTTGAGTGAAAGGAGGACCGGCAGAGGCGCAGCCCCACAGGACATGTTCGAAGTCCGCATAGTCACCACACAGAGGGCAATCCGGGCTTGGGAACCGGTCGGGGTACATTGTGTGTAGCGCTGCGGGGCTCGGGTAAGTGCTTGTTTGCAGTAGTCTGAGAGTGACTGCCTGGGCCCTGCACAGCGAGGAGTGCGGCGAAGGTAGGACTCTTCTTGACAGATAATTGTGTTTGCAGATTTCGTTGTACGAGCAGAGAGGCTCGGGTCGCCCAGGAGAGGACGCGTTGCCCAGCGCACGGTCAGTCAAACCTCGTGCAGCCGAGTGCGCCTCCTCGTTGGGGTTGATCAAGGCACCCTCAATTGTCCCAAGGTGCGCAGGGAACCAGGCCAAAGAGTGGTGTTTCATGTCTTTGGCACTTTGGATGATACGTAGGGCCTGGGGAGCCACCATTCCCATCTGAAAGGCCCTGACAGCGGCCTTAGAATCCGAATAAATCGTGTCATGTACACTGTCCGTCAATGCAAGAGCAATAGCAACTTGCTCTGCAACGCTGGAATTAGAAGTGCGGACGGTAGCGCAGCTAAGGATTTTAGCATCACAGTCGATGACCACTGAGGAGAAGGCCTCTTCGTGAACGTAGGAAGCAGCGTCTACGAAGCATGTTCGGTCCTTCTTCAAGCGGGCACTGGCGAGCAGAGCTTTACCCCTGGCTCGCCTTCGTCCTTCGTTGTAGGTGGGATGCATATTTCGTGGCACGCGGTGTATGTAAATTTTGGACCTTACGTCGCTGGGCAGCTTCACAGCGTCGAGACTGACGACCATGGGGTTACGTCCCAGCTTGCCAAGTATGGCTCGGCCCGCTGGGGTACCGGAGAGTCTGACAAACTGGGAAAATTCTTGGGCTTCAACGATTTCTTCGAACGTGTTGTGAATTCCCAAATTGAGAAGGTCTTTTGTGTGCGTTCGCATGGGAAGGCCGACGGCAAGCTTGAAGACTCTTCTGATTAAGGCGTTGATCTTGTTGCGCTCCGATACGAGCCAATTGTGCATAGCCCCTGAATAAGCGAGGTGGCAGAGCACGAAGGCGTGGATAATCCGGATCAGATTGTCTTCCTTGATTCCGCAGTACCTATTGGCGATTCTTCGGATCAGGCCGAGGGCGCTTTCGGTCTTGGAACAAATGCGTTTGAGGGCGGCTCCATTGGCCCCGTTTGACTCGATAAACATTCCTAGGACCCTGATAGTGTCTACCCGCGGTACTGGGGAGCCCTTACCGGTGAATAATGTAATGTGGCTCTCTGCTGCTGGCTTCCAGGATCGGTGTGAACCGCCTCTGGGCCTCTTCTTGTAGAGCAAAAGCTCGGATTTAGCGGGCGAGCACCTTAGCCCGGTGGGGATTAGATACCGCTCCGTCACATCGATGGCCTCTTGCAAAGCACCCTCGACTTGCCCTTCACATCCACTGGAGCACCAGATGGTGATGTCATCCGCGTAGATCGTGTGGTTAATGTTGGGGATTGTGTTCAAGGCCCTCGACAGGTTGATCAGGGAGATGTTGAACAGCGTCGGGGAGATCACCGCCCCCTGAGGTGTTCCCTTTGGACCAAGCTGGATTTCGTGGGTCAAAAACTCGTCAATCTTCAGTCTAGTGGACCTTGAGGAAAGGAAAGATCGCACGAAATTGTACGCCCGTTTGCCGACGTTACACTCTGTCAGGCTCTTGAGAATAAAGGCGTGCGATATGTTGTCAAAAGCCTTTTCCAGATCCAAGCCGAGAATTGCCTTAGTGTCGGCGGAGGTAGAGTCAATGATTTGGTGCTTGATCAGTCTCATGGCGTCCTGAGTCGAAAGCCCCGACCGAAAGCCAATCATGTTGTGTGTATAGCATTCGTTAGACTCGAGATGGTCAGTGAGGCGGTTAAGCATGGCGTGCTCGGCCATCTTTCCAACACACGACGTCAGGGAGATGGGCCTTAGATTGTCGATGCTCGGCGCTTTACCTGGCTTCGGTATGAGTACTGTGTAGGCTGTTTTCCAGCTCTTGGGAATGAGGCCGCTGCACCAGATATCATTCATCTTGCGTGTAAGAAACTCGATTGAGGCGTCGTCGAGATGCTTGAGCATTTTGTTGGTGATCCCGTCGGGCCCAGGGGCAGATCTGCCGTTGAGGGATGCGAGAACTCGCTTGACCTCAGCCACGGTGAAATCCTCGTCCATAGATGGTACGTCACGCCCTTCGTACTCGGGAAACTGGGGGGGCACCGGATCGTCCGTGGCCGCCAGGTACTTGTCTATGAGGTGCTCCATGACTGCCTCATCTGGAGTCGAGTCGGTGGCCAAATGGACAGCTTTCGCCAAAGCTCTCTTCTGGTTGGACTTGGTGTTGCCATCGTGCAGTAGGTGCTTAAGGAGACCCCAGCTTTTACCGTTCTTGAGCTGGCCCTCCACCGAGTCGCACAGCTCGTCCCATTGCTGCTTGCATAGCACCTTGCAATGAGCCTCTATCATCTTGTTTATATCGGAGATTTTCTTGCGTAGTCTTCTGTTATGGCGCTGAGTCTTCCATCTCGCGAGCAGTGCCTGCTTGTTTTCCAAAAGATGCGCCAGCCTACTGTCCATCCTGTCCACCTCCAGATCGGTTGTCACCTCCTTGGTGGCTCTAGCCGCATCCTTCTTTATCTCGTCGCACCAAGAGTCTAGGTCCATATCATCGTTAAGGACGCGCTCGGAGCGGTTGGCTCGGAACAAGTCCCAGTCAGTGAACCTAAAGGTCCTCGTTTTGTTGCGGGCAGTCTTGATCACAGCTTCGATGATGCAATGATCGCTACCGAGGTCCATGGCTGTGTTGGTCCACTTGACGTTTTCCAGGTTCTTGACAAAGGTAAGATCCGGAGTCGTATCTCGGCATACCGAGTTCCCTCTCCTGGTTGGAAAGTCTTTATCGGTTATCAGCGTAAGATCTTCCTCCGCTGCCGCATCCCATATGTCTCTACCCTTCTTCGTATTGGTACAATAGCCCCACGCCTGATGCTGGGCATTAAAATCCCCCATGACGATTAGAGGCTGACAGCCAGCCAAATGCACGGCCTTCTTGAGAATACCACTAGGCCTGGCTCTGTGAACGCTGGGTCTGCAGTAAACATTCAGTATGAAGATACTGTTTCTTCTTAAGCGCTGCGTAGGGGGGTCGACAAGGAGTTCGGCCATGACGTACTCGATCCCATTGTCCGCGGGACCAAGGTCTCGCTGAAGGCACGTGAACTTTTTACTGACCAGGATAGCGACCCCCCGTCCTCCTTCAGTGGAAGCCACCGTAAGGAAACCGGGGAGCTTGATAGGTGATGATGTGATCGTTTCTTGCAAGGCGATTACTTGGGGTTTGTCCTTTACGCTTTTTAGGTATTGTCGCAGGGTCGCCCGTTTGCTGGCGAACCCTGCGCAATTCCACTGCCACATTGTTATGACGTTAGTTACGTTATCCATGTTTGGGCTTGTGAATGAATTGCGGAAGTGCCGCATTCATAATGGCACCCTCCGTCGGTGAGGCAATGACGCTGGGCAACGTTGGGACTTGTGCTGTAGATGTGCTTGGCAAAGATCCTTGGCTGGTTCCCTCCAGCCTAAGTATTCTAGTGCTGAGGGCGACCAGGCCCAGCTGAGGGTGCGCGATCATTTCTTGTACGTGTGAGAGACCTGTCTGTATGTTGGAGATGGCGTTCTTGAGGTCAGACAGGAGTTCTACCATCTCGTCTCCCCTTGAGTCATCCAGGGCACGCCGCTTCACTGCAACCGTCTTGGGAGGGGCCTCCACTGTGTCCATGGCCGAAGAGCGTGCGGCAGGCTGAGAAGCTGGCTGTGTGAGCGCCAATCTTCGTATTTCCGCCATCTCGGCGGCTAGCCGACTGATTTCCTGCTTTTGATTTTGATTAATCAGGATTTGATTAATTTGATTAATTTGATTAATTAAGGACGTCGGATTACCCCAGATGGTCAAAATTATTCCGACGTCCTTCACTACGGCGTGTCTCATGATCAAATCTTGGTTCTGGCTCCTCAAGCCCCAGATCTTCTTTTTGTGTGTGTATGTGTGTCTCCCTCTCAGCGTCATCGATAGACACTGCCATTGTGGTTCTCTGTGCCTATAGATCTTGCGTCTACTAGGCTGTTACATTCAATTACACACTGATGAATGCGGGCGCTAATAATTATTTGCTTTTATTGCTCCGAACCTTAGCGAAAAACGTTGTTCCCCCTCCGCCTACCCATGCATTCAATCGCCCTAAATTCGATCAGTGAAGGAATATATGCTTGGTTCTCACCTTTCATTCAATTCATACCATTTGTGCCTGCCATATCACCACAATGTCTACCGTCGTCTGTGGAGGCGTCACTTACGTATAATGAGAGTCATGATACCTTGGGAAGGGCCATGACTACCTTTACCAGCGGTCTGTCCTACACCACTGGCGGTGGAGGAAAAAAAGTTGTTCATGCTAAAAAAGAAAATAATAATAATGTTCATGTGCGGCGGTAGCCCATGATCTTGCTTTGAAAAGCAGCCGTGAGCAAGAAATTCATATTTTACCTATCACTACCACTCTTTTATCGATGCATTTGTTTTCTCTCGTTTCTTTCTGCAGTAAGCACCAAAAATTAAAAGTGCACTCGCGACAACCTATGTGAGCGGCACCGCAGCCATAGTTCAACGAAAGTTGCTTTCTCCTATTGCTCTGTCAATTATTTTAAAAAAGAAAGTTCACTCAGGGCGTTTTACGTGCCCAGACTACGATACACACCGTTTTACGTGCCCAGACTTTGATACACACCGTAGTAGGGGATTCTAGATTCATTTTGACTGCCTGAGTTTCTTTAACGTTCAGCCGATCCGCGGTACAGAGGCGTTTTTGCATCCCGCCCCCATATAGAAACGCAACCGCCGCGGCCGGGATTCGATCCCACGTCCTCGGCCTTAGCAGCGCAACATCTTAGCTATTACGCCACCAAGGCGGCGTCAACAGGATGTTGAAAGCAGGCAGTGGATATACGTAAGGCTATGTGCTCACACATACTCATGCTCGCTTCTTCGCCCTCTTATAAGGCTTCAATTTGCTGAAACGAGGAATTATGAATAACTGCTCGTGAAACATAGCGATGGCAACGAAAGCGTCTTTTAGACTTTTCGTAGGAACGGGGAAGTGACCGAAGGGGATTTTCTTCTACAGAGTTGTGAAGCAGTGTCACGCTCGAGAGAATATACGGGCTATCTCGGGTCGCACTGCCACACAGGTGCCCCGGGTTAAAGAATTACGAGGAGGAAAGGCACGGTGTAGATGGCAAAGCCCAACGAAACGCGTGGCTGTCCGAAGGCTAACGTGTTGCCCTTGGCTTGGCGGAGAATGAAACAAACGTGAAGCACTACGGCTATATATTTAGCGTTTCATCACCCCCGGTAAATTACATTGCACGTGGAACCACGTATATTACAGCTCCCTGGAGTGTTCTTCCTGAAATGCCGTCCTTATATCCGTATCTGTTCTTCTGGAAGTACTTCATTAATATATTCTTAGGTGACAATAATGGCGTAAACGTCTGGACGTGCACTAGCTCTGAAAGTGGCTCTTTCATATATAAAGCTGACCTAGGGCCTTATAACGTAAAACTATTCCAATCTGTTTTTATTCCGATCTCCTGACGTCAAATTTGCGCAACCGCCGACGCAAGCATCGGGCGGTGACCCGCAGGGTTGTCTGAACAGACCAATCAAGCGCTCTCTTCGTTCATAGGAGGTCACTTTTGTTTGCTTCAAAAACGGACAACATTACCTACACTGAGCGGCTTGTCTTATCTAATTGGCTGACAAGAGGCGAGGAACACGCTCAAGTGGGGAATGGTTCGATGGGGCCGAGCCACTGCACTGAAAATCGATAACCGGATGAAGAGGGTGGTGCCAGCGTCTGCGATTGGTCAGCTTTCCCTTACTTAGCTTCCGGTGGCTGCTCCAAAATCGCGGTGGCATGCAACAGAAGCTTAAGAATGACTCTAAAGCAAATACTCAGCAAGTAAGAGTTGGCAGAACGAAGTCGTAAACGTGCCGAAAGTGCTCGAAAACGTTACACGGCCAGGCAAAAAGTTAATGTGGCCAAGCTCTCCTGCAGGTGGGAGTAGCCAGTGCCTGAGTAATCAGCGGTAGCCGTCTTTTATTCCTTTCGGAATGGGGAAACCTGCGGGTATTCAGAAGAAAATTCAGTTTTGTTCGGCATATTAATGCATCTTTAACGCGTACACATCACTTTGACGGGTGAGTTTTTGCGGTTTTGTGACGTCGCGTGACAGGCAGGTGAAGTGGGTGCAGCCCGAAAACTTTTGACCAAAACCCGAGAGCTAATGGCGAAAAGGCGTCGAATCAAAAATAACTATTTTTCTTTTGTTCGGTCAAATTACATATTATCAGAGTGAACATGTCATATCATATGGGGAGCTATCGCGGTTTTCGTGACGCCACGTGACAGACAGGTGAAGTGGAGGTGGTCCAAAAAAGTTTTTCACGAATCGCTGAGGGCTGATCGCAGAATTGGAACAGAAAAGTTTGGAATAGCTTTACGTTATAGCGCCCCTAGTTGCCTTTCATGATTCGCATTTATGCGTCTGTGTTTTTTTTCTTCTGCTCCTTGTTATTGCTTATGAAGCACGTATAAAGAGCTACAGCAGGCTTCCTTTAGCGACGCACTGCTGTTGAAGGATGTGTGTCCACAAATTGGTTAGAAGTAAAGAGAAGCGTAGATTATCTGCCCGTTAACAAATGCGAGTCGTTTATCCGTGAAGGCTTGTATAACGTGACATAACATCGGGTTTTATTTTGTCCAGCAAAATTACTGCTTTTCCTGTTCAGTCGCGCTCATCATTCGAGAGGTATAGTGGCGAATTACGCATCTTTTGAACCTTCAACTAAGTGATGTCGCTATATATTCTGTTAATGAATAATTTAGAAACGAGAAAAGAGTCTATCATGTAGCTGCCTTTAGGGAAATTGGTTCTGCAACTGTTTTAATGAGGACAGTTTTGCTTTTTCACATGCATTTTAATAGAAAAAATTCAGAATTAGCCCCAGTCTGTTTAACAATACCCATATTTTCTCGTCTCTTCTTCCAAACACATCCTTTTCTCTCAATTGCTTCTGACTTTTCCTAGAGGCAGCATCGGCTAAACTGCTCGCCAACAGTAAAACTTAAAGACTTAAAGATAGCGCGACGACTGGACATTCACAAGCGCCAAGAAAACAGGAATGCAATAACGAATACCGTGATGCATACATAAGTAATAGCAGTTCACCAGAAGCGAAAAGCAAAGTTCGCATTCCCAGCCACTGCACTAAGTATGCAGGATATATTTACCTTCAAGAATAGGTTAGCTTTATCGATCAGTCAGGTCGAGTCAGCGAATATAACAAGAAAAAATGGCTGTGGCTTAGGTAAGGTTAAGCCCAGGATGCGAAGCATACTAGCCTTTATTTTAGTTGTTGAACCACTGTTTAGCCTGGTGAACTGCTGTTGCTTGGCTATATTTGGTTCGGCTAGACGAAGAAACAACTCATGCATTACTGCTTCGCCTTCAAGAGTGGAACGCGACAGCGTTCCCGTCGACCCGCCAAGGGGTGTAAGACAATGGGCTACAGGGCAGCGACTACGCGCCCCGCATTGGACGCGGTGAGCGTCGAGCAAAGCAGCGTTCGGCGCGGCAACGAAATGTGCGCCTGAGCAAGAGACGCACGCCTTAGAAACAGCTCGTTTCTAAGGCAACACCGCATTCACTAGAGGCGCTTTTGTACCGCTTCAAAGCGTCGTACTCGTGGCTCAGTGGTAGCGTCTCCGTCCCACACTCCGGAGACCCTGGTTCGATTCCCACCCAGCCCGTCTTGCAAGAGTTGAGCCAAAGCCACTTCTCCTCTGTCGTGACGTCACGGTGTCACGTGGTTTCATCGCGACACCGCCGCGCCTGAGGAGCTGGGTTGAGCTCTCGTAATATGCTTCGCATAAAACTGCTATCAGGAACCACGGCACTCGTTAGTGAAGTATTTGCATACATTTGCGATAAAAGAGGGGGCTTGCCTTCCGCGAGCTGTTTGTAAAGCCAGTAGTGCCATCGGTCCGTAAGGCAACGAGTGGCCTAGTTCGGTTTTAGCGTTTCTCTTCCTCTTCGTATTGAGCCGATCGACGTGCTCTCGGCTTTCTTGCGGAAACAAATAGGTCGATTTACTTTCCAAAAGCGTCGCGTACACTATACCAAGAGGCTTACAGCGCCTGCCAACCATTATGTTGCGGAGGCACCTCACTGCTTTCCACGAGACAGCCCGGTTACTATGCTCGTTCAGCTGGCTGCTTATCGCACAGCCACCTGGCTCGTGTTTACTTGACTGGGCGAAACGATCTGTTCCCGTACGCGACGAGTGATAGTGGCGCGCCTCAATGGGCGTTCCAAGGGCGTTCGCTTATAACCGCGTAATGAATGCATCTCCGTCACGGAATCATTAATCTCTCGCAGGACACACCGGTAGCATCCGCTATTGTGCCAGATTTGCAACTTTACTGGTACAAGTATATTCACAAAATTGATAGTGCGACGTGCATTGACTGGAAGCACTACAGCGCGCAAAACAGACGCCTAATCCACGTGCGTGCTGCAAGAACGAACGAAAGGACTCGAATAACGAGACGTACGTCGAGAGAGAGAACCAAGTTAACTTGTGTGATCTGCGTACTAAAATGTTATTTTCTAAAGTGTCTAGCGCCATATTTAGTAAACGAACGTGCACATATTCCTTGCTATTTCTGCTTGCGCCATGTTGTGAATGAAAAAGAATATAATAATGTTCCAACCGTATTCTGCAGCGCTTGTCTACTGACTTACGTTGCTTAATTTGCTTGCTTTGTCCGCACCACTAAAACTTTCTCTACTCGTGAGGTGTGTGCCTACGTACTATTGTGTTCCCTCAAATTTCTCGACGGAAAGTCATGGGGCACATCAGTGCGGTCAATGCTGCAGCTTTATAACGCCTTGTTCCTCGGTTTCGCAAGATACAGCCTTCCTGTGCTTAGTAACACCTGCAAAACAAACCTGTGTGTACTGCAGGGACTACAAGCTCAAGCCCTAAGGACGTGTCTCGGTCCTCCGAGGTGTGCGTCTACAGCGACAACGATTGTCATAGCTCGAGATCACCCAATATCAACGTACTTGGCAACGGACGCTCTCAGGGTGCGTATTCGGCACGTTGCCCGACTACCTTCTCACCATCTTGCCGCTCTACCCGCAGAAAGGCCACACGCAACTTTCAGTCGTATAATTGTCGCCAATCGTACCTCATTGCTATCGAAGTACGTGCTTGCAACAAGACCATCCTCACTTTTATGGTGCCTACACAGACCTGAAATACGTCTTTTTTTTTTTGACAGACCTGAAATACGTCTCACCATCCCAGGAATTTTGAAGAAAGCCAACATGCCGCCGTTTGCCCTGAAGCAAGCCACATTAGAACTTTTACATGAGGTGCACAGTGGCCGCGTACAAGTTTACATCGATGGCTCAGTCACATCTGCAAGTTCAGCTGCCGCTGTGGTGATACCAACAAGATCCGTCAAAATACAGCTAAAAACGCCACATGTATCATCAACGACAGCTGCTGAACTGGTAGCCCTGCCTGCGGCTCTTCATTTCATTCAGGAGGAACCACCTCATGTATAGTCAGTCTTCTGTGATTCCAAGGCAGCGCTACAGAGTGTACTCTCAGCACTGCGCCATGGATCACATGAACAGATCGTCGCAGAGATCAGAGAAGTACACCATCGCATGGTTGGCGAAGGGCACGATATCATATATCAGTGGTTGCCTAGTCACTGTGGCATACATGACAATGATCGAGCAGACGCAGCTGCCCGATCTGCCCATGACGGCGTCAACTGCGTTGTCATTCCTCTTTCGCTAGCCGACGCAGCGAAAAAACTTTCCACACTTGCGCGTGACCTGACTTTAGCTCAGTGGACTTCATCTGAGTTCACAAGTGCACGCTTTCATACCCTACACCCTAATTTACAGCTCCGTATTCCGCCCGAGCTTCCACGACGGGACTGCACCCTTCTAGTCAGACTATGGCTTGGAGTAGCATTTTCAAATGCGTACTCTTTTCTTATCGGAAGGTCCAACAGCCCACTATGTGACTTCTGCGGTTGCAATGAAACAATCGAGCAGCTTCTTTGTCAGTGCTCTCGTTTCAACCCGCAAAGAGCAGTCCCCTCAGCCACCCTAGACAAACTGGACAAGCGCCCAATGACAGAAAACAAGATCCTTGGAAACTGGCCTACGCGAACATCAGCGCGATCCGCTATGAAGGCGCTCTGCGGTACTTGAAAGCACAGGACTTTTTGACAGATTGTGACTGTACACTATGTGACGTAGGATTGTACGGTGACACTGTGTAAGACTAGGAACGTCTTTGCGGGCTGCGTGACAGTGCCCACAGAAACAGTTCATGTGTACGTGGGTGTACGTGCGTGTGTATTTTTTTTCCTTTTTAAATCCTTCTTTCTCTCACCTATCGCATCCCCTTGCCCCTCCTCCAGTACAGGGTAGCCAACCGGAGACAATCTCTAGTTAACCTCCCGGTCGTGCCTCTCTCTCTCTCTCTCTCTCTCTCTCTCTCTCTCTCTCTATATATATATATATATATATATATATATATATATATATATATATATATATATATATATATATATTATTAGCGCTCCTTTCTGAATTAGCAGCGGCTAAATTTGTTGGCGCCCTAACTTGCGTGGTGAACAGTATGTAGTCAAGGAGTAGAGCGAGTATGCGTTCAGTTTTTGGATAACTTCAGAAACTGAACGGCTGCCGTAATTCCTCGCAAGGAAAGTGGCAAAATGCGGGCAAAGAACGAATCAAGAAGTCGGTCACGCAAGAAGACACCGCCAGATGAGACCACCCGCAACAAGTAGCCGGCCAACGTCAGAAGAGCGTCCGCGTTTCATGCAAAAAGGGGCACATCATTCCCAAAGTGATGGGCGGGCGACACGCACATACGCACGATGAAACCACCGCAGCGACGATATAAATCTCTCTCGCCAAGAGGACCAAACTGTTGAGCAATGCCTCACGCCGCCGTTCCCGTCCTTCTATTCTCGAATCCAGGTCTTCAGGAGCAATGTAGACGTGAATAGGCGCGTAGCGCCAAAGAGTGCCGTGACTGCGGGTGAGGCGAGAGAAGAAATTGTGTTTGGAAGTCGCGACGACGGCTTCGAATACAAGCTGCCGCGCCAGCGAGGGCGATTTTTTGTTCTTTACTTTCTCTGTGTATTTCGTGTAGTAGTGGAGAGCGCTTTACGGTGATCGATAGCTCCGCCGGCGTGTGCTACAATAACGCTTAATGTGTGGTCGGGCGGTACCCGTCGTTCGTCGCCGCTGCGTCTGGCAGTCGAGGACGGAGGAGTGAGCGAGGCGACGTATGAAGAAGAGGGCCTCGAAGGGCTGGCCGGGCTTCTCTTGACAGGTTATAAAGACGCGGTGCCACGCTTTCTATGGCTCGCCTCGACCCCTCCCGACGCGTTGCTCTGCTCCCGCGAAAGAAGATGGAGTTTCTTCCCCGACTGGAGGCATATATAGGAGGCCAACGCGGCCGCCGCCCGCGACGACGGAAAGTGGAGGGGAAGTAAACAGGAGTATGCAAGGAGAGTGTGTAAATAAGGGCGGAGGCGCGTATAAAAGGAAGAGCGATAGGGAAGCACTGCGTGCACTTCCGTGGAATGCGAGAAATTGTGAGAGGAAGAGATGGGACATCAGAGCAGCCTTCCCCGTCGGAGTGCGGAAGAGGCGAGAAAAAAACTACAAAACGGGAAAACAAAATGTGGCGAAGGGCAAGTAAGAAACGGAAAAGTGAAATGGAAGAAAGGTAGGGTGTGAACGGACTTCAGGTGCCTTCGCAAAGACGGAGCCTTGGCATATTGCTTGCGATGTGGTAGAAGTGCGCGCTGCAATTTTCCCATCCCCGTACCGTTTTTTTTTTCTTGTCAACTTCCTCACCCGGAGCTTTGCTGAACCTGGAGTGCAAACAGAGTGAGCCGGTTCCGCGATATGGTTATGTCATGTGACCGTGTGCCTCACACAAGCACAACCCTCCCCCTGCTTTGTTGTAGTGCAGGCATAATGACAGGGACACACAAAGGCCCGTTAGACAACACACAGCAACACAATGCGCTGTCTGTCGCGCCGGCGCTACAACAAAGTAGAAGACGCCGTACCAACAAGACCCATTTGGTTACCCTCAACAAAACCCTCTTCAAGCGTCCATTTCTTTCCCGGAGCTAATGCCAAAGCGTTGGGCTACATTATACAGGTCGATTTGTCGAGCGATTCGTATTATTGCTAGCCAGGCCAGCCATACTGATGATTCTGCAGTAACGTAGAGAGTTGCGCTGCAGCCACACGCACACTGAAGTTACGATATGTGTGCGGGACAAAAAGTGTTTTTATGCGAAGCATATTACGAGAGCTCAACCCAGCTCCTCAGGCGCGGTGGTGTCGCCTTGAAACCACGTGACACCGTGACGTCACGACAGAGGAGAAGTGGCTTTGGCTCAACTCTTGCAAGACGGGCTGGGTGGGAATCGAACCAGGGTCTCCGGAGTGTGGGACGGAGACGCTACCACTGAGCCACGAGTACGATGCTTCAAAGCGGTACAAAAGCGCCTCTAGTGAATGCGGTGTTGCCTTAGAAACGAGCTGTTTCTAAGGCGTGCGTCTCTTGCTCAGGCGCACATTTCGTTGCCGCGCCGAACGCTGCTTTGCTCGACGCTCACCGCGTCCAATGCGGGGCGCGTAGTCGCTGCCCTGTAGCCCATTGTCTTACACCCCTTGGCGGGTCGACGGGAACGCTGTCGCGTTCCACTCTTGAAGGCGAAGCAGTAATGCATGAGTTGTTTCTTCGTCTAGCCGAACCAAATATAGCCAAGCAACAGGAGTTCGCCAGGCTAAACAGTGGTTCAACAACTAAAATAAAGGCTAGTATGCTTCGCATCCTGGGCTTAACCTTACCTAAGCCACAGCCATTTTTTTTTTCTCGTGGACCTTTTCAAACAACGGGGTAATCGTCTTAGTTATTTGTAGTACTATTGGTACACAGCGGCGATCTATAGATAAGCCTGCATCGAAGGTCAGCAGTGTTGAGTCCTTGTGTATTCGGTCAATATTGACGCAGAGATCCTTTGGTGGCTTGCTTATTTTGACAGCACAGCGTTACTGTATGTCTGCGAGGTTAGTGACACTGCAGCTTGCGAGAGGCTAAAGTGGAATCGTTGTGCGCACCTCGAAAATCGGCATGCGTCCACAGGAATGAACAAAAGCAGCTTCAGAAGCCGCCGTTATCCAGTTGGCAGCGATGGCCATGGTCGTACAATCGAAGCTTCCTGTATGCGTATTACGCACAGATGTGCACGTTATTTCTTGTATTCCTGATCTGCCACATTTATAGCGAAGCACTCATGTCGAATTTAGACCGTCTTTTTTTTCTTGCGGGATATCTGACAGTTTTCGTTGGCTGATTCAGAAGGCAGTTCAATCTGGCACAGCGTCTCAAACAATGACCTAGGACTGCATTTGGAGCTTGCAGTTGTTTTCAAGCGCTCACATAGTGATCAACTTTACCTTCAGATCCATTTGAGTGCCGGTGAAAAAAAGAATGAGCAAACACTTGTTGCTTGACGCATCCGCTCTCGGATTCTCAGTATGGCGCAGCTGGATTCCTCCACAAGTGCGCATTGACGTCAACAATAACGCGCGTTGACGTCAGAAATAGCGCGCATCGACGTCAGCAATAACGTAACGCACATTGGTTTTGCTTCGCCCTAACCCTTGAGTTCGCCACTGAAACCCCCTGCGTTATTACCGGTCGAGACACAGCCAAAACCACAGTCTGTGAACCGATGGACATTGAACAACTATGTCAAGTGTTGTACATGTATGTATGATTGTAGATTCTATAATAATGTAAAATTATTAAATTGTACATATAATCATCATCTCTTACAATACAATGTCATATAAACATTTCATCTTCACAACCTGCCATGCACGTATCGTTTCAGAAAATTACCACGGTTTGTGAGGGCCCTTCTAGAACTACCAATCAATAATGCCTAATCAGCTTTACATAGCGCCCAACGAGAGCTGTGGCGGCGAAATTTTTTCTAAACGAGAGTTGCTGCAACTTCTGACCAAATACTGGCATTTAATGCAAAGCTCTCCAAGCAACGTTTGTTCGAAAATGCGCTTGATTACCTTGATTGTCCAACACAATTCATTACGTGCTATCAGGCATAAACACATAGCTAAAGGGTAAACCGTACCCACTGGTCCAGGATTCATAGAAAATAAAAATGTCGTTGGCTTACGGGCAGAGATTGCTTTCATTATTGAAGAAGTAGAAAAAGTTTCGTTAACAATAGAATAAAGTGAAAGTTGCGAGTGTCGCGTTGGCTGTACGGAGCAGATAACTTTATAGAAGAGGCGCACAATTTCGGAAAATATTTCAACTAAACGGTGTAAGAGTTAAAGGTGTTCCGTGCACGCAGATCGAAAGTGTAGTGGTAGTACTCTGGTCTTCTGGCAAGAAAATACTGTCCAGTCTGAGAGAAAGATGTCGACGTCCGGCTAAGTTCAAAGGTTAAGACGTACCTTCCTTATTGCTATTGGCACTGTTTGGCCTCTCTCCCGCGAGATGGCGTGAAACTTATAGACTGCTTACGGTCGGTTCCTGCCGAAAAAAATTGCGGCAGTCACTCGCTATGTTCGGATACGCGACGCAGTGGATGTCGACGGCCCGCGCGATGAGACGGATGAGGTTACGTAATAACGAGAGCTTCGGAATACAGCATAATGCAGACATGGACAGAGGGCTCGTGACAAGTAGTTTCTACAGTATGCAGGCATAGTATAAGAGAAAACAAGCATCCCAATTCAAACGCAATATGAAGTACACCATGGGAAGGGAGCACCGCTACATACTTTTTCAATCTTATCATAAAGGGCGTTGCGTAAGATTCAGCATGTAAGTCAGGGTTAGCGATGCAACCACTGTTATGTGTACGAGAGGAAATTACGGCGCTATTAAGGCAAACACAAAGAGCAGGTTATGAACTGCCGCTGTTTGTTGCTATGCAGAGGCCACCAGACGGCACACGTTGGAGAGAGTTGACTAGAATTGATTAGAGAGTTGTAGAGCCATTGCAGCAATTTGTTGTGTTATGCTCTGACACGTAATAGCACTCGAGAACGTGTCCATCGATAGAGGCGTTTCGAATTTAGAGACACAGCTTTCGAAACTGAGAAGACAAAAGCATGCAGGCACCCAGTGGTGCAGCACTTTACTGTCATCCCCGCTTCAGCTGAAACTAAGTTTCATGAAACGAAAGACAATGAACTTCTTTTTTTTTTGCCTAGGTCTGTAGCCACCTGGGCTTAGGCAGGAAAGCTTACACTTACACTGACTAGTAGCCAGAGCAAAGTTAAGTACTACGTACTGTTTAAGCGCGGAATTTACAAGAACGACAAAGGGACATGAACGGGACAGGCGCTACCAACTAGCGTTTAATGCAAGATGTCGTAACTATATGCAGAAAAACAAACAAGAAGAAACAGAAAAGACAAGAATGAACCTAACTAATATTTTGATCGTATCGTCTAACATGGGTGCGTTACTAAACAATTTTCACCAACTGCCCAAAGAGACGGTGAGCTGACGCACTCATAATCATCACCACTCATTATTGTATCTTCCACGATTTCGCGCGTGCACCAATCTTTGTTTCTAAACAAAACCGCAGTGTTGTCAAGATATGGCTTGCACTTAGAGTCTCGGCAGTGTAACGCCAGGTGTCCCTGTTCTCGCCTGTCCCATTCGTGTCCCTTCGTGGTAGTTGTAAATTCTGTGCTTAAACAGTACGTAGCATCGATTACCAACTAGCCCGAAACAACGCTTTACTCCAGAATTAAGTGTTCGACGGATATTCGCAAGGGCTCGCCGCAGTCTAACTATGGGGAGAAATGCGATAAGGAACAGTAATTATTTTTTTTTGCTGTGTAAGCATACAAACATAAATAAAAGCAAGGCGCAGGCCGGCAACTGCCACTGGACGAGGCATGGCGCTTGCCTGCTCTTCCGAGAGGAGGGGGCAGGAACATGGCACTGGAATATAGAAACGATGAAGAGAAGGAGAAAAGAAAGAGCCATATGACAAAGCTCAAACAATAAAGCGACGCAATCACAAGAAATGTAGCGTGGTCAGTCACTGCAGGTCTCGCTACTAAAAGAATGCCAAAAGATAGAAGAAATTATGTCCGAGGTGACATAGCAACACCAGAACGACGCACTTACGAGGAAGCTTACAGGTCATCTGCAGTGAAGCCACAAATGCGCAATCGATATTTTCGCACACGCGTCAATGAAAGCTGCACGCTTGGCACTGTTATCAGCGTTCGCCTGTTCTATGGGTCGCGTAAAAATGCAAATCCTTTACAAACTGTCACTGCACTGTTTTCTACTTCTATTCCACACAGTTTTGTCCGAAATATTTAAAAACATAGTGCCGGTGCCGCAAATATCATATACAAATGCCTTAAACTGAAGAGAGAGAGAGAGAAGGAAGGGAGGGAGGTAATCAAGAAAGTATCCTCGTGGTTTAATATTCATTTGCACCAAAGCACAATAATGGTACAGTTCATATAACACTAGCTGCGACGCTTATACAATGAGTTCACGAAACTTCTTTTCTTATTGAAGCGCTTGATCGCTACGCTTTTGTAAATATTTATGGCCCCCTTTGTTTGAACAATACTGCTGACAAAAGGCTGAAGTAATGCTGGCTATAAAAGGAGCGTTGTTTTTGTCGTGTACTTAGCCCGTAACCCAAGGGTATTTTGTACGTGACGTCCCTTTCAGCGTTTTCATAGGTATTCAATGCATGCAACAAATAAAGCCAGACATCGGCATGTTTTCTTTTATTGTTACTATTATTATTTATTTGATTGCGTGCTTTCGTCGTGTTGCTTTACGTAATGCTTAAGCATCTTGCGAGAGCTTTAAGAGCCATTAGCGGTTCACGTTCGACTAGCTTCTGTACGACGTAATAAAAAAAACGTTAGCAATGTCCGGATTTAGTTGTTTGCACTCTAACGGGGAAACGAAAATCCCTTTCGAGAAAAAAATTGCGTGTAAACAGACGAAGAATTGAGGGAAAGGACACGATACGATCGATGTCCGCTTCTTTTACGCCCACTGTCAGTTTGCCCGCTGATAGTTTGACACGAATTCGTACAGTTAAGCCATGTCATCAAAATCCTCACTCACCAAGAGATTGCATTACGAGTATTGCATGAGAACCATCTTGTGCAATTAACCCTTCTTATCAAAGTCCTCAGCTGTCAAAAGAGCTAATTGCGAGTAACAGAGCAATCCAGTGCATGAGAAACTTCAAGGAATACTATTTGCCGTAAGAAAAAAAATACTTGTGTTTATCGCGCCTAGAAAGTACAATGAAAACGCGCCAACGTAATCGAGCAATGAAAAAGAAAAAGAAAGATGGCTGACTTGTGCGATCTTGTGAACCCCCAACATTAAATACCAATAAAGAGCTTGATACCAAGAGGAGGCGGCGCCCATCTGAGAATATTACGGGCAAAGAGGCGTTTTCAGTTTTCGTGAAACTTCTTTGCAGCCGTCGTGCGTGGTCTTCACCGCCTGCGCGTTCTGTACCTAGTCGCGGCCTTTGCGCCGGCAGCAGCAGCCCTGAACGCTCGGCTGCTAACAATTGATGTTCCTAAATTGCTGTCAGCGTCACGCGGGCACTTTCCGTCGCGGTCAATTCTAATATGGCCTGATCACGAGACTCGGATAAACCTGAATGAGGCTGCTCATGACTTGGCACGAGGACTTGCTAAGCGTGACAGTCGCAACCGAGCCGTTCACCATCAAGCCAGGGAATCTAGAGATCATTTAATAACATACAATGACGTTACCAAACACTACTATTTAGGACGCAGAATATTCCCATTGCCACATTCAAAACTGAACAGGGCTCAGGCAGTCTCACTGCGCTTATTGCAAACAGGTACATATCCCACACCGTACACCATTAATAATATATATCCAGAGAGGGAGATTAAGCTGGACTGCAACGATTGTAATGGCATCATTGGAATCAGACATATGCTGGCGGGGTGTCCCGCGGCTCTCCCCAACCTCGTTGAAGAAGGCACACAGTGGGAGGAAAGGATTCAAAGCACATTGTTTCAGGACCAACTAAGGGCCGTCCAGAGGGTCCATGGTGTCGCTGAAAGGCTTGGCCTGACAGTGCCAACGTGGAAGCGGCCCGCCTTGGCTTAAGAGGCCGAGCCTCCGGATCTCATTACAATAAATGTTTTCACACACACATACACACATGATCGAAAGCGTGTGTGCGACAGGAGCATAACACCTCCGGACTTAGAAAGGTGCTTTCAAGAACTGATGAGTTGAGGGTGGGGCGCGAGGAGGTGAGGGGGTGCAGTGTGGTCTCCCATACATCGTACCTGTGTGCAAAGTTTCAAGCAGAAATTGTGAGCAGCTTTATTTGCAGCAACAACTGTAATATTTAATAAAGTATTCCAAGAAGAGTTTCAATGGCTTCGACAGAAATTTGGCATACTTCTTTCGCTGTCTGCGATGTACTAGGATTTTGAAATTTCCTGAGCGCACTTACTTCAATGCAGACTTTATTTTTACGACATTATATCTCAATAACCCTGGTAGTTTGCAAACGACAAATGTCTTAGTTTCCCAGAGAGCATGAAGAAGAACGCTGGATCAGCACAAATTCTCTGCTTCTCTTTATAGCCCCTCTTGGAGTCTACAACTGCGAAACTTCTTCAGTCTGATGCTTCTAAGACATGTTTCTTTCCTGCCAACTTTCACCTTAATACGTTGGACATTTCTCACGCAAGGCATTTTTGAGCTCCAATGCGTAATTAGCAGATGTTTAGATATTTTCTACAAAAAGTTTAATTATTCTACGCACGTCTACTTCACTCCCAAGTTTCCCTCGACATTCCAAAACATACACCCGATATTTCATTGCACTATATCCGAAGCTCATATCAAACAATCTTCGTTGCCATCTGGAGCCGACTGTTACTGAGGGACATTATCTAACGCACTCAGTCGGAATAACAGTTTCGCTGAAAAACAAGTCAGCTTGGGGCAATTAAGAGAGAGCTAAGATCTACCATCGGTAGCATAAAATCTTGAGCTTGCGGTCATTTACACGGCACAAAGTGGAGCGTTTAGAGCTGTGGCACTCCACATCGCTCGCTCGCACTTTTGCACTGTCGTTACATTTGGTTACGGCGTTATCTACAGCCCTCAAAAAAGTTGCGAATCGGTTGGAACCGTCTTTCGCACGGCGGACTGCAGATACATTTCTCTCGCTCATCGTAGATGAGAGTGCTCCAGACATCTCGTTAAGTGCGTTTCATTCGCCAATGCTGCCACATCTTTATTTTTTTCGGGTAGAGACCAAATGCACAAGTGGATGAAGTGCCAGCCCTTAATGCGCTTTGGGCCGCGCATAGAGTTGCGACAGCACATAAAGCGCTTCACAGGGTGTGCTCTCATTTGGCAATCAGCCTCAACGAGGCGACCGTTCCTAGGAAGCGTTTGGCGTTGTGCGCGGACGATAATTAGGCGCTCCATTTCGGCTCGTCCTGCTCGTGAGACGTTGTTAGCAGATAATGACGCGTCGTAGCACTCTCTCTTCCGATTTTCAGCTCTTTCTCAATGAATCACGTGCTAGCGACAGCCTCTATAGGCGACCACTGTATCATGCACTTTGGTCGGAGCGTTAGCGCGTAAATGACAAAAAAAATCATCGCGGATTTTCGTAGGCAGGCACTTGAGTGAAAGTCTTATCTTTTACTTAAATGCATACCTTCTGATTTAACACGGGATAATATTCATGCGTTATAAAAGATAATTCCGGTGAATCAGGGTGGTGCCAAAGCGGTCGTCACTGTAATGTTTAAAAATACAGTCCCGCTAATAAATTACCGCGCTGCTGCCTTAAACCAATTGACGCAGATCACTTGTGGCCATGTACGTTTACACGAGTGAACTGTCGAGCTCCGCACCGCATCGTTAAGTATATGTGCCATAGGAAAGTTTGCTTATATAAGAAAGAAAGAAAGAAAGAAAGAAAGAAAGAAAGAAAGAAAGAAAGAAAGAAAGAAAGAAAGAAAGAAAGAAAGAAAGAAAGAAAGAAAGAAAGAAAGAAAGAAAGAAAGAAAGAAAGAAAGAAAGAAAGAAAGAAAGAAAGAAAGAAAGAAAGAAAGAAAGAAAGAAAGAAAGAAAGACTCATAAGGAGAGTGAATCTGCTAGTATTAAATGAAAAACGTGAAGGGAAGTTTTGCACGGTGTCCTTAAAAAAAGCGCACAAATATTTACCTTTTTAAGACAAAAGCAGGATATGACTGTACCGCTGCCTTCCTGGAGAGCCTACGCTGTGGAAAAGCCCGAAGCCTGAAAGCGGCTCGGATCGTTTCACGAAAGAGAAAAGATGTCATACTTCAAGAAAAAAAATTATATATATATATATATATATATATATATATATATATATATATGTGTGTGTGTGTGTGTGTGTGTGTGTGTGTGTGTGTGTGTGTGTGTGTGTGTGTGTGTGTGTGTGTGTGTGTGTGTGTGTGTGTGTGTGTGTGTGTGTGTGTGTGTGTGTGTGTGTGTGCATGCGTGCGTGCGTGCGTGCGCGCGCGCGATGGCGTACAGGTGAGCACCTAGAATAAAAACACAAACAATCTGTCAGTGCATTTCTGGTATACGAAAAATTTTGTCCCTCAAGGCGCACTAAAGCGCAAACGTTACATAAAGGCTGACAGTGAGGAGGTGTGCTTTCTTTGCGTGTCTCAAGGGAAGCTACCTAAATGTTACGAGAATTTTTTTTCTTTTCATTTCCTGTCGCGACTTCGATAGCTTTAAATCCGCGAACATTCTTATGATTCTAGGCACGTCGGAGAGCGTGAGAGCTGTGCACTCGTCGACGCAGGGGCCAGTTTGGCCTAAGAGCGAACGAACCACCGATGTATTGATTCTTTTTTCCGTCTATCTGGAGAAAGTGACGTTGAGAATGAAGAGAGGCTACGTGAGAGCAGCTCAAATCTGTATGCTGGCGGGTAGATGGCACGCGTGATACAACAAGACGAGCTTTCACTTGCGTTGTGTGTAACACGGAGGCGGTAAATGATTCTCGAAGGCTTCCTCTTGATCGCAGCCGAAGCACCGCCGCCTGTTGATATTGCGACGCGCTGCAGGCGTCTGTTGCGGCTGACGTTGTGCCAAACCTAATAATGCCGAGACACGACAACGCGTAGGTAGCACGGGAAGCCAGAGTAACGCATCACCGACTGACAGAGAGAGAATCAGGTGATGTGATGTATTATATATTTGTCGATTCTTTTCAAGGTTGTCGAGTGGAAGGCTGGAAGGTGCAGCCGAGGCGGTAAATAAATACAGCAGAAACTGCTTACCATCCTGCGCACGCAAAGGAGGAGGAGCGGTGGCCAGTTACAACTTCCTTCGGGTATAGCGACAAATATGGATTGTGACTGGTGGCGTCAGAACAGATGTGCCATTCGACTACGTCTCAAACATTTTCGACGATTTTCTCGCTGTTAGATTACGGTGGAATGCGGCGTAAAGAAAAGAGACGCAGTAACTTCCTCTGTAGATGTTTACACAAGTTTTATAAGGAGCAATCAGCTTCATGAATTCGACTAACGCCTTGGCCCTGACACAATGTGAAAATAATTTTCCCATTGTTTATTTCATTTTTATTAATTTAGCATTTATTTATAAAAACGTTTCGTCACCCATTCGCTTGCATTGAAGGGCACACGAGGGCCTTGAGCTGGTACAATGCGAAAGTGTGTGTGTGTGTGTGTGTGTGTGTGAGTGTGCGTGTGCGTGTGTTTGTGTTTGTGTGTTTCTAAAGTTCTCCTGTAAAGCGTGCACTGCCACAAGAACTATACATCATGTGGCAGAGTAGCACATACTAAAGTGCTCCTCAGACTTCATCGCGGCTACGAGCCGGTCCTGCGTACCTCCTTTTCCCAGCTGCCTCTAGAGCATATTTTCTGCACAGAATAGTCTGACATCTCTGATTCTCTTCTTCCACATCATTTACTGAAAGGTGACGCGCTGAATTTAGGTGAAAGACGCAGCAATAATTTTGTAATGCTTCGCAACCGATTCACGCATCCATGTATGGGAAAATTTGGGCAACAGCAGCGTGTACATACTTTACCTTCCTATGACAGTGCGTACAAAATAAGCTCAGTATCGTACAAAACATAAAAGTTGCAGAACGAATGGATTTTATTCTGTCAAGCATCGGAGCTTAGACGACGACAGACAATAAAACGAGGGATATACTACTGAGATGGAAAGCAGCCACGTGTTCAAGAAGTTCAAGTAAAATGGAAGTTCAAGCAGTGTTGCACTCTTTCCTCTCTCGCGAGAGACACGCAACTGCTCGCGTGCCATAGAAAAAAAAATGTGCCGACCCCACGCACTGCGGGAATCAAGGTTATGCGAAGCATTTAAAGGTAACTGGCTATGCCGCATGGTTTGGGGTTCCATCAGGCGTTATCAAGTGGACGAATGTGTTTACGTAAATTCAGTGTTTGTGTCTGGGATGCGAGTACAGGGAACCAGAATGAACGCGAGAGTGTGTCTGTGTTCAGAGGAGCAAGACATAGACGACGGTAACGACGATTGAATTATTTCTACGAACGATCTAATTCATGTCAACGAGCGGACGTGCGAGATGTTAAGAAGCGCAGAAACTAAATAGTTACTGACGGCGGCACGTGGTGTGACTTGGAATACACAAACGGGTGACTTCACGGAGAAACTGCATCCCAACCTGAAGCTCGTGTCCTTCTAAGCCTATTGGGCGAGTGGCCTGCTGCACTGTTCGCCTTGGCCGAGCCGTGACAACTGGAAGTACGGTGCAGCGTTGTTGTACTCGGACCCCATGTGCAGCAGGAAGGAGCAAGGCCTTGATGTTTGATTAATAACGAGAAGGACCGTTATTGAAGTCCAGTTCGAGCCTCGGGAACAACGAGGAGGTGGTGCTTTGCTGTCCGGCGTTTGTAAATCGACGCTCATGGGAAACTTGCTTTTCAAACAATGTTTGTACGGAGGCATCCCCCATTGGGTGTTCGGCTGCCGAGATGCCGGGATCTTCGTAGGTGTGCCACCTGGCTCGAGCGCAAGTAGCACGCAAGAATAAGAAACGAGCGTTGGATTACGAAGCTGGAATGACGATGCAACGATCATCACGGCAAGAGGAACACGAGCATAGAGCCATCGAACCAAGGTAATGAACAAGTTGGTCCACTTGGTTGGCATAACATCTTGTCATGGTAATAATGTCATGCGTTGTATACATATATGTCATGAATTTATGTCATTCTGTTCAGGCATGTGATGACACTCCAGGGAATCATGCGATGGCTTGACATACAGACACACCATGACATGCATTCATGGCATTCATGCCAACCATGTTGAGCTATGACATGTCCTTCATGTCACGCATGAGTGTCACGACACGTTAATCCCGAATATATCCAGTTAAAGAAATGCGTCATGTCATTGAATTCATGAATGTCATGCCATCTCATTTACGGCATCCATTGAGTGCTGTCTATATCATGGCATGACTGGGATTCATGTCAGATCTATTCTTTAACATGTTATGCATGAGGATATTCATGACGTATATAAAATGACATCATATATAACATTGCATGCATCCCATGAATGACATGAAAGGCTTGTCATGACGTGATTGTCATGAATGACATAAATGATGTGAAGCAATGGCTTCTTGGTCGTTTCGTCAACTGGATGTGGATCGGGATATGTGTGAAGAGCCGTACGTACATCACATGGCAATAATTACATTGCATGGTATGCTCATCCATGTTTTGTCATTATTGTCATGTCATGGTGAGCATAACATACAATGTAGTTCATGGCACGCATGGCATGACACGCATGTCATTCATGACAAGTCAAGCACGCATTTCATGTTATTCATATCTAGAGTATCGAGTTAATGAAAGTACCCCGGCTGCATCATGTCCTTCATACCATTTATGTAGTGACACACATGTCAAGACAAGCATGGGATGCCGCTGATCCTTTGGCATGTCATTCATCTCATGTAGGCATACATTACACGCCCCCATTCCTATTTTGACATCGACACAGTTGAAGAAACGACCTCGAAGGCATCACGGCGTAAGAAGCTACATTGACAGACACCTTCAAACTGCCTGAAGTTGACAAAGAATGCTTCGCCTTAAAAGAAATTTTCCCAATATATTGTCATAGGCAGGCATAATCATTATCGCAAAAGTATTTGCTTCAAGTATTTGCTCCCAAGTAGGGAAATTTTCGTTTGTGGTCAAGCAGAGTGGCCAAGTCCGGAGTGAACTGCGAAGTACCGCGAGACCGCGAGTGAGCGATGTGTGCGCAGAAATATTAGGCCAATCGTTCTCTTAGTTCTGTAAAGGGGTACTACGGGTGAGCCTCGTTCATCTCCTACATCGACGATCTGAGAGCCTCCCTCGAGCGCCATTTTGCAAACCACTAGAAACCGGACAACATTATACAGCTTGCAATTCGTCCTAGCAAGGAACGATGCCAAAGGCAACATAAAATTTGTGCAGCCCACCTTCAAATTTTACGTAAAGATGGGTGAGAATGGCACACATGGTCATATGCAAAAAGCGAAGTGAGAGGTGTTAGCAAAATTACAGGCCACACAAGCAGAAGACCTCTCACGCTGCGCGACGGATGATCTATAATAATTAGGTACTGCAGTGCCAAAACCCTCCCGAAAGACAGGGTTTTTTTTTCTTGCTTCCACGTAAGCCGACGCCTTCTACGCGCATCGATTCTCCGTGGCGGCTACGGAATGATGTGTTGGCGTTGACGCGTGCGTTCATTGTAAACCAATAAGTTAGCACTCGGGGATGCCTATATTCCTAGTAGTACAAGTAAATTCATTGCTATGGTCTTCGGTGTGGAGACATTCAAAATGCGTGTGAAATACAATAATTCAGCCAGAACATGCATATTTGTTCGTTATACAGGTGATTTTGTTGTAGGGGGCATTTTTTTTCGAGGTGTTCGACTTCACTTCGGTGTTATGTGAGCAGAGAGGAACTTGCATTTGGAGTAACTGGTTCGTGTCATATGTGTGGAGTGTTCCAGTGCGCTTTTCTACATATACACCAAGAAAACAGATTCTTCGGTCGCCTAGAGGCCTGCCTCCCCCCCCCCCCCTCCGTTAACATTAAAGAAACATGTTGTGGTGGGCCTCCCCCTCCCTTTTTTTCTTTCTTTATATTCTTCCCCTTTTTTTTCTCTCTTTTCTTTTTCCTCGCCTCTTCAAGCTGATGGGCACAGTGTCCCTATTAGTGGACGATTGCTGGCCCGCTGCTCTTTCTCAATGTGTGATGTTTAAGCATGTTTACATGATTAAAGATACTCATAATTGTGTCAGATTAGTTTCATTCTCTGTTCGAGGACGTCTTCGTTAAAGCTGCCGTACCGCGCATGCGCGTGCTCTCACAGGCACGAAAGCATTCACGCACCACCCACGCGCCATCCGCGCACATACTCGCGCACGGGCGTAAATGCAGCTGGACACATTAATAATGCAAATTCAAAAACACAGGAACAAAAAGAATAGACATGGATAGCATTCGTGAGGGTTCTGCCCACGCAGCTGCTCGAATGCGCCGATGAAAGAGAACGGCCGCAGGGAGCCCAGACAGAAGAAATAAAGGTAGGGGAGTATTTAAATTCTGGCCAGCACTGATGACTGTCTATAGTGTGACTGCTAAGAAGACAGTTTCGAGTCCTATATGTATGGAGCGCATTTGAAGAACGTCTTTGCGGCTTGACGTTAACTCGTGTTGACTCGTGTTGAGAAAGCTAAGCTCAGATTATCGCGGTCCTTCAGCACTCCCCCTTTGCGAACCTTTCAAAAATACAATGTAGCTTGTATTAAGCGCGTAGGAAAACATGACGTTTTCTTGAGAGTAGAAAATCCCCCCCACCCCGTCGAATTCCCAAGAATTTGGCTCAGCTGCCATTTCCTTCAGACAGGAAAGTATCCTGCACAAATCTTTTTTTTTTTATTTCGATGCTGTTTTCGCGAAGCTGTCTTTTTGTTTTGATGCCAGCTTCGCCAGAATTGGAACGAGGCTTAAGTCAACGGAGCGGTTCTCCTTCCGGCGCTGGCTTCAGCAACGACTTGTTTTTGATCACCGGAACTCGGGCTGTCCGTTCTCGCGCCGAACTTGATGGGAACTGCCTATATATATATATATATATATATATATATATATATATATATATATATATATATATATATATATATATATATATATATAAATTCTGTCTTTTACGTGCCACGTTCATTTTATGTACAAATAATAACAAACGCGATAGCCTTTCTTTCATTCTGAAGTTGCTACGGCCTTGCAATCGTCAAGACTCGTTCATTTTTGTTTTTCCAAATCATCATGTGCCCTTTCTTCGAAAGAGCTATTTCCTGCGTGATATTCTTCGCCGTTCAATAGCGTTTCAGCCTTTTCTTACAAAAAAACCGTTGTGAGCTCTTGGTTCTGCAATAAAAACAAAGTTAAACTCTGAATCTGCGAGCCTGATGAGCACCCTCAAGGCACGTCCTTCTCATACAAGCATAACAGAATAAACAAGCACGAATACCCAACTTTTCAGTGCTGACGTTAGGCTTAGGACCGGAAGTTGGCGTATGACTCTGGCGAGAACGCTCGTGCACGCAAATAATTCAGTCCCAATACGAGACATGAAGAAAAGACGAGAGCAAAGGAATTCGCGCTCGGCGAGGAACGAGACCAATGCAGTCCTCGCTTCTGTGAACCGTCCACTATGACACATTTGCGTGCTAGCGATGCCGGAAGTAAAACTACAATTTTGGACAGGAAACTGGAGGTGGAATGCCCACAGGAAACTTACGTGCGTTATGGCGTTATCCTTGCACGGAAGCAAAGAATGTGGCTTGTCACCGCAGGGTAAAGAGACGGCAGCACTAGTGAAAGACATGGAAGTCAACTACGACGGGCTCCGACTAGCTACCTCGCGTGAAGGACCCAAAAGGTAAAAACAATCGCGGTAAGCAGTGAGCCAAAAACTCAATATTAGCAATGCTTTTTGTGTGCACATTATTAAAGTGAAAACATTAAGCGGCTTATAGCCCCGATGGCCTTAAAAAAAATGCGCCGTCCGGTGTAATGGTACATAAAGCTATCATCTTCAGCAATGGCTCCTACTCCCCAAGCAAGCAAAATATGCAATGCCTCATCCCTCTCGTAATGTTAAAACTACAATAACTCAACGAAGTGAAGCGTACAGTGCATACATTCATTGGAATAACCCATTCAACGTATAGAAACACGGCCTCCAGTCGAGTTGTTAAAAAAAAGAAAAAAAGAAAAAAACATGTGACCTTCTCAATCGCTTATGCCACCGTAAGCAAGTAAAAAGTGCAATGGCTCATACCCCCGTAAGGCTGAGGGTACAAGGGCTCAGCGAAACGAAGCCAACAGTGCATACATTCATCGAAATAACTCATACTAAACACAGAACAGCATACGTTTCAATCCCCAGCTGAAAGTATGCAACGTACACTCGAAGAGAAACGTCGTTGGCGCGAGTCTGACCCCGCTATACGAGCGCGAAAAGCCGCAGCTAAACATCGAAAAGGAGCCGAAGAAGCCGAACTGCGAAGAAAGAAGGAAGGAAGAAAAACAACAGGTGAGAGGCAGAGAGGTTAACGAGCTTACATGCCCAGTTGGCTGGTCTGCACATGGGTTATCTGATGGGGCGAGGGCAGAAAAGCAGCAACGCGAGAGTGCGAGACGGCGCATCACCAAGTGTACAGCAGGCTTTTGCCTTCAGGTGTTCAATGAGTGTAACACGCTGCCGAACTTTTTGTTTGGACAAGTGATTTTGAAGCTTGCTGCCTTATTATTATCCCTCTTTTTCAAGATCATTATTCTTGGTATATAATTTTTTTTACCGCAGCAGTTCTGAACGTAGGAAACTTATGCCACGTTCTGTTTTTTTTAGAATGAGTGTAATGCAAGTATGGTAATGTTTTATCATACTTCCACTCTGCAGGCCACTTTTTAGACGATTACAAACATTTAAAACAGACTCGTTTACAATCTTTTCTCTCTAGAGCAAATAAGGAGATCAATCACACGGGACTTCAGAGATGTTTAAATAAAAAGGCCGTATAAAAAATTCTCATGCGCCTGCTTAAAATAAGATACCCATTATTTAAATGAGGACTGGGAAAAACATTGTTTCATTTTGTCTTCCCATTTCTAAATTTCTCTACAAGTTGTGCTGCTTATAGCGATACAGACGGCACGGGAATGTTCTCTGCTGTAGCACGAAAGCTCATAATTCATCTGCATAAAATGCATGAAATCGTGCATTTTATGTTTGTGAACAACATGCTTAGTCAATATGCATAAATAGAGACAGCCTTCTCAGTGCACAAACGACTTAGCACTTTTTTTGTATATGATTTTGTTCACAAGCTGTAGACAAAAGCAGCTGGGAAATGTTTCAGTGAGTGAAGTGCGCTTTCCCGCGACGCCGTCTCGGGCGCTCGGTCGCCTGCGTTTAGGGACGCGTACTTCTCGGCAAAGCAAGAGCGGCTCGCTCCAGCGCTGTAGCAGATGGCGCGAAGCACCACCACGTTTTAGATCCCTGTGAGCCTGCGCCGCTTCGCTTCGACGTGCGGCCGCGCCGGATGCACTGGCGCTCCGCGGAGCCGTGGCCACGCTGAGCCGTGTTCACTCCAAGAGTGGACGACCCTGAACATCCACCGACGTGTACTGTATTATCGGAATTGCGACAAAGAATTATCTAATTCATCAGTGTCTCGTGTCAAAAAAGTAGCTCCGTTCCTTTCTTTCTTTAATTTTTGGGATTAGTAATATTGGTAGTAGTATTTCAAATTGGCTAGGGAGTACGGCAAGTCGTTTTTCTTCAGACTTCCTTGTGCAGCATGCCAAAAAACATTTCCTCATTACTCTTCGTCGCAAATAATCGCTAACCCGTTGGGACGCTATTATAACGCCGTGGCACTACCGCTCGGTCAACGTACATTCGCCCCCTCGAAAAATAGAGGATCGCTGTTGTGTGGCGTCTACAGCGTAGAACAAAGAAACACAAGGTCAACAAGGTGGTAAAATTTCAATAGACGATGTGATACACGAAATAAAGGAAGGGTGTTGGTGAGTGAGTGGGAGGGAACCTGTTGATAAAGCACTTAGGTGCATGCTAGAGTGTCCGGACCTCCCCAAGAAAGCATTGATGATGCCAGATTCTGGCCCAGTTATCCTTTATCATACCCGTTCAGGCGTTCGTCGAAAAAAACGCAGACTTCAACTGAAGCCTTTCGTGGAAGTTACAATGGTACCACCAAAAATCGAAGGCGAGGGCAGAGCGAAAGTCGATCTAACTTCCTCAGCGCTTCCGTATCGAGCGAAAAATCGAATGCCTCTGAATCCCAGTCAATAAAACGCTCGAAATGGAGTATGGCCTGTGCAAGAAGAAATGGGTGCTACACAACCGCGGTTTAATGAAGCACACTCGGCATTCCGTAGGTAGAAGGTCACTCTAATCTCGCCGCAGAAATATCGTAGCAGTTTTTTTCCCGTTCACAGACATCGGAAATTGTCTACATATTATTGATATGTGGAACTTTTTGTAGTTTTAATGAACCTAGGTCAACGTACGTTTGATAGCAAAGTCATCTGCAGCAGTGAGTTTCACGAAAAAAGACCACCACACGTGACGGGTGCGTAGCGCCAAAGCTGCAGCAGTAGAAGTCGTGGACAGTGCAGAAACGCTGCCTCTTGTGGGCGAAGCTCGTACCTAGAACATTTACCGTGGGCATCGAAGCTCTGTAAATTTGGCTTCAGATCCAGTTCCAGTACACCCTGAATTAAGTGACAGAACCCAACTGCGGGTACTGTCACCCTGGTGACGCAGACGTTTCTTGTGCGATCCATCATCTCGAACGATCCGGAGAAGCGCTTCGCTGGTCAGCCCCGTCGAGGGAGCTATGGAACACACACGGCACAAATTTCTGGCGTCCGAATTATTTACTCGAGGAACGTCATGTGCAACCACGCAGCATGGTCTGATCTGCTTAACGCTTTCATTCACACATCGAAATGGCCATCGCTAGCCGTTCCGTTGTATTCGTGAAAGTGTGAAGTAGCGAAACGAGTATAGCCAACCACATTAAATGCTACACCCTTCGCTCACTAGAACCTCAGTCTGTCACTCCTGCGTCTATCACACGCGTGCAGGATTATATGCAGTGGCACGAGTAATCAGTGGCAAGCCTCACTAGAATTCTGTAGCCACAAGCAGCTAGCTCCATGGATGAAGATATTTAATTATCTTCGATGGGCACGGCTGTGTGGCACAGAAATAACCGCAGGGAACGCTGTCGTGAGCAGTAACATAAGGCCAACGGAAATAGGCGGCGCAAGTGACACCGACACCATACTGGCTGCCTACAATGGTATTTTTAAAGGACAACCATTTTTGTTTTCCGTCTTGTTTGGGCATTGATTGCTTCTTTCTTTTTTTCTTTTTTCAAGCTAGGTGCATTAAATGATATAGTATTTGCAATGCTTCTTGTTCTGGAACGCTCCGAACTGCTCACCTGAAACAAAGCTTTTTGATACAGAGAAGTGTCTACGGAAACACAAATGCAAAGCATCTAATGCAACCCGCCGTGAGGGCGTAGTGGTTATGGCTTTGTGCTGCTAAGCTCGAGGGCGCAGGATTGCATTGCGGCCGCAGCGGCCCTATTTCGATGGGAGTGAAATGCAAAATACCCGTGTACCGTACATTGGCTGCGCGTTAGAGAACCCCAGGTGGTCTGCATTAATCCGAATAACCCCGACACGGCGTGCCTCATAATCAAATCGTGGTTTTGGCGCGTAAAACCTTTATCATCAAAGGCAAACGATCGGCCCAACGTTTATGACGGCAACGACGGTCGGTCACATCTCCATGCAGCCGGCCGGAACGCAATATAGAAACACTGTTAAGGCCTATAACAAATTGAATGGCCCGAGTTAGTGCGAACTTTGGACACCTGTATTTATTTATTCTTTCCAGCCCCCAGAGAGCGAGATACACCTTTCCAATAAAGTTACAGACGCCACGAAGCGGTAGCTTTTTCTTTACAGAGTTCTCCTGATCACAATACGAATACGTCTGCATGCCATTGATTGCGACCAGCCTTCTGTGTTTGGGAAGTTTGTGATTGCAACGTACCGGGTTTTGTATTTTGCAACTTTAATTAGGGGCAGGATACGTGATGTTGAGCAGCACTGTGGTGACGAACTGATTACACTCACTTGTACAGATTATAGTGAGGCATTAGGTGGGAAAGGCAGTGAAATATATAGGTTGAAATGTGCCCACGCTGTTTTCGTTCGCAAGGTTGGGCTATGAAGGAGAAAAGTGCACTATAATAAATAACTATAATAATAATAACTATATTAATATGATATAATAACTTTCACTGAGTTCACTTACAGCACTTTCGTAGTCGCATCTCTCTCGTTTAGCTGCAACACCAGGCGTCCTTTTACTTCGAATCACTCTTTATTTACCTTTAGCTTTACAGGTGGTGGATAGCATATCGAGGCTATACCTATTCCTTTGGTGTTTGTTTCTTTCAAAGTAAAGGACAGGGCAACAACGCGTGTTTTTCTTTTGCAGTTTAGTTTCCGGTTGTGGATGGTGAGAAAGAAACAAATTGCGGTTCTGATGAGTAGCTGCGATCTATGAATGTATCTACTTGATCTTCCTTACCACTGAAGGAGAGAGAGAAAATCAAGAAGTGGAAAGGCAGGGAGGTCAACCAGACGAGCGTCTAGTTTGCTGCATTACACACGGTGCAAGAGAAAGGGGGAATCAATAAAAAGGAAAAGAGGGAGGCAGGTAGCTCTGCGCCCACGCAGGAGGATGCACAGGAGAAACTTAAACGGTCACTAAGACCAGTGTACTTAAAAAACTGCACAACTGAGCAAATATGTTTTTGCGCCAGCGATGTTCTGCAACCACGGTTCCAGTAAGTTAGCTCACAAAATCTTCAGGAGCCCAGCCACGTCACACACGTTTTTATCGAAGGAATGACCGAAATAACATTGCTCCCTGTGAATTCACGTAGCTACCACAACGACCGCCTCTCGAATGCGCGCGTTGGCGCTCATCGGCCACGGCAGCCAAATAACTGTAATGGAACCACTTCGTCACAGGGTAAAAAGCACACCTTACATCTAAATTTCACAGGTAGACGGTACTGATAATTATGCAAAATAGAAGTTGATAGTCGGCGTTCGTGTTGTCCACTTCTCTACTCTTGTGTCCTGCCTACACGCCTCACTTCTATTTTACATCTAAAGTATCTGTCGTCTTTGCTTTGAGGCACACGAGAAAAATTACCGAGGTTTATCCATCAAGAAATAAATTACCTTGCGAGAGGCATCTTCTAAATGAAAGGGGAAACGGCAGTCCTAAGATACACTTTACTGGCGACTATTGAAGTTTTTTTTCTCCTCTTAGGATGGCAACAGATAACCTTGTTTTCCTTTATTTGCTGTTTCAAATTCACCTCTCCTTGACTCCTCTTTTGTAATGAGCCGCGACTAGCATTTGAGCCGAATGCCTCAACGTGGGCTTTAGCAGCGGAAACCAAAAAGCTAGCCGATGGGGCGCTCATGCAATTTCTTGAAAATGGGGCCTCTTCCAGCATGCAAGGTTCACTTTTATTTTTGGCTAATAGAATGACGAACACAGCCTCGTCCAACGAAATTTCTTTCGCGCTAGCACTTTCACCTCAGCTATTTTTCATGTAATTTTCATCTTTGTCGTTGTTGTTCATGTTGCGCAGAGGTAACTACATGTCTCGGCACATGCCCCTTCGACAGTAGCCTGTAGCATCGATGCTCCCACTGAAACAACATAAGCACTGCATAAGCGAAACACTAGGTTACGAAGCGGAAAGTGTAAAAGTTGTTTTCTTTAGTTTAAATACGAACAACGGCATGGAAAAAAGCTCTGACAGAACCCATCTCACGAGGGTTGTTGACGTTAATGTGATTAACATTCAAGCAATGTAGCAACATGCCCCATTGCTGAAGTCACATCTAATTAGAATCTGTAGTGGTCATTCTGAAATTTCCATTGCTTCGGCTGTATGGACTCGACATACACTCTCCGGGATCAACCCACACTGCTTATGACACTCACTCACCAGAATCGGCCATGATCATGACAGCATGACGAAAACTGCATGACGACGATGCAATAACAATGATGAGGCGACGAAGAAGGAAAAGTTTACAGTCACGTTAGAATACTCTAAAGAGGATGAATATGAAAAGCGCGTGCGTTAACAAGACACTCATTAAATCACTTGACATTCTTATTCGAGTGCGTTGTTTCCTAAGACTTGTTTTCTCCCATCAAATGTTGTGGCTTTGAGAACGTTAGCGTTTCCTTAATTAACTCTGCCTTAATTAGCTATGCCTTAGTTAACTTCGCCATAATTAACACCAAAGGTCGTGGCTTCAACGTAGGTGAACGAGGAGTGCTCTTAGGAAGCAGAAGATTCGTTAATATATAACATTCTGCCCAACTTTTTTAAAAAATGTAGTTTCGCCCATAATGGGGAGCAGCGACGCAATAAGCTGGCGCAGTATTATTGGTGACATCGGTGACATGGAACTGCATCACATAATAAATACATTTTAAAATGACACGTTTTAAGACTCACTGTAAGTGTCACAAACACCACAAGTACAGTACAGATATACGATATATCACAAGAAGGAAATGTTCGTGATGAAATGACATATTCTAAATGCTTCAAATACCATAATGGCTATACAGATAGATAGGATGTCACATTTTCATCGGCAGCGGATTCTGCATCAGGGCGAGCGGTCGGGAAATCGAATTTCGAGAATAATTCAAAGAATCACGGGAGAAACGAAAAGAAGAAAAAAAGCATGCCCGCTTGAGCGACGGGATCGGCGGCTGGTCGAGTGCATGGTGGAAAGAGGGGCGAACGGTAACCGAGAAACGAACTGATTTGCCTCGGAGCACTTACACATGCACACTTCGCCGAGCGCATCAGCGGGAGACAGAGCTAAAGACGTGGGCGGAAAGAGACGACGACCTTGGCGTGAACGGCAAATGATCATGCTTCCTCCCGCCCGAGCAAGATAAAATTAAAAGTGAAGACAGCTACGTCGAGATCGATTTCGCCATCCAGCATGAGCACTTCTCCCACCTTCCTGGAACGTGTTTTTATGCGACTATCTTCGCGAGCTCCGTCTGAATGTTTCGCGTTTTGGTTAGAACGTATGCGTTCTCGTAGACGGGCCAACCACCCACACGGGGCCCACTTCAGCGCCTGGCCCGCGCACGCGCGTGATTGATTTGCAAGGAGAGCTCTGTACTATCACCGTTATTTTTTGCGGCCACCCGAGGGTGAATGCTCCTTCTGAAGAAGAAGAAATAAAAGCCCCGAACTTGTCTAACTCAGACGAGGTTTATTTAAAATATTTACCGGTCCTCGGGCGGCAGAACAGTCAGTTCTCAAGAGGTAGAACAGGCAGAACAAAATGTCTAAAAAAAATGCCTAAGTACGTATATACGCGGTTGGACAACGCAGCAGCTAAGCCGCGTGTTATCTATACTTGTACCGCTACGACAAACAAAAAAAAAAGAGCTCATAAGAAGACGTCACAACAGTGTTTGCCCCAGACGTCGTAATGCCAGCTGGCGATGTGTAGGCGTCCGATAACTTCTCCAGGAAAGTTGGCGCGGTGCAAGACTCGCTCTCGGGTCTAACCGACACCCGACGAAGCATCTTAGCTTCGTCGGATGTCATTGCGTGTTCCTGGGGGTACTTCTCGTTTGCTTAGCCGCGAAATCTGAGGGGGAGCTCAAACAAATAAAGCCGCAGCGGCTACGTCGAAATCGACAGGAGTTCGTTTTGGCAAAGAGGAAAAGGAGAAAGTGCGATCGAAACTTTGCTATTTACACAAGTGTGTCTTGTTTTCTCTAGTATTTCATTTCTCCTCCACCGAAACAGGCTCTGTGAACCACAAAAGAGTTTCGCTGAAGAGCTCGAGCAAAAAGGAACACGCCGCCCTTCGCAGAAAGTAGACAGCAGGGAAAAAAAATAAATGGAAGAAGCGGGTAAGGGGGCAGGAACGTACACAGGGCAGCATACCACAGGTCGAGCCAAAAAAGCAGTGCCAGAATATGGAAAATAAGTTCCGCGAAAATTCGTAAAGTGCGGTAGGCCACCGGGTATAGGCTCAATGAAAGTGGAAAATGGTCATTTCAGTAGCACGAAGCTGCAAAGAGATTCCATAAGAAAGCTTCGAAATTTTTAAAAAATATATATGCTCGGCCAGAACTATGCAGCATGCTTAGTAGATTGTGATGTCTCGACAGCTGCACGCGTGCGTGCCTTTGCCCAATCTCGTTTATCGAGGTCTCGTATTTCTTACAAATTTGCAATTTTGCGCATACTGCGACCCGCTAGCGTACGCTAGGCACACCTCGAGTTTTCCTCTGTCAGATACCTCCAAAGTGAGGGAAGTCCAACGATAATGTCACAAAGAAATGCGCGATCACCGATGGCGGGTTCGGCCTTCCAGCACAGCAGTGAATGCGCCCTAGCCATTACTCCACGATCGCACGCACGCTTCTCTCTTGTCAAAGTCACTCGTTGAAACATCTCGCACCTGCGTCAAGTGCCTGTTTCTAGCCTTTATTTATCCATTTATTTCAGAATTATTGCCGACCTCTGATACGAGGCCCCGGGCATTCTTCCCTTGTTGCAGCCAGCGCTTTGAGACGCTGTGTGGCAATGCACTGCCTTCTGGACCGGCCCAAGTTTTTTCGGCTAGCCGGTGGTAATATTAAAGAGGGCGAACCTCGTCCTTAACTTAAGCGCATTAATGATTGTCCCTAACCCTTCCTGCCAAACCCGGAATAAACGGCATTATGGGGCGGTCGCCCTCTCATCTGAGCTAACCGGCAAAGCAGCGCATACCCGGTAAAGGCCTACTCAATCGACAACTCGAAACGCAGAGAAACTGAATACTGCAGATCAGTTCTACGTACAGCTGTCCTTCATGTTACTCTATAAGAAGGATGGCAATTTCATTGCTATAGCAATAATGCAGACACTCGAGGCTTGCTCGCGCCGTCGGTGCCGCCGTCGGGCTGTCCTTGTATCGAGGGCGCATGCGCGGCTTGCGCATGGCTAGTCTTCCAGACACCCGCGTTGTGTATGACTGCGAAAACGACGACCCCAACGAACCATCACCCTCTACTCAATCGCTTCTGCCTCAGCTTCAGCTTCAATCTTCAGTCGCTTCAGCGTGCACGCTGCTTTTACGAGCGTTACGTACAGAAACTTCCCCGCTGAGTAGCTGTGGCCGTGCACCACGGTGTGGAACAGATGGCAAGAAAGCCTACCTCATCCTTTCGTTTGCCACTGACAAAAGCCTACAGTTTTCCGTCGGTCTCATCTCGTGCGCCATTAAGGTGCGACGCCTGTAATTCCGTTTGCCGGCATTTCTCATCGCGCTGTGACAGGCACGGTATCAGCGTTAGTATCAGCCAGGGCCCTTTTCCCGCCGCGCAGCAGCAGTTGTCTCGCTTGCTGAGTCACGCCGTGCCGTCCGTGCTGCGTATGCTTGGAACACTGTGTGAGGAGTTGGAGTGCAATGCTTAAACCTAGGCTGCTGTGGTTGCCAACACGGATCCGTGCCAACGCTGGCTATTTGCAGAAGCGAACGAAGGCACGCGGCTTAATCCGAAAGGAAGTGTTAACTAATGGAAGCTCTACAGAATGTTGCATAAATAAGAGAGCCGAGCATAAATGACTCTTCCACTTGAAACACTCTTCCGGTTAAACTGGTCAAATTTCTCGCACATGCGACATTTTGCGCTGTCTATATCATAATGCGACGCATTTATTTGCTGCCATTTTGTCTTGTCCAGAAGAAACCAGAAGCACGCGTCCGCGTCGTCTGCCACAGTGTTAGATGTAAAGTATAGATATGCTTTTTTCTCCGCTGCAGAACAGTGTCACAGTCTCTCACTGCTCAGTCAAAAATCAGTGCACGTCATGTTTCACTGAAGGGGTGACAGACGGCGCCACCATTCGTTTCACTGAGATCTACTGTCATGTCCCTCAATATTATATCTTATATATCCAAAGGCGACTATAATTCAAACTGTAAATATTGCGACACACATCCAGCCGATTACCATCATATTCTACGGGGTGGCAGGAATAATGATCCCCAAAGAAATCTCCTGCGGCAAGCTCCCTCACAGGAGGCATGAGCCTCCGTAGTAAAATCTACTTACCCTCAAACCCAAACCGGGCTGGTGGAAGGTCGCGGCCAGCTGGACGCCACCCCAGCCCCTGTAAGCCTGATCCCGGCTCCCGCCTACCCCTCCCCTCGTCTTTAATAAAGTTTGTTTCCTCCTCCTTTCTGTCTAAAGCCGACTGAACTGCTGGTGCTTCTCACTCTCTCTCTCTCTCTCTACTCCTCCTTTCTGTCCAACTTCGCCGCATGCAGAGGAACACACAAGCAGCGCGCGGCTTTGTAAAAAAATTGAACGCGGGCGACAACGCGGTTTGGCGCGAAAAGCCATTTATGCATCCTTACTTCCGCAATATTTGAGGGTCGCGCACTTCCCCGTTTGCATGTAGAAGCACGCGCGCACGAATACGGCGCGAAATGCTTCCGTGGCGAAGAAGACGAGGGCCAATATAAAAAATAACAGCAATGAAAACTTACGAGAACGACGAAAGTTGCGAGCGCTTGATAGAGTTTTCGCCTCTTTTCAGTGGTGCTTGCCTTTGCGACTTAACATCTGCGCCCGATTTCGCCTCGAGTAAAATATCATCTTCGGGCGCAGCGCTCGTGTTCTGGCTAGCGACTGTGAATTCGCCGAGATGGTGAGTAGTCGTCGGGGCGGGACGGGGAAATGGTGCGCATGTTGCCTACGTTGCAAACGACGAAACGGGCCACGACAGCTCCCATATTTCTCGACGCTCGAGAAGTCGTGCTTTGAAACCCCTACAAGGCCGAAACCGCGCTTCCGGAAATCAAACGGAAGAAGAAAAAAAAAACGTGCACGCAAAAACATGCACGGGCGCAAGAACTAGAACGACGTGACGACTATGCTATATGTGCGAAAGGGATCAGCGCCAGTGGTTCGGCGTACGTGATTTCCGGCGTGCCCCAACCTAAAGCTGCGTTGAGCCCCAATTGCGTTACAAGGACACGCGGAGACGGCCTTTCCTCGACTCGCTGTTGGGACAGAAGCAAATGCGGTGCCCTCCGGCGACAGCACGAGGGCGATGGCTGTCAATGCTGTTTGGCGCGTTGCCTGTAGGAGTCGGAGCGCAAGGGGAAATGCTAAGATCGTCCCCGCATAATAAGGCGCTCTCGCAGGGAAATCCTCGCTGTTTCTCTGTCTGCGTCTCACCGCTATGCGAGCTCGACAATGTCAAAGACTGGAACGACCTTCCTCACGATATGTTCTCCTTTACCTGTCCATTAGCGCTTTCTGAAAAAAAAAAATATGTCTAAGCATCTCTTGAAGTGGCACCACGTGGCAATAAGTTTGCGTTGTATTTCTGTGTCTCCACCCCTTACATAACATCCCCTTGTGGAGCCTTTAAGCAAATAAGACATGAAATAAAATGAAATGAAAGTTTTAAACGACAGTGTGGCGCATCGCGACGAGTTTCTCGGGGCAAAACGGGCCCACGACTGCACGTCGCCAGTTTACAGATGATGTGTTGTCTGTCCCTTCACAAGAACTCGTAACATTGCCTACAGGCTGTCAAGCCATCGGTTTGAATAAACAGGTGACATACGTAGCTAAAGGGAGGAAAAGGCCTTGCTTCCAGAAGTAGCTGTCCTCCTGTTCGACTTCACAGGTCCCTCAATATGTCGAACTTTCCCAAGTTAGGTAAACTATTTTTTTCTTAACGTTTTCATAAACCGAAAAGAATTTGGTCTGCCTTTGTAGAAGATACTGTTGAGTGACTGGCTCTCACTCCCCAAATTTATATTCCATAATGAGAAACACGCCATAGAAGAATGCTCCTTTACACATTTCACGGGTAAACAATTTACGCTAATTATTTTACGGCTCTCACCATCACAAAGCTGCGAGCTTCACAAGGACAGAAAACAAAGGTTGTTTCGAATTCCTATACATTTTAACCATTTTTGTGTGTGCTGGGCGGTTCGTTGCTTTGGCAATTACGTCAGAAGAACAGACGCGGAAGCTAGCAACAGCCGCCTAACGCACCGGCGATATGTGCCAACTTCATTTCAGGTTCCTCGAATGCCGAGAGAGAAGTGCGGCGCGTAGTGCCCTCAGTACAGGGAACTTGTCGCCGCACTCGCCGCTGTGGTCGTCATAGTCCAGGTCAAACACGGCCAGGCCTCTCGCGAGCTCCGTCGCAAAGCCGACGCTTCCTGGACCCAGCGAGGACATCCAGCCATGATCGCCGTCCCAGGCCACCAAGCACTCGCTTACGTTATCGTGCCAGTGACGCCATGGTCGCTTACAGATCTCGCGGTACGGCACTTCGCGAACGAACGTAGCCGGCGACCCGACATCGTGGAGGCTCCGGTTCTTGAGCTGGAACTTTAGGCCACCGAAGGAGACGCCGATTACATAGCGTGGCGGCGGCGGTTGCTCTTCCACTGCACCCACGTTGGTCGCTACATAGCCGACTGCGCCGTCCGCCATTGAGGACAGGAGGGTTCTCGAGAGCTGGTAGATGAACTCGAGAGACGAGCCCTCGTGGACGCTTCGGCGAGGGTGCGGACAGGTGGCAAAAGCCGGCTTTGGCTGCCTGCCCCCGTAGCCCTGCGATGGTGGCGAGATGACCAGCATGTCCTTGGTGTTGGCGTAGATCTCGGTGTGGTAGTAGCGTACCTGCTGCCGCAGATCTCGCGGCAGCACCACCGCCACGGACACGCCCCGGACGGCCATAATGAGGTCGTGAACGCGGAACGCGTGCTTCAGCAGTTCTACGTCCTCCATATAGACGGCCAGCCCGCCGGCACCCAGCCGTTTCACTTCTTCCGAGAGGTCGGTGGCGAAACGCGCGGTGTTTTGCAGAGCCGCGTCCAAGTGGTGGATGAGCACGCGGTGTCCTCCCAGTGTCACGTACAAATGGCTCGCCGGCAGGAATTCGTGTCCCAAGACTTGCAGGAACAGCTTCAGGTTTTTGCTCACCACCACATGGCCCTTGGCGCTCACATCAACGCAGCAGAAGGCGACGTCGGTGCACAGCTGTACGGGAATGTCATACACCGAGAATCCGGGCGAGCGGATAGAGCTCCTATCATCGTAGAAGCAGAACAGCGGCGACGACGAGGAGCGGGATTTCATTTCCGCCCCGGCGCCGAACCCTGTGTTATCACCGGTGATGGGGCCGAACACGTCGGTCCGTCCCTCGAGGTACAATGCGCTGCTGGTCGGGGCGCTTGGCACGTGATTCCTTGTTGGGAGCACATTCGTTGTAAGAGGGGTGGGCACTACGGTGGAAATCCCCATCGTTGCGCGCCCTGCAGTCGTCCTGGTAGATCGGCGCGAAAGCGGTACTTTTGATCGCGGCGAACTCGAAGAAGTGCGAGCATCGCGAACCGACATTCGTTGCCACGGTTTTTTCTCCGAGCCTTGTTCAGTGTACTTGTCATAACCTACAGACGTACTTGAGTCAGTTGCCCCTTTTTCGTAGTCCTCGCCTTGGACAAAAACAAGCCCGTCCTCTTCCAGTTTGGTGGTGCCGTTGTTCTTTCCGACGCCAACTTCGTCCACTGCAGTAACACCGCCAGCTCCTACTACAGTCCTCCGAGGAAACGCGAATGCGCTGTTTGGCTTCCTTGCAGCGCTCCTTTTCTTCCCGCGCTTTCGCACGACGTCCTTTAGCTTGTCTGACGACAAGGGCGCCGAGTGCTTGGGGTGGACGTGCGGATGGAACGCTTCTGCCTGCGGAAGCGTGGGACGGCTTCCAAGTGGTGCCCCGGGAACCGCGCTCACCGTATTCACCGCTGCGGTAGCGACCTCGTTGGCCACGTCATCCGTCGAGCCACGCATAATGAACGCCAGCACTCCAACAACGACGCACACTCCCAGAAGAGAGAGCACCACAAAAGCAGCGCTGGCTGTTCCCTTGTTGAATTCTTTGGTCAAGGCGTTGCTCCTGGCATAAATATTTCGTATAAAAACAAGCGACGACTCTCCGCTCATCGTGAAATAGGTTCTAATGGCGACGGAGCAGCGGCAGGCTGGCCGAGGCGCGTTTTGAGCCGCAAGCTGCTTCGGGAAAGGATGAAGATTGTCACGAGATCAGCGCGCTCCACGAGTGCATGCTTTGCGTGGAGCTTTGAACCTCATCGTCAACTTGTATTGATAAAGCTACCACGTTAAAGTTTTCCGAAAGCATTCAGAGCTTGCAGAAGAGAGGGAAACGTTTTCTTTTCTTTTTTTATCTCTTTTGTATGCATGGTGCGGTATCATCCTAGTCCTCCGAAGAAAAAGTACAAAAAGCAACCATTGCTTGGGCGGAAGAGGCCGCCGCAAACAAGCAGCCATCTACATAGCCCTGCAATTTCTCGTGAATAAAGTTGTTTCCTCCTCCTCCTCCTCCGTGGTGCAGTGCCCTTAGTTCACGGCACCATTGGTTCGCCCCGCTCCACCTGCTGGCTGGATGAGCTGTCGCTGTTCCTGTTGGTCTGAGCCCGTCAGCACAGCCTTCTAAGAGGAAGTTGTGTGTGCAGAAACCTGGCGATAGCCCTCTTTGAGGAAAGAAAAGCTCTGCCGTTGAATTCACTGAAGATTACAACTCCCTTTTTCCTCAAGACATAACTCAAGCCGTTATGTTTTGCGCTGTGGCTTCACACTTATGAGGTCAAAAGGCATTTGGCAGACCAATCTGTAAACATCAGTGGAATCACTGGACATATTAGCCAGTAGTTGGCTCGCAAATGCTATGTGCTATGACCAGTTCTAATATTGTCCCATACTCACAGCGGAGAACGAAACAATGAGGCATGAGCCTTCATTATTCTCGCTCGAAATTTTCAGATTATTCTTCAAATCGTCAATAGTCGTGTGTCCTCTAGCGTTGCCGGTCACTTCCTCCATAGTTTCAGACTGCATACATGTGTAGTGAAACTTGTGATCTACCCAACCGTCTTTACCATAGTTCGTTTTTTTCCAAAGACCAGCAATTTAGATGCCAGCGCCCATCACTCGCAGCCAGAATGTTACTCATTCTAACGCACATTCCACAATCAGCAAACATACATGACGTACGAAGAACAGCTCATTTGACTTTTGGTTCATATGGTATTATATATATTTATACAATATGAGGTGTAATTTCGGGAAGAATGGATTATGAGGGTTAACGTAACAAAGTTGTACTCGTGTACGAAAAATACAGTAGGGGAGGGGTCCGGAATAAATTCGACCACCTGGTGCTCATTAACGAAATTAACGAAATCAAGATTCATGGGTAAATTTACGCACCGCCCCCATCGAAACGCAATCAACACGGCCTGTAATACCTTAAACTCAGCAGCAGAGCACCATATAGCCGCCAAGCCACCACAACAGGTCAGGGTGGTTTTTCAAAAACCAACGAAAAGACAACATTCGTCACAACTGATGCTGCTTTCTTTATCCGATTTCTCGCACGGCGAAGTCGCTGCATCCGGAAGCGTCAGAACGCCTCCGTCCCGTTCAAACGTGAGACTCCGGGTCAGTCAGGAAATGCGAGGCGGCCACCTAACAGGGTTCACTCTTCGTGCGGTTCCCGCATGATAGGGATGAGCGTGGACGGAGTTTTGGCGCCGCGGCGCTTGCTTCTCCTGGTGAACTCGAGCAGTTCTGGAAGCCCTTCGAACGGGGCGGGCCCGACTGTCTGGGGAGCCAGGTAGTCACCGACCGGGGTTCGTCCGTCCCGATTCATCTTTTTGAAGGGCAGGTTGTGCTTCATGGGCAATTCTTCGTCCTCTTCAAGCGGTCTCGGCCCCAGAGTGGTGTTCCCGGCCTTCCAGTCCACGGGCCAGGCTACCTCCGGCAGCTCGCGCATCTCCTTGTGCACCGGCGGCGGTGGCATGTCGCTTGGCTTCGCCCAGAACGGCGGTGAGTCCGGCGTCTTGCCCGACATCCAGCTGAGCTCTTCTTCGAAGTCGCCTTCCAGCGTCCTGAGGTGGCGGCCCTGTGCCGAGTGTAAGCCAACGCAGAACTCCCTTAGTCGCGTTTAAGTAGGACAGTGGCATGTGTATCGCGTTTATAACGCATCGCATTCAACCGGCGATCAGCGGCGGTAAACGCTCTACTACACGCAAGGCGTAAGCTGCCATCTCATTGCGAAAAAAAAGTGACTATTATTACTGAACAGTAACCTTTTGGGACCGAATCACGTCTGCAATTAAGCTTTTTCTTTTTATCTTACTCCTCCACCGCAATCGGCACGCACCTGTCATGCGCGTCTCACGAGGGGACACGCGCGAGTGACGCCCAGATCTGCGCAAGCCAGGTATCGGCGTTCGCGCCTCTGAGAACGGAGAGGCTGAGGAAAGTTGTGCGTCCACATCAAAACCGCCTCTTCACTGACCCGTGAACATTTGTTCACGGGCCAGTGAACTTGCAAACTGCCACAATCTGACTGTGCCCACAGTGGCCCGCCGGCAGAATGGCCCACTGGCTTAGCCTACCTCACTATAGTAAGTGACACGTCAAGAACTAAGCGGCAAGTGGCCCTCAAAGGAAGCATGTGCACGTGTGACAGCGAATCCCCTCGTCTGTAGTCACTCTATTCTTTCTTATCTATGTCCTCGCCTTCACTTTCCTTTGCTAAACATTATCTTACGCATTCCTCGAACAGTTCCTTCCCACGAAGCCCCACAGCCTGTTGGAAGAGCTTTCCGTGCGCCAGGTGTGAGTGGTTTGGAAATGGGTGAATCGGTCTATTCAGCCTTTCCTGGTACATCTCTACATTGGTGCGAAGCCGCAAATAAAAAACAAGGGGGGGGGGGGTATATGGTTGGCAACGAGGTACTCTGTATACGTGGTAAGTAACGCCATTTTCCTAATTCCCGTTGTGTAGAGAGTTGTCTCCTCATCCGTACGCTTGGAGATTTGGCTGCTCGGGCACGAAAAAGACGTTTTCCTATATAAGCCTTGTTTAATCTACGTCTTCTATAGGACATTGCATATGACTGTCAGTGACCACACTTCGTATGCGCTGTTCTCGTCTCTGTGGTTCAAATTTGCAGCGCTGCTGCTTTTTAAACACGAGTTTGATATTCCAACTAGCCCCAACGCAAGCCTTAATCAATGGCAGTTTAAGCCTCTCAAGAAACTCAATGGAGACGACTGTGGACTCTATAGCGTTTTAGAACCCAATAGTCGTTCTCAACGAATGAACCATATATTTCTTTAATTATAAGAGACTGGTACACTCTTATATCAAAACTAAGTAACCGTGTACGCATTCTGTTTGACAGGTCTCATTAGGCCAAGCGTTGTCAGGCTGTGTGCAACTACGTTTGCACACGTGCTCACTTTCATCCTCCATATTCGCAATCTCCTTACGACCATTACTCCTGTTAAATGCACCTTATACCGGAGGCACCTACGGTTCATCTGGAATACATATAATTTTTTTTCTATTTCACTCGATTGACGTTTCGCTGTTGTAGTGCTGCGTAGTGTGTAACCCGATAAGCCGGTGTTTTTGAGACGCCATCTTCGGCACAAAGCGTGGCCCGAAACCACTGTCGCAACTTCGCGCAATCCAGTGCTGTCCTGCGCAGTGCCTCGTCTGGCGGAGTAAAAGCTGATTGTGCGTGCTCGCCTGACTCCGACAGGTGCACAAACCTCGTGTGCAGGGTCCCGGATTAGAGGCACGACGTCGTCGTCCAAGTCGAGGATTCCCTCGACGAGCCGTCCTTCGCGGGCTTCGACGAACGGGTTGGTGGCGGCCAGGTAGACGACCAGGGGAAGCACCAGCGGAAAAAGCACCACGACCAAGGACAACGAACCGGTGACCATGGAGTGGTGCAGGCCGGCCACCGCTTCCCCGCCCGCCCCTTCCTCCTCCTCGACCAGCCTACCCTCTCCATGCTTCTCCCTGCCCGGACCTTGCAGCTCGTGGACGAAGTATGCGTTGCGCACGGAGCTCGCCGCCCTGGCCGGAGGGAGTACGGGACACGGGTAATCGTCCTCGGACAGCGCGACCCAGGGCTCAGCCATGACCTCGAGCGTCTCTTCTGCGTTTCTTCTTGATGAGGATGGCGATTCCTTCAACGCATAGGGACAAACCCACTGCGGCGTATATAGGCCAAGATCCCGGTGGTATTACGATGAAAAAGAATATAAATGAAGATGCGAAATAGTAGTCAACCTTGCACCCACAGAATTTGGAAAGTATTGATATTTAGGGTGAAGCCAATGATTTAGGACCTCGGGGTCACCTTCTTCGCCTATTTTTATTGTTGCTAGTTGGTTGACTGGTTGACTGATCCGGCGTGAAGTGGCGCAACACCACTTCGTGGTATAGTCTTCGACGTTCTGGTTATTATTATTATTATTATTATTATTATTATTATTATTATTATTATTATTATTATTATTATTATTATTATTATTATTATTATTATTATTATTATTATTATTATTATTATTATTATTATTTCTCTTACATAAATATTTACTTAAGAATAAAGGACCAAGAAGCTCTTGTTGTTTAGCAGTCAGTCAACTATACGTAAAACAGAAAGAATCCAAAGCTAGAAAAATAGGAGCTAGAAGAAAAAGAAGAAAAGAAAAGAACAGACACAGACAAACCAGCATTGCTTGGAAAAATATGAAAGGAAATTCAAAATTAGCGTAGGAATTCCGCAGAAAACGAAACGCTTACTGTCCTATTATCGTCTTAAAGTCTTTTTTGTGTTGCAAATGAAATCACGCACGACACGGCTAGAACACTTGCGGCTGAAGCCTGCTACTTCTCCTGCTACTACTGGCAACACTTTTCGGAAGTTTGTCTACAGACATAGTATAAAGGTACGTTCGCAAGTACGCAAACATAACTGTTAAGTGCCGAAAGTCTAATAAAGAACTGTAGAAGGGCGCTCAATTCAGCGTTCGAGGTAGCGAAGGCATACAGGGCGACATCCTGTCGCGCAGAGGCGGCGAAGACGTGCTTGACGAAGTCCAGCACAAATTCAAAGCAAGTACATCCTATTCAAGCTTTTGGCAGCTGCGTCGCAGAGCGGGGGACAAGGAATCACGTGGGCCGCAGTATTGTTGTAACCAGGAGGCGCTCAAAATGGGAGTAAAAGTCATCCTTTCTATACCGATGCTTCGTCCTACTTAAAAAGCTGATGTTTTCGTGCAACAGACAGGACAATAACGGAATACACAAAAATAATTTATCAAAGTCATTGTACCACCGAGGCTGGAAACTAGTTCTCGTGAATCATTTCTTTTTTCTTCATTCCCAGTATACGTAGACACGGACACGTGCCGGCAGCAGGAGGTTCAAATAGTGATTATGTGCTTCCTGGGTGGTCGTTCGCACGACTCTTCTTGGGAGAAAGCACTTGTCAGTGTCACTATACGCGGTTCCGAAATGTTGACAAGACACAGCACAAAAGACAACAATTGCTTCGCAGGAGAAACAGTGCCCTGACAGCTGGCAGGCGTCTCACAACGCGGGCGTGATTAGGAGCGCCACCAGTGACGTTGCAGGCGTCGCATCTCGATGGTGCATGAAATTCGACCGACGGGATAACGTCGGTGTTGCTCAGTGCCAGACTTCTACGCATCTTAAGAACTCTACTCAAGTTACTCTATCTGAAATGATTTTCATAGTATTTTGTTATCTTGGAAATACATTGAAAGGGAACTATTTTTGCTGTTACTTGATTGCATTGCAAAGTGTTTTGTATTGATTATTTCATATACTTAAAGAAGACTCAAATCGTTCAGCAAAAGAGCACAAAACCCACCCACTTGGCTTCTACAGGCACAATTATTTCCTTTGCTGAACACAAGCAGATACACTTGTTCCACCAAGCGATCAGGTCATCCCTACCGCGTATGTGTGGAATGGTTTTAGCGAAAGACTCAACTATGCCGAAGTTCTATAACTCCCCTTCTTACCATTAACTGTCCCCTAGTTTTTCTTTCTCCATTGTCGCTTCCCGAAACGTGTGCATATCTGTTGTCTCCTTTGTAGCGCATATATAAAGATATGCTACATATGTGGGCGAAATCCATCTATAGCGATATCCGTTACAGACGTGTGCGTGCGTGCGTGCGTGTGTGTGTGTGCGCGTGTGTGTGTGTGTGTGTGTGTGTGTGTGTGTGTGTGTGTGTGTGTGTGTGTGTGTGTGTGTGTGTGTGTGTGTGTGTGTGTGTGTGTGTGTGTGTGTGTGCAAAATAGACAATTCCAACAATAACACGTTGATGCGAACGATACGATGCGAGAAAAAAGCAGAATTGGAGAGTGTTGCATAGCTCATGCAAGCAAAGAAACAATAACCGCATCAAATGTACAAGTTGAATAGGAACTAAATTTACAAGCAGTTAGATATGGCGCCGTTTCCTGAGGCTACTTCGAGTTCCCCAGACCACATCGAATCGCAGCACAGCTAATTGAGGAATGCAGAAGCAGGAAAGCACATTCCAGAGGAGCGCCCGAGCAAACAAGTTGAAGGCCACAAGACACGTGCAAACAAGTTTGCGGCCCCCAGGTCGTGTGCCGCCGAGGAACTATTCAGTGCTTGACTTTTCCAGAAAGCGAGGGGATAGCACGGCATTGTTGGAAGTAAAGTGGGTGCCAAACCAAGACGGCGGTAATGCGCCGTGACAGCCGGACGTGCCGGGAAGACCCAAGCGTACCTCTTCATCGCCTTTGAAGAAGACATTTGCTACCGCTGCGCGGCCGTAGCACCGGGAGCAGGGGGGCACTCGGACAATAGAGCATGAGCACCCCCCATTCTCCGCCTTGGAAGAAGCGCATTCCAAGTCTGCGAGGCAAGACCGCAGAGAGCCGCCGGGTGTGACAACGCGATACGGGCGCCAACCATTGGCTGAAAATGACGTCATCTGAGCGGACTCTCCCATTGGCCGAACATGACGCGACTTCCAGTCCTCGAAGGGTTTAAAAGAAGCATTCCAGAGAGACCAGAGCATTCCCTGATTCCCTGATTCACCTCTCTCGAACTTCTTGCCGCGGGCCGCAGCGTCCGAGTTGCTGCCGGCCCGTAATGACTGTACGACTGTTACTTGTCTCTCGCCTCTCTGTATATAATGTAAAATAAATACTCCCAAGTTTGTTTTCATCCCGAAGTCCGGCCTTCAACCCCTACAAAGCATACAAGAAACGCTAGGACATCTACGGAAACAAAATAAAGAGCACGGATAATTAGAAAAAAAAAAGCATGAGAAATGAACAAGTTTCTGTGGTGACCAAAAAAAAAAACCAAGTAAAGTTGAATGTAAGTGCCCTTGGTAAATGAGGGAATGGGGGGAATATAGGTATGGAGCTAATAAGTTTCTGCAGACATTACTGAATCTGTGTAGCAGCCGTTTTGAAAAACGAGAAGCCCTTTCCACTTATAGGTGGGCATCGATTAACCACATTACCCAATTAGTCAGAATATCTTATCCCAATATTCTCTCAATTAATCGGATTTATTAATTGCATAGGCTAGTTAAGTGTCTCACCCTTTTTCACGATTTTGGTGAGGTGCGGCCCTTACACGCGACCAAAACGTTTTGTCAAAATAGTGGCGGTGCCACTTTGACATGGAGGAAGTCATATCATAAGAAGCCAACAAACAGTGACACCAAGGACAACATAGGGGAAATTACTTGGGCCTAATAAATCAAATAAAGCAACGATATATTAATGGAAATCAAACTGGATGAAAAAACAACTTCTCGCAGGGGGGGAACGATCTCACAACCTTCGCATTATGCGTGCGATGCTCTACCAATTGAGCTACCGCGGCGCCGTTTCCCCATCCACTTTATTGGGTATTTATCTTTCCTAGTAGAACTCTGGGAGTGCTAGCCAACACCACCACTCACAAACCTTGGCGGCGGATGTGCAACATCCTTTCTGCCGCAGGAGGAAGGAAACAACAGCAGGATGCACACCCTAACGCGATCGAAGCCGAATTTCGTTGGGCCAATGGTGGCCAAACACGTGATTGCACGTCAAAGGGCGCGGTTGGTTTTAGTGTTCCCGTTTTGCAGGAAGAGCCACGGCAGGGCACCTGAAAAAGCGCGCATCGAATAAGAACTACTGGCATAGCTATTGGGAGCCAAATGTCTCAGGAAATCTCAGTTCTCGCTCCATGATCTCGACGCAAAAGGTCACGTGTTAGGCCACCACTGTGGCTTCATGGAGCATTCGCTTGCCAAGACTGGCCGCGTGACGTAAAGCTCCCTCATATATTTTCTTTCCTCCATGTATCTTGGCGCACCTCCTACTGCAATGCAAGAACACCCGAGCAAGAATCACAGCGACACAACTAGTAGCCCAGCAGACGCAGACCCAAACCTCCTCGCTGAAACGTGGGAGGCTTGGATCGCCCGCACCCGGAGGGCGACACAAGCCAGAGTGTTCCAGGAATAAGGGACCCTCCCACCTCGACTGACAAGTCACTGCTTCAAATAAAGGTTCATTCATTCACTCATTCCATGCACCTTGACTTGTACACACCCCCAATTCCTGGATGCACCATTGCATCAGAGGTCAACGCGCAGTTCTCGCCATCTATAGTAGCGGCATGCGGAAGTACGCAGAGAGAAAAAATTCATCGATGCACGGGTGCGGCATCGGGGTACCGATCGCGATTGCTTCTCCATTGAAATTTTACAGCAAATTCGTTTTTGGCTAGGTTTCCGCGTATTTTTTGTGTCCGTCCACAAATCTGTGCGAGCAAAAGCTATTATCATCAGCAATTGCTCGTACCACTGCGCACGCGTTCGTCGTCGTCTTCTACGACAGCTGGCTCGTCGGCGCCCCTCGGCGTAACCTCGCGAACTCTTTGCCTCAGTACATCGCGAAATGAAAACCCCAATGTATGTCGTGAATGTATAACACGAAAGAACGGGAATATATAAAAATAAATGTGTGCGCATACCTATAGTCACGATGACCACCGATCAAGACAATAAATGTGTTCGTACCTGTGTTCAGTATTCTGTACCACCTCTGTGTCGTGTGCTGATCAGATTTGCTTGTCATCCACCTTCACAGAGTGGAATGGCTCGTCATTTTTTTTTCCAAGTTTCGAGCTGCCAAATTCGAAGTGCGGCCCTTAGACGGATGTGCCCCTTACACGAGTATATACGGTACTTTCGGGAGCTAAACATGTCAAAACGGAATGCATTTCTTCGAAAGCTTCCAAAAAGAGGAATATCTTCACAAGCTTCATAGGCTACAAAGAAGAAGGTATATTCTAATGGGCAGTTGCTTTCACCGCGTCAGTTGCGTGCTGTCACGCGAGAGCTTTGGAGCGTCTGACGGTTTAGATGCTGTTGGAAGAGCGCTCGCGAAGGATAGCCCTCCTCCACATCCGCCGCCCTTTCTCCTATGGCGGCTGCAGAGAGGCCCCGGGCGGTGGGAGAGGAGTATGGCAATCGCCTTCCACAACGGCGCTCACGCCACTAAAGACAACATATGACGAGTCGCATACGACAAGCCGACGTGTCGGATTTAGGCGCATATGAAGAATATACTTATATGTAGTAGCCATCTATACTATCGTAGTGTCGCTACGGAAGGGCTGGTTAACGGCTCTGTTCTCTATGTAATTACGCAATAAAACTACCAAAGCTACCTGATCATAAGAAGCCAACAAACACTGACACAAAGGACAACATCCTTTGTGTCCTTTGTGTCAGTGTTTGTTGGCTTCTTATGATATGACTAATAAAAATCGGGCCCCTCTTTCTTCTCGTTTAAAAGCTACCTAAATATCCTATAACTGCTACAAATAGGCGCATTCAGACGCCTCATTCCTTTAATAAATAGAATAGCTTTCTAGAAACGTTTGGCAGTTCGCTCACATTGATGATCATCGTCGATGGTTTGTGCACATTTTTTTTTTCTTTTAAGCGGTGTTTCTGCGTGCGTGTATTCGCAAAACGAAAACGCCGATAATCCCTGGTTCATAACCGACGGCGAAGATACGAACATGTCACGAAAAGAGAAAGTTAACTTGAAAAATAATGCTGTGCAATGAGTTGATCCTTAAATAAAAAGTTCTGCAATTAAAATTAGAACTGTATTTGTGCCGCTCACGTCATTTCGATCAGCGAGACAAGGTCACTTGCACGTTTCAATACTTTCAGCTGAGAGACCACAGGGAGAGCAAACACATTCAGGAGAGAAAAACCGTATCGCACTCTGCTAAGGAAACGTTCCAGCTCTCCCCGTACACAAGCGCCAAATGATCTTCTTTTAGTGCTGGCCCGAACAAACATAGATCCGCTCAGATTATGTTTCGAAATGAAGCCTCGAAAGCTTTTCCCTATGGATCATTCGTCATCTGCGCTAGGGTTGCTCTAATGGTGCCAGGCACGCACGGTCTTCCCTTCTATAGTGTTATTGGCAATGTTGGGCAAATACTGGAGGAATCTTTGCGGGGGTGAACGTACCTGTTGTATGTTTTACGTTGCTTTAGCAGGGGAGATAACGCACAGGAAAGTAATGAAGCTGGCCTGCTTGATGGCCGTAACGTGAAATGGAGATTGCAGAGTTTGCGATGTTTTTTCTTTAGGCACCCGTTCTATCGCAAATGTGCATAGAAATTTTTCTCCCTGCAGAATATCGCTGAAAATGGAGCGCTGCAGCGCAAGTAACAGTTTTCCAAACCGAAAATTTTACGTATGCCCCTTACCAAAGCACCACTACATGACTCGTTCGCTGACATGCGTGTAAGGCATGTCCACAAACTTGTCGCGAAACAAGAAAGAAGCTTCTTGAAGAAAGCGCCACAAAATTACGGATGGCCCGTATAAGCGGCGTTGGCTGTAGTATGCTACGCTCGACCAGTTGCGATGCCACTAAAAATTTGGCCTCACGAATGGAGGAGACTACTTCTGCAAAATACTCGTTATATCTCCCCTTTAGTTCGAAGTAAAAGAGTGAACGCATACATTCTTTTATCGATTTCAGAGTTACAAATTGATTAGAAGAGGGTAGCGCGCATTCCTCAGTTCGCGGCGTAGCCGCTGTTGAGTAAGGCCCTCGAGACAATGAACTGAAAATCAGAAAGACCCCGCACCCGAGTCAGGCATCGACGCCAGTAAGAGCACTTTCACGCTTACGCAGCAGTGGTTCCAGTGGTCCCGCATCTAGCCGATCGAATTACGAGAACGCGACCACCTTCTCCAATTCCCTTATACCTCTCCCCCGCCCCTTCTTCCAATCTCTGTTCTTTTTGTTTGTTTGTTTTTTACGACGCCGCTCACTGGAGTATGAAAAAATAGAGAGAACGCTACAGCCGCCGACAAACTAGAAGCAGCGGAAATTTGATATTAAAGAGAGAACGACCGGAAATAGGTGCCTTCCTGAATGGGAGGTAGATGGACACACAAAGGCACCATAAATAGCAGCAACAACAACAATACCCGAATCAACTGCAACCAGATTGAATGCTCGAGCGAGAAAGAAAACAGCGTAAGCGTTAGAAGAAAGGCACGACTGTGCTACAACGGCCGTCGTCATACAATAGACGAGGCGTTTCCTGAAAACTCGGAGTAGTGGCGCACAGGCCTTCCGGCGGACAGAGCGCACAATAAAAACGAGGCGTCGGAAAGAGAGCAGCGGTACTTATCTCGCCCACAGCTCCGTAACTCGTTGCTATGGAACGCAGGTCTTCAAGCGCGATGTCCCTCCTTGAAGTTTGAAGGTGCTCCACAGTCCATACTTCCAAAAGGATAGAAATTTGGGCGAATTGATACAGTAACATATTCTTGGATTGAAGCGCGAAGTGACACACACATAGAATAGAATACAGGATGAACGCTAACCCTCAACTAAATCGTTATTGAAACTATTAACATATATACAAGTGATTGCAAATACAGCAGCACGAACATGACAAGGTCTAAAAACTATCAGTTAAACATATCAGAAGGGAGGGAAGCTAAAAACACAACAACAACAAAAGGAACTACTTGAGATTGACACACGTGCTGAGAAGATATTGAAATTCGCTTTCAGAGGTATTGATGCGTGGCTAACACAAGTCTTTCCTAAATGCCAAACCACCTTTCCAGGTGGTTTGGCATTTGTGTCTTCAAAGGACTTTTGTCTCTTCGAACGAAGGTTTACAACCGTAATTGAAACAATGTGACGCTAGATGTGAAGCATTAGGGTTGTCAAGTGATTGTTCATGTTCTTTTAGGCCGATATTGATACACCTGCCGCTCTGTCCAATGTAAGCTTTCCCGCACTTGAGTGGAATCTGATAAACTACACCAGTGTTACAAGGCACTAAAGGAGTCACATGCCTGACGCCGCAATCATTCTTTTTTTTTCTTCTTTTGACCCCCCCTCTCCCCCGCTGTTCAAGTTTCTTATTATTTGCAATCACTTATACATATTTTGATAGTTTCAATAAAGATTTACTTGAGAGTTAGCGCTCGTCCTGTCTTCTTCTATTCTGTATGTGTGTCACTCCACGCTACAATCCAAGAATAGGTCCATAGTAGGATAGGATAGGAACAAACTTTATTTGTCCAGCGGTTATTGCTATTTGTGCCCGGGGCACCAACAGCAATACTGTACTATACTATACTACACTATACTATACTATACTATACTACGCTATACTATGCCATACTATACTATACTATACTATACTATACTATACTATACTATACTATACTATACTATAATATACTATACTATAGTCCATACTATAGTTTAGAAATAAACTGGCACTGTAGAGATAGAGAAAAGAGGATGCATAGAAAGGCGTGCAGGTTAACCAGAGGTAGTTCCGGTTGGCTACCCTGCACGGGGGAAGGATTAAGGGGGATAAAAATAGAAAGAGAGTGGAAGGAGGAGATATAGAAACAGAGAGACGAGCACGAACCAACCGCGTACACTACAGAGCGATAGGGGGCGGCGTTCTTAATAGAGAGATTTAGTTTAGGCGACGCAAGCGGCTTGCGTACGCAAGAACTAGGGACGATGGTAGTGCGCATGCGCAGACCTAGACGTAGGTGTCTGCACATGCGCACTATACCGTCGCCCCTAGTTCTTGCGTACGCAAGCCGCTTGCGTTCCCTAAACTAACACTCTCTAATGTCTATCGTGAAGCCCCCTATGGAGCGCAGAAACCTTAATAACAGGAGTGAGGCCTTCAACGCAGGTGTTCTTTCAAAGCACTGACCTAAAGCTTTGAGTTGTGATAGTGGACGATTGTTCGACTGGTCCAGTACTCTGCATATCACTTGTCTCTGGGCACTATATCGCGGGCAAACACAGATAATAGGTGCGAGCGTCTCATCGCTGTTGCATGTGTCGCACTCAGACCTGTTGGCCATTCCAATAAGGAAAACATGAGTTCGTAACTGCAATGCCCAGCCATAGACGGTACAGCATGGTCTGTTCACGTCATGGTAACCCACGCTGTAGGTGCATCCATATGACCGGAGACAACGAATGCAAACGACACACGGTGAAAACGTTCGATTCCCACAGGGGCAAGGTACATTCACGGGACATCAATCGCTGCCCAGTCGCAGGGTCTGTTCGCGAAAGCGGAATCAAGACACGTTGACCACCTTCATGTTCAGATTCAGGTGGCTTCGTCAGCGTGGTCATTCCCGCTGATGCTGCGATGTCACTGCAACGTGCAAACTACAGCTCGTGTAATCCGACCAAAAGTGTGAACACAAGAGTACGTCGCGAGCTTCTGGATCTCGCAACGTTGTTTGCTCAATCTCGAACTAAATCTCAATCGTAGTCTTGGAATCACAACGGTGCTCTTCATGGCTTACACTGGTGGTTGCCAAATTGCCTTGAGGCGGAATGTAACACTGCGACGACACCGACTTGAGCGACAGCTAAAGCAAAAACAGAATTCAGGAGAATGTTTCGTTGCTTACGTGTGTTATTATGCGTCTATCGTGCACCCAGCGAAATGGTTACTTCATGAGCATTAAAAAAAAACCGTATCGAAGGAGCAATAGCCTTTTGGTCTGTGAGATTTTTGTGTGTATAGTCACAAGACTAGGCCCTTCAAAGACAATAACATTCAATTTAACAAAAAAGGTAGTTAACACTCACGGAGTAGTATGCCTGAGATACGGCTGACTGACTTGGCGGTGCAAGGCAGGACTTCAGGCACGTATATAGTCCGAGGTAGTGTGAGCGCGCGCGCACGAACGCACACACGTTGGTCAGAACAACTTCTACAGTTTGACGCACTGACGCAGCCATCGTGACCGGACGCGTCGAATGCACTCCGACGTTTTCGACGTCGATATGACTCTTGCTCCATCCTTGGGTTGGTCGCGCCGACTGCGCCGACCCACAATTGATCACGTGAAGAAAAAACGGCACCCACGCCGCTTTGCCGACGGTCTCAGACAGACAGCCATTCACATTCCTTCCTCGTGGCTGTTCAAAGCGGTGCGCTGGTTGGGGACCGTTCTGCGCATGCTCCGAAGAGAGCAGCTGACGGCGCGCGCGCAGGGATGGCATTTCGGCTGGCGCAACCCAAGCGGCGTAGCGTGACTGGCCACAAGCGATGCTCGCCCGGACATCGAAAACGCCAGAATATAAACGCGCCTTTAGCGCGCCATCGTCGTGTGCACACTGTGAAGCTCTTGGAGACATCGACCGTCATTTGTTAGCGAAATCAATTCGGTACAGTATGTAAATTGTTAATAGATGAACCGAATGAAAGCGATATTTCCCACTCGTGATGAGCGAGGTATTTTAGCTTATCGAAAAGTTCTTTTGTGCTACAGAGCTGATGTGAATGATTAGCCATGTAGGTCGACGACGACCTCTGCCTAACGCCCCCCCCCCCCCCCCCCCTCGTCATCGTCGTCCAGGCCCCTTCCACAAAAAAACATACGGCCGTGTCACTAGCCGTGTGTCAGCCGGTGGCACTCAACCGGCTGACACACGATGCGTCCTCACATTCCTCCACCGACGTTGAATAACATATCCTTCTTTTCAATCCTACACCCTCGCGCTAACACACCCTTGGTCGTTACCTTGCCCACCTGCCTTACCCCCTCTCATTGTTAGAAGAACCCTGCCTATATATACTGTGCCGAGGAAAGCATATGTCGCCTCGAAAAAGACAAGTCCACTTGTCGAAACGTTGGCTCTCACTTTTACCCTGTTGTCGCTTTGCTCATCGTCTTGAATTTTCATCTCCGTTCTTCCCCGTGTTTTCTCTGGTCGTATACACGACCATGGTCGTACGAGAGTCTGGCATGTCATTTAGATAACCTAAAATTTGCACTAAGCGCGTTAACCTGCAGTAGAAGCAAGATCTGTGGCCCTAGAACACCTTGACACAAGTTTCAACCACCCTTTCGGTTCTGCTGACAAAGAGAGGTAAGCTACTACAGTGCGGCACATTGAACAGACATAGCAAGTACTCCCTACTCAATGACGCCGTGCCAGTAGTGGTGTTCTGCCGCTGTTCACGAAATCTAGTCCAGTTAGAATCTCTGCCCTCGCTTTTACTTTCCTCCTCACGAGGCCTAGAGCTCGGCTAAGGCTACGGCGGCCGCATTCCGATGAAAGAGAAGTGGAAGAAATCGAGTTCCAGCTTCGAATAAATTGTCAGCCAGTTACAATGGCACCAAACGCATCATTACGGCAGAGATGCTGGCACTGTTTAGAACTGTATTCGTTGTGCAAGAGATTCCCGGACGATCTGCTTGCTAATTGTATGTGCATGTTTGGATGACGCATATAATTGATAATCGTTGGCATTATTAACTCACACAACATAATATCTGTGCACAACTAAATATCTATGAGACAGTGTTTGTAGTCCTCGTGCACAGTGGTAACATCGCTTGAACGCTTGTGACCTGTTCTAGGGTAGAAGGCATTTGCTGTTATTTTTGTCTTGCTTCCTGTTAAGTTTTTTGTTGTCGTTGTTTTTAGTAGTGTATATAGACCGTTTTGTCTGTGAGGAGGAACGTAGCCTCGAGGCTACGCCGTGAGGCTCTCCTCCTCGAACTGGCATTTGCGGATCGCCATTTCTCCCAGCGGCAGCTCGGAACAGTAGTGGTGCCATTGTCAATTAGTGCGATGCTAACGCCATTCTTACATAATTGCTGTGGTGTCAGATGAACCAATGTCAACGCGCTATTTCTGCGCTGTACTCGGATAGAAAAATAACTTTCGGAAGCAAATGTGAAGTGCATTTTCAGCCGCCGCAGTGACTCCGCAGACTCTGCCGCTGCTGTTGCAGACAAGCGTTGGCGTTGTATTGCCGGCATAAACAGGAGGCACTTGATGCCATTAGCTTAATCGCCTCTGTGTTCAGAAGATTTTGTTCCCAGTGAGCGCACGGCGACGAACTCCGTACCCATGCTCAAATTGGGATGTGAACCAAATTAAGGTGCGTATTCGAGTTGGTTAGCTAGTACCAATGGACGAAGTCATCTGTTCCTTCGTGTACGCACATAAAAGTCATTCTGCCCAAATGTGTTCCAAGATTATCGGGCTTGGCAACCAACGTTCTTGTGGACGTTAACCGGGGATGTATTGTGAAAACAGTATACGTGCCGATTAAGAAAATGAAAAGTCTGTTCTTTTTCGTTTCTGTAACCAAAGTGAAAGCGATGGCCTGCCGTGTGCCAGCTGCCTCTAGTTCGCATGAGCTCTATCGCGCTTCCGATTCTCGCCGGCAAGCTGCCTGGCCGACGACGCGCTTTGGGGCGCTGTATATATAATTACTTCAGAAGATTAAGTTGCTGCTGCAGAGAGTAATTGTTCGTTTTTCAACTCTCTCGAGTCGGCGAGGTGACCTTGCACATCCAGCCCTCGGGATCTAAGAGTGCGGCTATTCGTTCAATGTGTCGCGTTCGTCAGGTTGATCGTGGCGCGCGTATTCGCGGCCACCGGGTCGCCAGGTCGTTTTTTCGAGTATTCCCTTTTATTGACCCTTTTGGTTAGTTTACTTATTTTGCAGTTCTTTATTTTGTAAAGCTTGATGAACGAGTGCCAAGTAAACAACGCTTTGAAAACCGTACCGCGAAAATTTTAGGAGCACGAAAGCTAGAAAACCACGTTGCCTCGCGGCTTCGCTAGTTACCTGGATTGGGATGTGCGCTTGTACTGCGCGCCGCACGACACAAGGATACACCTCTGGTTGTTGCCACCTGTGTGATACCTTCATAAATTTCAAGCCTAGACACACAATGCACAATGCACACAACACGTTGCACGTATAATAAGTGTCGACAATTCTCAGACTTGACTCGCCTCCTATTTCGATCGCGGGCAGAGCTGTGGCAGTGCCTCTACAGGTCCGTCGCCGTTCGATATTGCGGCTATATCGAAGCTCAAAGCTTAGTAACTAGCTGCTAAGAAATTTGCCAATGGCAAAAATGTGTTGTGACCTCTCAAGAAAACGCTAAATATTTCCACTGGTCGTCAACAGCACTTTCGCTGGGCACCTTCTAGGGCGATTGCACATACATACCAGCAAGGTGCCGGACGATGAACGGCGTCGTGATCGCAAGATTGCGGTGCCCGCGATAAAACGGTCTATGGTGTATTTGGGCTACCCGGCTTTAAAGACACCTATCCCTCCCTTTCGGCTTGCAGGCAAGGGAGACAACCTTTCTTGAAAAAAAAAATACATTGCCCTTTTGTCCCTGCTTTTAACTTTCCTGTCTGCCTGTTCTTGTTTCCAGCTCTTTCACATAGTTTCTTTAGCCTTGAAGGTGGTTTACTATTCGTTCGTTCATAGCACTGAGGTGCACGTTAATGCACCGCAGGTGACTGAAATTTGTCCGAAGGCCCTCATTACCACATCACTCATAGCTATAAACAGCGCAGCTTGGAGTAGTCAAACATCAACAAAGATTGGCATAATTAAACAGGTGCCGCGTGTTAGCGGAAGGTGTTCACGCATATAGTCTCGTATCCAGTTTCAAGTTAACGCAGGCCTCTCTTTTATGAGACCTTCGGTTTCTTTTTTTCTTGCTTTCCGCTTCATTGTCAGTGCTTTCGGCACGGTTTTTCCACCGCACGCTTCACAGGGCGAAAAGGCAGAACATAGTTTGCCGACCACCGTTTCCGTCACTGCGCAGGTTGCGCAGCCACGCGGTGAAAAGCGCGGGGCTGTCGACGTGCTCTCTAATCAGCACCGCGCTGCCGAAACTTCCGAACGCGCGAAGCGTTGCACCCACGCAACTCGCCTTCCATCATTTCGCGGTTCGCACCATCCGCGCGGAAACGCGAGACGACAACAAAACAGAAGAGTCGGCGCAGTTTCATCGCGGCATCAAAATGCGTGACCTATAGGTCTGACCTGTGTGTGCCCACGGGTTAATTAACCGCCGACCTTTCCTGCGCGTCCAATCCGAACCCGCCGCGCTCACAAAGCGTGGACAAGCGAGACGAGCCGTGTGCAACGCTGTTTTGGTTCCGAGTTTGAAGTGTGCTTGGATAAGCGCGTTACACATGCAAGTCCTATGGACCGGTATAACGTCTTTCCATCTCCCTCGCTCGCTCGCTCGCTCGCTCTATACCAAAGTTTGCTGTGCGAGATTTTCTGCGTGGCGCATACTTTTATGTACGCAGCTTGGTCGAGCGAAGTGGCTAGGGCACGCCGCGATACCGAACCCGATCGACCGCTTTCCCTTTCAGCAGTGCGTGGCTGTCTGTTGGTTTTCGGCGCGCCGTTACTGGCTACCGTAGCATAGCCCTTACTAACGAGGATGTGCCACCTGGCGCGCACTCTCGTAATTTGAACTCCTGTTTTCCTTTTGTGCCTCTTGTTGTTGATGGAATAATAACTGGAGTGCCCTGTTGTATGGAATTAGTTTTGCTTACCGCCTCAACACGTAGGTATAGTAGCGAGATTCGACTGGCGGGGAATGCAGACATGCGATGAAATTAACGTGAGTGCATAAATTACACATTTTTGTGCACTATTTCTCACTCTGCTTCTTCTTTCTTCAGTTTTTTTTATAGTCTCGGAATGATTGTACAGAGTTCCACTGCGGTCAAGAAAGGTGTTATGGGTTGCTCTTGTGTTTCCGGTGTGCTGATTACCAGCTACCACAACTACGAAACCATAGTTATTACAACAACAGAATAACTAAACTACCGTTTAGTCACTCTGTTGCGCGCTGCTTTCACTTAGAAATCACTGTCGTTGCTTGACGAGTGTGTCGTTTTCTACGCCCCCTTGTTTCCTTTGTTCTGAAACTAGGCTTTGCATTTTAATATAGTAAAGTCCGAACTATATTAAAATGCAAGCGTAGTTTCAGAGGCCGTGGGCCCTCTAGGCCCACGGCCTTGCCAGCGGGCACTAGCGGTCCTCTGCGCCATGAAGCCAAGAATCATAGGGCCAATGAAACCGGCGACACTACAAGCAAGCAAAGAGATGAACACAATGAGGAGAGTGTACAAAAAATGCTGAAGCACCTAGTAGAATCAATGCGCGTGATTCTCGGTGGTCTCGAGACTCCGGCCGCTAAAAGTGCCCTACAAGTGCTCGCCGTGCTAGAGCCGCTTATCGCAGGTCTTTTTCTATAAATATTTTGTTTGGCGCTTGTGCTGTTCACGCAGGGGAGGCCCCCACCGGCTTCGTCCTAAAGCCTTTATTTTATGTTCACTCAAATTGGTGACTACAAACTTAATGCGAAGCCTGATTGTGGCTTCATGGATGACATTTGTGAATGTTTATCATCAGAGTGTTGAACTTGCTTTCGCCTTTGCGCATCTCTCTTGCTATGTCATCATCATCCCTCATCACATCTTTATGTCCCCGTTCCCCCTCCCCCTGTGCAGAGTAGCAGGCTAGAGCACCTTAGCTCAGGCCGACCTCTCTGCCTTCTTTCAATTAAATTATCTCTCTCTCTCTCAAAGTCCGAACAATTAAAGAACTGCTATTCTTCGGCAAATATTATCAAGCGAACGACAGTACGACATGGGTTTTCCGGCAAAGCTGCTGTTGCTACGTTCCAACTGAAACAGTGCATTGCTCAGAGTACTCTTTAGTCCAGAGATGTAGTGGCTTAATTGGCTATATCCTTGCGTTGCCAGTCACGAAAACGCGTTTTCGAATCCCGTCCCTGACGGCCGCAATCCGATGGCAATAGAGTAGTGTGCGTTACAAGAACCCCATCGACCCCATCCCAGGTGTTGAAATATATAATCGGGGGTCCTGACGTAAGCATCACGTGGGTACTCGTCTACAATATGGGTGAAGGCAGGGGAGGATCGTCGCTTACGGGAACCGGTGGAAGCAGCGGGAGGAGAGCTGCTGCGAGAGGGTAGCGTTCCTTCAATCACACAACCGCCTCGTCACATTTCATTCGCTTCTATTTTTCGCTATTACTGAACAACCTTTTTTAATTCCTGTGATAAACCGCTCCCTGTACGGCGTATTATACTTTGAAACTAAATTATGGGATTTTGCGTGCCAAAACCACGATCTGATTATGAGGCACGCCGCAGCGGAGGACTCCGGAAAGTTGGACCACTGGTGTTTTCGCGTTTCGCCCCCACCTAAATGCCCCCGCCGTGGCCGGGATTTGATCCCGCAACATCGTGCTTAGCAGCCAAACACCATAGTAACTCACACATAGCCCACAGAGCAACTCGCGCAGCTGCGGTTACTTCTGCGACTGGCGGATACATATAGTGACGCCTCCGAAAAGGAAGGCGCGGGAGGTTTTGTTCGACTTTTCGTGCTCTTTTCGCGGTGTACCTTGGTGCAATACCTTGAAGACGCGATCGCCATCTAGCGGTCTACGCACAGCGCATCTCCGTTTTCAATGCTCAAACCTGGTGCGGCACGATTTAAGTGCGTCGCACTGCTATACATCTCGTATAGGCTCGTACGATGCCATCGCCGTATGAAGCCTATCTACGGCAAAGTCATAAACAGCAAAGCTAAATCCGTTTAAACAGGTAATGTTTTCTTTGAAAACTCTATTTTCATTCATTTTATGGGAAAGGGTTCATTATTAGTGGAATAAAAAAAAACAGGCTGAATGCAATCTTTATTAAATTTCATGTCTAAACGCCAGTGATGGTGCGTCTGTAGGACGTCACGTAATTCAAAGCACTATCTCCTATTTGGCCCTTTAGGCTCAGAAATATTTTCTTCTAAACTCGCAACATATACAGTCATTGGTTCCTTTATAACGCAACATAGTCTATATTTAAAGATAAACGATCAAATATATACCCGAGCAGAAGCTATGAAAACTTCATGACCTCTAGACGCTCTCGTGTTGACCTCCAAAGAGACATTTGCCATCCGTCTTTCATTTCTGCGTGTTTTCTTGCTTAGCAAGCGTCCTATCGCGGTGTAAGAGTGACCACTTCGCTGTTGCAGAAGCGTTATTTACTCATGCATTTAGAACTCCGTGGTCATCTCTAGTTCCCCTTTATAATAGTGGCAGTACAACAAAGAAAACTGTAGAGTGTGCCGAATCGGGAATGTACGTTGCCTGATTCGTCGCAGTGCGGCGACCGAACGACAAACAAAGAGTGTCGCTTCTTCTCCACGCGAAATCGCGGGGTAAAAGACGCGCGGATAGCGGAGAGCCCACAGGGATGCCTCACTTCCTTCCCATTACGAGAAGAGGTGGTGGAGATCCCATTTCGCCGGAGCGAAACAAACAAACAAACAAGAAAATTCAGCTCGGCAGCCGCATTGTTCCGCTTGCGATAAACGCGTTATACGAGCACGCGCGCGCGACCTTCAGGAGAAGCAGGCACTGAGAAAGCAATTTGGCGGCATGCAAGCGAACAGCCAGCGTGCTCGAGACATCGCAGACTTCTGTTTGCCCCGACCGTCGCGACCGACGCAACTCGGAACCGCGGCTTGAATCTCCCACAAAAAAAAAGAGAAAGAAAGAAAAAAACAAGAGCGTTAAGCGTGGCTGGGTGTTTGTCGTCGGAGAGAAGGAAAACGAATCAGAGAGGAGGCAACAAAAGGGACACAAAGCTGGCGGTGCAGGGCGCCTGTTTGCCAAGCGTCTCCCGCTTCTCTGCTTTCATTAGCCACCGGATCCCGGCCGCATGCACGGGCCGTGTCCTCTCGACCGCTGGTCACTCGCTCTTCGGCCTCTCGAGGCACGCGGGTGGTGGCGGCATTACGTGAGAAAACTCGGCTATCAAGTGTGGCTGCCGTGACGTCCCGTATGTTGCAAGGGCGGCCCTGCTTTCCTCCTATTGTTCCTTTCGCTGCTTCATCGTCGTCTCTTTCTTTCTTTATCTCTTTGTTTCTTCCTTCCTTGTTGCCTTTCTCTCTCTCTCTCTCTCTCTCTCTCTTTCTTTCTTTCTTTCTTTCTTTCTTTCTTTCTTTCTTTCTTTCTTTCTTTCTTTCTTTCTTTCTTTCGTGCTTTCATTGTGTCGTACCGCGGTGCAGGAGCATTGCCCACGCCCAAAAATGCTCCTTTTCGCCACTCGTCTATCGGCAGGGACCGATTGCGACAGCTTATCGAGTCTGGGTGCCACGTTGTTTCTTTCGCGTGTGCTTGCGCGACGAGTTGCAAGTAGTGACCTTTAGCGCGGACCGGCACCGTCGATATGCGAATCGCAAGTATAGCACGAGTAGGAGGGACTCTTGCATTGTCGCTAATGGATAGTACCGTACGCTTTGTCGCGAATCAAGCTCGCCTTCTTCATCTGGCACACCGACGCCAATCGGATAAATTTTGAATAGCCGTGTTAATAATTATTATTCTTCCGCATACGTTCATGACATGCAGTATCTGATGTTAAGAATGCTGCCGTTTTGGTGCCAGTTCCGTGGTGGGTGTTCGAAGTGATGAAGATGGCGCCATGTCTTAGAATAACAATGTGCTAACATCCTATCAACGCAAGGCTTACTATAGTATTGATCAATACTTCATCTCATGTATTCATAGTTTATTTTACATCTTGGATTATTTGTTTTCCTTTCTTTTTTTCCGAGTTATTTATTTATTAACCAATTTATTTTATTTTATGTATTGAGTCATATTACCACCCGATTCGTGGCCTATCCCCCTCAGAGGGTTTGTGCCATTACCTGAGGCTTCATCATCATCATCATCATCATCATCGTCATCATCATCATCATTTTCTGCAAGTAGCAAAACCGGCTTGGGTGAAGTTTGAACCTACATCTCTAGATTTGTTTTACCAGCCACTTAAAGCTTCATAGCTGTGTTTCAATATACTTGAATATAAAGAAAATATATCAGTTATATTATATTGCCAACTAATAATGTTATTTCTCTCTGTTACTGATTTAACGACGGGCTCATATTAAGAAGCGTTATAATACTTGCGCAGTCGTCGTTATTAGTCTCCGATGTGGTAGGAAGAGAAATGAGAAGGGAATAAAAGAAGGGAAAAAAGAGGGGAAAAAAAAAAGACAGCAGAGGAAGCAGTATGAAAATGTTGTCTGATAAGGGCCTAAGTTTTTATTCGCACAGAGTTGGCCTAGCGCCCGCCCCCATGTGCACATGATGATTATGATGATCATCGTGTTTAATGGCTCCTACCCACTAAGCGGGATAAGCCCAAAATCTGGCGGTAGGAGGCAGCATCAAATAATTCTTGTTTGGAAAGGAGAGACGCAAATTAAAAGGCAATACAAAACGGACATACTCGAATAACTAGACTATAGTATGTGAGTGAGTAGTCAACATAGCTGAAGGGAAAACTTTAGAAAAGGTTATCACTATGGAGAGAATAAAGGCAATGTTTATGAACAATTTTGAGAAACCAATATGAGTGAAATGGATGCTGATCGGATAGGTAGAATACAGCCACAATAGTGAGTGCGGTAGTCATTTTGTTTCTTGCACAACAAATATCATTCTTTGTTTCTTTCTTTGGCTGTTTCTCATGTTTAAGGCAAAAGAAAAAAAATTTTTGAGGCACCATTCAAGCAACTTGAAATGAAGTTGTTCATTCCTCAATTGTTGACATTCTTTGTCTGGAAGCCTCCTCCTCTATTTGACACTCGAATAGAGATGTTTGCAATTGTTCAGCAGTTGAATAAATTTTAAGTGTATTGTTAAACATTTAGTAAACTAGACTGTTATTTATTCCTTTTATTCTTCCTCAAACGTTACCGCTATTTTTTCTTTATTTTTTACTTAATACCTAATGCCTTCACCTGGTTTTGTCCGCATCTTGGCCAATCTCCTGTAATGGGGCTGTACCATTAGTACAGCAAAATGAAAGACCCACAAATGAACGAACGAGTATAGCATCAGACATATATAGAGTGCGAGCACTACAGGCGAGAGTCTACAGTCCCGTGGTTGAGAAATGACGAATAATTGAGCGCAGTTCGAGAAATATCGTATTGACGACACTTGCCCAACAGCACAGAACGACAACTGTTGCAAGTTGCGCCTTGTAACAGTGAGAGCATGTACGTTTCGGGGTTGCGTTCCGAAGACGCGCACCTTGGTCTCTTGCGAACGTCCTTTCCCGCGGAGGTGATGCGCTATAATTTAACGCAGCCACATAGACACGTCAAAAGTAGTATGCTTAGTTAATACTTAAGTGATATAATTGTTTCGATCCCATCGAACGTATTCGCGTATGCTTATACCGCAGGATTTTGCGTGCAAGTTCTTTCTCAAAAGCTGAAATCAAAGTCACTCGAGTCGAAACGGTGCATTTAAAGTACATGGGTTATCATGAAGCGCTCTAACATTCCACAGAGTGAGTGCAAATAGAAGTCTTTCCCTTAATTACACCTCAGCAGAGAGTGATTAGGACGCATCAGCAGAAAGAAAGAAAGAAAGAAAGAAAGAAAGAAAGAAAGAAAGAAAGAAAGAAAGAAAGAAAGAAAGAAAGAAAGAAAGAAAGAAAGAAAGAAAGAAAGAAAGAAAGAAAGAAAGAAAGAAAGAAAGAAAGAAAGAAAGAAAGGAAAATTACGTGTCTAGAAATGAATAAATCAATGTCAATTCTGAAGCACTGACCTACTTATTACAAAATCCTGAATGGAAACAGAATTTAAGCTTAGAAGAACATCAAGCTGTTAGAAACACAAGAGAATAAAAAATGTGCGTCGCAACGCTGGTGCCAAAAAGTAAAGACTATCTTTATACAAAAGGCATTAACGCTCCCTGCGTGACAAGCTGAACAACATTGCCCGAGTGAAGAAGTCGTTAGCTGATTAAATTAGAGATTCCAGTGCCTAATAAATGCGACGGAAGTGCAAGGACACTCGGTTGTTGTAGGCGAAATGTAAGCTTAACTTCTGCGACTTTCGTCGAGCTGGCATTTTTTTACATAAATTTACTTTTACCCTCACTGGCTTAAATACATGAAGCCAGTGAGGGTAAATAAGTTTTAAGCTTAAGACTGGTTAGCTCTCCGCTTATAAATGCTCTGCCCCTTAATATATATAAGAAAACCACAAAAGAAAATTTCTGAAGGTGCGTTGTGCCCCCCCCCCCCCCGCCCCTACCCTCTCACCCAAGCCAATCTTCTTTTAAATAAGAACAATTTGATACGAGCACTATAGGGGCTTAACGCCAGAAGGAATTAGACTCTCTTTATCTTTAATATCATTGAAATATTTGCGCTCCGTACCGATAAGTAATTTGGGTAAAATAAAGTTACACTAGCCAATGTATTTTTTTTTTAACGTTAGAGCACTGTTCAGCAAGGCACTACGCCTAGCAACGTTTGTCTGCGCCACTATTCCCCAAGGTTTATATAAAATAAAAGAAAAGAAAAGAATCTATGCAAAACTACCACTGACTGAGTACATACAATCCCCCTGGCCCATATAGAGTTCGGTTTCTTCGCTCTTCAGTGTATAACAATAACATCAGGAATTTTTTTCTTCTTTTTTTTTACTAAAGACGTGGTTCTACAGATTCTGAGTTCGCTAAAAAAAGTTTAAAAAATTAAATCAAGCCGCTTTACTCGCCGTCAAGATATTGCGCCTGGTTTCAATTCATAACGTTTTCGCCGCCTCAAACAGGATATATCTTTTAACCTGATTGTGCCCAAAGAAAATCAGTATGACCGACATCGCAGTCCTTTTTTTCCTTCCTCTTTGAATGTCGTCGTTCTCCCGATCTGCTGAGTCAAAGCTATACGACCCGTATAATATACGCTATAGAAGTTATTCCCTACCTTCTAGGAGAGAGCAAACGAATTACTTGAGACCAATGCAATATTCGCAACGCAGGTATTAGCTGCTAAGGAGAAAACAGCAAAGGAACAATTTAAATCGAAATCATGTCTTTTCATAAAACCGAAAATAACCCTGTGCGTTTGCACAAGCAATCAGTTCCGTTTATTCTACTGCGGCGATGCGTCAGCGTTAGAGCCACAGGATGAAAAATGAGCCGAAATCTATAAAGTCTTTTTTTCTGCATATTAGCTCACTGGTACGGACTGAGAGAAGTATTTTTCGAATCTAAAAGCGACTTTAATGTACAGCAGGCTGAATGCAAGGGAAGCGCTATGGTGATGAATTGAGCCTTGCTTTAGACTTTTTTGTAATGTATGTGTATATGTGTGTATGTTTGGGAAAGGGGCGGGAGGTGGAGGAGGGGAAGTGGAGGACGGGGGCGAATTTTATTCAACGATAATTTTACTAGTTCTTGGTTTTTTTTTTATGTAGTATATGCGCACATTCCGGTTTCGCTCATACTCCCAGACGCGCTTTAATAATGAGATAAGAGGAATATTCCATTTGGTGAAGCGGCGCGTTGCAGGTATTAATGTTTCTTCTATACAATAGGCTTTTTCTTGTTCCCGTCTTACTGTCCTCTATCATTTAGCGCGGCGCTGGGAAGACTCCTTCGTTCCGTACGCTAAATCTATGCCGAGTTGAGCAGAAGAGCGAGAAGAGCTGGATGAGGAAAGAAATGTATATAGCAGTGCCGGATTCATCTTGGTCGTCTCGCGCTGAAGGTCTCTTGCGCCGAAGGTTTATAACGACCTTTCTTGCGGGGGCATTAGCTTACGCGAGCTATACCGACCGAGACGGTAATGGAAAAGGGAAATAACACAAGAAAGAAAAGAAACTAAATAGTAAAAAACTTGGCCCCTCGGAAATCAATATTCGATGTGCAAGACCCATCCCAAGTGGGATCTCTTACCTCGCATATTACACTGCTAACAGCACCATAGCCTACTTGTACTATTAGTCATTTTATTGCCTTAAAGACTCCAGCGAAACGGGCGTTGTGTAATAAAGCATATGGGTCTGAAATGGCGCACAGATTTCACCACACAACTTCAAGTACAAAGGTGAGCAGATATATTGTTTAAACACTTAGCTGAGCAGGTGATGGCGGTGATCTTACATGTGGAAAGCTGTTGCAGGTTTTTTTTTTTTTTGGTAGCTCGGCAGAAAAATGAGGCTGAATATACACTGGAACGAACAAAGACATAAGGCACTGCGCGCTGAGGGAGTAAGCCAACTATAATTGTCAAACGCGCTGTATAACCCCATTCAGTCATGAAGTGATTGCCTCTCAATGAATGGTTACGATAAAAGGTTACAGAAATTTTTATTCCAAAGCAGTGGAAACTACATTTGAAGAAAGTCGCAGCTGAATCAGTATGCGCATTTTCCATCGAGTTCTCGTAATTAAGGAGTAAGTGTGTAAAACAACGTGTCATTACATCATTTATTTACAAACAGTTCTAATTCCTAGTAATCTCTTCCACTTATCTCCGCGACCCGCCTCGTCATTGTCGCCGTCTGTGCGAATCTTGATTTAGTGTAAAGTTATTCATTGTCAAGGTTGTTTTTCATAAAAAGAATTAAACAACGGGCTCAAAGCTTATGCAGAAGGTAAATATTTGTTGCAAGTATTGCATAGAAGGAAAATCACTTTTTTTTACCATTGCTGACAAAACGTGGCACGTCTAATATTGCGTCGAAGATGTTAGTGCCTTGAATAAATTTATCGTGTATAGCAATACTCAACAAATCGGAGTGAAATAAAGCTGCATTGGGTGAGAAGATGATTCAATATGCCCAGAGCTTAATGTCCCTGGTTTATTTTCTTGCCGCTAGAGAACAGAAATCGCAAAATGAGTAGCGCATACAAATTCGTACACCATGACTGAAAGGGTAGGTTAGGAAATGACAACTATTTGCGACATCGCGGGCATGGTGTGTTTCATTAAAGGCATTGTCAGCAAGAAAAAAAGAATGTATCGGGAAAGCCCTGCTTGCATGCGAGGGAAAACTGTTTATTGCGATAGCAATTATATGGACACCCCAAGCAAACGTTTGCCATTGTCGTTGCCGTCGCCGTTGCACTGAGGCTGGGCACATGTTTAGTTATATGTATGCTATGTGCCATGGCATCTTTCTTCTTTATGGCATAAATGCCATCCCATGTTATATGCCATGCTGTATATGCGGGTTCTATTACAACAATATTCTGTCACTAAAAGTTGCTCGTATACCAGGCACCCGCACTTGACATGACAGCCCACAAAGAAATGTCATACAACATAACACTCACAGCGCATGCCTTTTTTCTAAAATCTTCTCAAACTATTAACTATTGAAAGGGCGAAACAATATCAGAGCTCGAACCTGTGTGTGACGTCATTTCGCTGGCACGGCTCTTTTTAGGCTGCACCGTCTTCGCGATCGGCTCACGAAAAAGGTTTGAAAGATTCCCGATACGGAAAAGTGTTTGTAAGTCGCTAAGAAAGAGTTTGTCCTTATTCTAGAAACATGAATGAAATTGACCGACAGCAGGATTCGAACAGAGGACCCCTAGCACAACATCTTCATCCTCTAACCGTTAGGTCACGGGCGCATGCCTTAGTAAACGTAATAGTACGTCCTTAATAATTTTTCCCGTGCAAGTCAGCGTGTTGGGACGCTTGGCGCGTCTTACGAACACACCCCGCAATTTTTCGCCATCATCAATAATTACTCATAAACATGCTGATTTCCTTACTTTTAATGTTTTCTGAAGAACATTACTCGCATTAACTGTTCGATTTTTCTTTCCTTCAGAATTTGAACGGCAGGTGGCGAAGTATGTCTTGGCGGGTTCGTGCTGCAATCGCGGAGACTGGTGCACAGAAGTAGCGGTATTACCCGCCGTGGTTGCGTAGTGGCTATAGTGTTGGGCTGTTAAGCACGAGATCGCGGATCAAATTCCGGTAACTGCGGCCTCATTTAGATGGAGGCGAAATGCGAAAACACCCGTGTACTTAGTGGTCGGTGCACGTTAAAGAACCCCGGCTGGTGCGACTTTCCGGAGTCCCCCACTACGGCGTGCCTCATAATCAGTACGTGGTGTTGGCACCCAAAGCCCCATAATTTCATTTTCAAGAAGCAGTATTCTAAGACCTCAGGTTAGGCAACTTGAGCAATTGGATCAAATTGTCCAAGAGACAGCTGGATCAAATTGTAACACAGCCTACGCAGACTATGCAGACCATGCTGATCCTTTTGGCTTGTGCCATCGTTTTTCCACATGTAGTAGCCAAAGTATACATACGGTGGATAGAATAGCACCCGTCGTTGCGTGCGTGGTTTCCTCCGCGGCCTTCACATCGCGCAATCGGAACGCCGGCCGGGAAGCTCCACAGCTAAGCGCTAACCGCAATGAAGATAGGCGGGACCGCATGCACGCCGTGAGCATTCCGTTCGTTCCGATGCAGATACAATGTGCTGCTGCGTATGCGGCGCACACAGCAGCTTAACGCCGAAGGCGCCCAGACGTGGCGCAGCGGGAACAGGAGGCCGAGGGACTAAGCGACTACGTCGACAAAAAAACCCTGCAGTTCAAGAGCGCGAAGCGGACGCACACACTGTACCGGCCGTGAGCGAGCCGCAGTGTATACGCGAACGCGAGGTCAAAACAAACCGACAACGCCGACAAGACCCTGTTGTTCTAACCGATGCTGCTCGCAGTCATCGAGTTTCTAGCTCTGTTCATGTGTATGCACACGCAACACCAGGCGCGTGTTTACTCAGTCAGCTTATGTAGTTTGCAACTCGTACTGCCACCACAGCTACGAACCTTGCACTTCGTGTTGTATTCTAACACGTTGCTACCGCATTCAATGCTTCGCCCTTATGGTGAAACATATTTTTATGGCGATGCATGTGTTTACACAATGTGTTTATAATGAGACGCAGTGTTGATTAAGATGGAAGGGAGTTCGAGTCAAGCTGTTTTGTTTTTTTCGTCATCGGTGGTGGTCATCATTATCTTCCACTTAGCCATCACATTATGCTGCGAGAAACGGGGAGAGAGGGCGTTACATTACAGCTGGGGAGCTAGTGCCACCGGCTGCGGCCCATACACAGTGACGAGAATTATTATATTAATACAAGACATTGTATCGGAAGCGAACAGTAAAGTTATGTTAGTTCGTTTTCAATTTTTCAGTTCACCTTAAAAAATCCGTTTACATATACGGCAAAATATTGATAAAATCTCAAACTAAACGTAACCATACTTGTAATAGCCAAAGCTTATGAGAATATAAACAGTATTTCATTACTGACATTTTCAATAAAGCTTATCTTTTAGAGGGGGGGAGGGGGGGAGGCACGTGAAATGATAGGCTGATTCTGACATAGCCAATCTGTAGCATCTATGTATTATAGGCTCATTTAAGGTGAGTCACGTGAGCATATGGTAATTTGGGGGTCCTGGGTCCTCTAGGCACGAAGGCCACATCAGCCGAACCAAAGCCCGAAGCTCCGCCCCCTTCACGCGCCAGAAGCGCAGCTACCGCGCAACTGGCGCGTATACCAGGCGTGGAGACGCGTGCTCATTGGTGCGATGATTGGACACCGGGCACCACTCGCCAGTCTGCAGAGCTTATCCTGCTCCCGGACTGCACACTTGCCTCGGTCAAAGAAGGTTAGCGTTGCTTCGAAGTCATGGTCCAGAACAGCTGCAGGGATAGGCAGCGTTGCCCTAATGTAACAGAAGAGAAGCAAGAGAATTTAGCCCGCAAACATGCAAATAAGGAGCCACTATATAATGCTTCACATCACAATAATTCGGCTTAAGGCAGTTACGGCTATAAGTTCTTTTTTATTGAGCGGGCATAATATACGTAAAATACGCGATTAACAATGTGAACGACCAGCAACGTTTACAAATGTGGCACTATGCAAACATTCAGAGTGGTTAATATGAGAAATTCGTGTTTTGTGAACCTTACGACCCAAATCTAAGCATAGCTTGAAGAAGCAAACGCTTAATTGGATGAAATGTCCCAATGATTGGCGACAACATTCAAGAAATTTAGTATAAAGCAGCCGCGCTTTGCACTGAGTAAACACTTGATGAGGATGATAAGCCAGCGAAAAAGAAAAAAAAAGATCTTCAGCAAAAAAGTGAAGAAATGTACGCGTGGCAATATCTTATCTCACTGTCCTACTCCCTCCTGGGGCTATGTGCTTTTCGTTTTTTTCCTCTCTTCCTTCCATCAATTTTCTTTCCTCCCTCAGTATAATGTGAAGCCTGTCGCTATAAATAGGCGAACTTCAGCCAGAATACTTGGAGACAGCACAAGGAAAAACAAAACATAACAAAACAATAAGAAAACAGGGCAAGTTTAGGCAAAACAAGCGCAGATGTCTGAAGAAGCTAAGCTCTCCAAATACCACTAAATTTTCTCTCTTTCTCCCCTCTTTTTATTTCTCTCTCTCTCTCCCTCTGGAACCACCATAAGGGGCTAAGACATTTTTTTTATCATTATAATGCGTGTGGCAGAAGTTCGTATCATGTTTGATGCCGGCTGCCCCTCGCTTAGTCAAACAGCATACCTGTCAAACTTAAACCAGCTCAAACAAACAATGAATAATCAAATCTAATGCAAACAAAAGTCGGATCATGCCCACGCAATTAACAAGAAAGCTGTCGGTGATAATACAACTCATTAGCTCATCCTTTTCTTTGCAAACGCGGCATGCGAGGTACTATTATAGGCCATGCCATCTAACTTCCATTAGTGTTGTACTGTTCCTTATGGCGTTCCCTCAAATGGGCAAAAGGCAAAAAGAAACCAACAAGAATGTTTGAGGTATGAACGGCCGTTAAATCAAACTGCGCCAGCGTGTTTCGGAAACCAGGCGGTGCTACGTTTGAAAATTGAGTCAATTTGCAGTTCATATGCGTCGAGATTCCGAGGCTCCGTGGCTCTACCTCGCGTCTTACAGAACGAAAAGAAGGCTAGCAGACACAGCCTCCATCACGCCTGCATAAGCCGTCTGCGCTAAATTTTCCGTGGCCGAAGACGTCGTTTGTGAGCACGATGGCGTCAAGACATGCGTAGTAAAAAGTGACGCGTACACTATACATATATCGACAAAGTTTTCTTGGTGAGCGGTAAATGTGTTCTTGCACGTCCGCCACGTAATAGGCAGGTCAGGTCGAACCCCTTACCTCCACTGTGACCGGTACCGACCAAGGCGTGTTTTAGAGCTGCTCATCAGCTCATCGCTCTCGATGCCTAACGGGCACCGGCATCTTATGAGCGCTGGGTCACTCTGCCGGGAACATTTGCGCGGAGCGAGCATCCCACCATCGCGGAAACTGGACCCGCAAACACGGGACCACCCGTCAGTTCGCGAAAACCTCTGTTCTTCTGCAACAAAAACAAGCAAATTCAAGGAAATTTTGGAAGGTAAATGACGCGAAGCTCGTTTTAATACGTTGTGGTGGTAACGGATGGCATGCGCGCCGTCTTGGGTTGCCGCTCTGCGTCAAGGACGAAGACGATGTCGGGATGCTTGTAGAGGGAACAATAATTTTAAAATTATGGAGTTTTACGTGCCAAAACCACTTTCTGACTATGAGGCATGCCATAGTGGAAGACTCCGGAAATTTCTACCACCTGGGGTTCTTTAACGTGCCCCTAAATCTAAGTATACAGGTGTTTTCGCATTTCGCCCCCATCGAAATGCGGCCGCCGTGGCCGGGATTCGATCCCGCGACCTCGCGCTCAGCAGCCCAACACCATAGCCACTGAGCAACCACGGCGGGTGAGAACAATAATTATGAGAAGAGGCGGAAAGTATATGACACATATCTAGCATGCGACAACACCTGTGTAACAGTGGCTCGTAACCATTCGAGAGGACTGGCCACGAATTAGCACATATATCCAGTGGCCTAAGAATGGCGTAGCTCAAATATGGTAAAGATAAGAAAACCAAATAAGTCATTGAATACAGTGCGTTGCTCCACCAAGAGGTCTGTGGGATTTAGAGTCGCCTATGAGCCGTCATTATATATGCACATGTAAATCATTGTTTGGTCATGCACAACCAAGGTGCGCTCACTGGCGCTACATTGTTGGTCATAATTACGTCTTATATAACGTAATGACGGGTCAACTGGGTGGCACATACCCGGCTGACGAAGGAAAGGCTGGAGCAGCTATAATAAATCAAATATGCTGTTTTATATTATGCGTTATTTCAATAAGAGTTCCGGGTGCTTTAGAGATACCTATATGAGCGGACAAAGTACGAATGGTACGGTGTTATGCCGTGATTGATTGACATATTGTTTTGCAGTAAAGGAGTCTGCTCTCTGGCACTAATCTTTCGGTCAAAATTCAGCGTTATACATGTCGTCTGGAACGACAGAAAGCTGAGCTAGTTGGTAAAGATTCATTATGCAAAAAAGTAGTGAGGCGTGCAGACAGAACACAAGCGTTGTCCACTCTGTTCGTGTTCGTGTTGTCCACTTCTCTACTCTTGTGTCCTGTCTGCACGCCTGACTTCTTTTTTGCATAATGAATGTCGTCTATTCGACGAGAAAACTTATTTACGTACGTACTTGTACAAAACCGCATAGAGGTTATCAAAGAAAGGTTCGATTTAAAAAGCGGCCGTTCATGTGAGAAGCCGGACTTGTATTCTTTGTTTAACAATGCTCGGCCGCCATGCCTCCTTCTCTGCTAGGCACAACGAATCAATTATGTGTCTATGAGCAAACAGTTCCATGTCGCCGAACTCTTGTAAGTCTTTATTTCTTTCCTCCATAGTTCATCGTCGAATGTTTAGCTGGCTCTTGTGCTAAGTATTCAATCAATCAACCAATCAATCAGCCCTTCTTGTTTCATTAATAGTAAAAAAAATAAATCTACAGATTTGAAGGCGGCCTCAAAGCAAAAGGCGGCCTCAAAGCAAAAGGCGGCATGGGAACCTCCTGTCAGGAAGTTATATTCAACAATAGATATGGAGCACAGCTGCAGTATTTTAGAAGATACACAGAGTTAGAACATTAGAAGAAAAACAGTGAAAAAACAATGCTCATAATAAAAAGCAAGGAATGCACGATAAAAATTGAATCTGTTAGATACTCATACGGAATGATTCCAACTCCTTTTTGCAAATTTGAGGAAGAATGTTTAATGTGCGACCGGAGGCTTATCCACAATGACAAATAAATGAAATAAGCTTTTATTTCTGGAACAGTGTTCCCGAGCGTAATGATAAGACAGTAAAACAAGCAGTATGCCATCCGCATTTCGAGGTTATTGAAGGCAACATTTATTTTAAGACATTCTATAGCTGCGCCTTCCACCAGCTTTCTTTCTGGCCATTTCTTTTTAACAGCACTTACGTTAGTGCTAGCATACATTCGAGTCAATCCGTCTGGTTGCATGCGTAAAAAGCGCCACTGAGAGTGATGTGGCACCGGTCGCTGCCTCCACAGAGTTGCCAGAAAAATTACTGGAGGAATATCTGGATGTATACTATAGTGTATACGTTAGCCGTAAGCATGGCGCTTCAGCCAGCAAAGGAGCGATGAACAGTGCGTGGCTTTAACTCTGGCCCTTCTGGCTTCGACCAACATTGTTAAATTGTAACTTGGTCATATTCAACAAATTAGTGCGTCATAATTGCAACAATTCGGAAACATTATACGTGAGCGGGATGTGTTGCTGCTTTCACGCTTTTACAAAAATGTGACTGCCTGGATGATTTAGCTCAATAGGGGCACAGAAATCCTAATGCATAAAGATGACAACAACGTCTGAAGCCACAAGCACGGATTTAAGAGAAATCCATGCATTGTATACCTATCGTTCTCACGGTAGTTGAGAATGATAGGTATATTTGGTGTACCTGCCATATATACTCTCTGGTAAATTTAGCTGAAGATATAAGCTTTATCGCTTATGGCTGGGGGTGGCTTTCACCAAATCTTACTCCTTCCGCATTGGAATGGCCGACAACAATCTCTGTAATGCCTGTCTTTGCGAGGAGACGCTGGAACATGTTCTGTGCGACTGTCCTGACTATAACGTTCAGCGACAGTCCCTGGCATCTGTTCTAGCGCGCCTTGACAGTAGACCATTGTCGCTCGACACGATTTTCACACGCCGCCGACAGAAGATATCGCAGGTGAAGGCGACAAAGGGACTACTTCGGTTTTTGAAAGAGACGGGATTGGACAAGCGGCTGTGAGAGTGACGTCGCGTACCATGCCAGAATGATGGACTCCAACGGACGATGTGTGTGTGCTGTGATATGTGCTCTCTCTCCCTCTCCCCCTTCCCCATCTTTAATCTCCCCCATCCCTCTCCCATGTGTAGGGTAGCAAACCAGTTAAGCCATACTGGTTAACCTCCCTACCTTTCCTTCTCCACTTTTTCCTTCCTTCCTTCCTTAGCTGAAGATTTTACGGCTGCTAGTAATATCCAAGATTAGGCGCTAGTGGAAAGCGCTTGTGCGCTTTCCCCATTGTATTTGCATCAACCCAAACCTATGTATCTACAGCTGAAATCATAGCGGTGTCATCTGGCATCTTTATCCCTTCACAAGCAGTCGGAACAATCTGAATACACACTGCTGAATCACTTACTTGAGAACTGGAATATGATAAATTTTAGGCATGTGTTAAGACTACACCAGCCCTAGAGGGATGCAGCCATCTTAGTTGTAAATTGATAGAGACGTCAAAGGCGCACTTTGCTTCTATCCGTTGATAAACTCGGGGGAATGGGGTAGACTTGGTGGCGATGACGATTTCCATTGGCCTCCCCTTCGAAACGGGGCTACCACAAATGGTCCCCTAGCCTGCTTCAGCTAATCAAGTATTTTATGCATGCAAAAGAGTGCATAATTTTACCCACCTTTTCCTGATACTTTGCCTCTTGTTTAAAACCTGCATCTCTACACATTACACAGTTCGCATGCCTGTAAGGACTCCGGTTCTATCAATCTCATCTCTGCGTTTTGTACCACTAATACTGAAAAAGTATCTTGCTTATCCCGTCTGGCGACCCTGCAGTTCGTGCTTCCATTCGCTTTGAATCACAGTGCTTCTGGGAGGTGGACGTTACCAACGGGTCTCGCTCGTGAATACCTTCGCATTCCATTAGTCTCTGCTGAGTCGTCTCCGAACCTTTGCTGCAGCAGAAGCGCGCTTCACAATGCCCTGTATATTTGGTCCGGTATGTTTTCGTTTCCAAGCAGCCAGCTCGGGCATCAAATGGCAAGCCACTGCTCTTAGTATTACTGTACAGATTTTTAGTCCTCATGTATTTCTTGCCGTTTTTGTAAATCTCCATCGTCTTTTTACTTCCATCCGTTGAGTCCAATTCGCCGTCTCTGGTACACTTTCTTTTGGATTACTCCGCATTGTCTATTTGCCCTTTTCAGTTACTCTGTATTTGGTTCGCAACTTTTTTGACCTCTTCTTTCATTCCTTGTCCACATTTTTGAGGCACGGATATATTTGTGCATTTATTTTCGTCCATGTTCCCGAGTCTTTCTTCCAATGTAATTTTGCCTCTGAGGTTCTCTGACTCCAAAAAAGAGGCCCAACCCATTTCATCTTGTACTGTAATATTTGTTATCCGCCAGAGCCAATCAGTCCTCCGATATTTGGTTAACTTCCGACCCCGACAAGACTTCTGACTTGAATCACGGTATGGCATTTGTGAACGTTCCAGACAACAAAAAGAAACTCTGGTTCAAACATATAAGGATAAAGCGGGTAGTGCCACACAATGCTTGTCTTGAAGAAAAGAAAGACTTAAGAATGAAAGAAAGGCAAGTATACGCAGCTTATTCGACCCGCTTAATGGGTTCCCATCAGCGTCATTGCCACATACTCTGATTGCCTGTCTGCCCTTCCCGTTTACATCACGCGTAGGGGGCGCGGTTGCACTCAATAACACATGCTGAACGGCGCGAGCTAATCAATTTTCACTGTGGCCGCTTGCGCAGCAGGGAACCGTACGCAGCCCATCAACCCTCCCTCGCCATTAAATAATCTATAGGCATGTTCAATAAAGGAATCTTCGTCTTTGATGGCCGTCGCCCGCATAATTTTAACCTATTTTCTCGCCTTATGTCAACATAGGAGTCCAAATATGATTCGCTGAAATAATGGATGATAAGTAACGCTCCGAAAAGCTTCATCAGGGCAACGGAAGTGCACTTTCTTTACTCGTGAACGAACACAAACGCCAAGAAACTGACAATGTTTCGCGCATGCGTGTGTGTGTGTGTGCGTGTGTGCGTGCGTGCGTGCGTGCGTGCGTGTGGAAGATAGGAAGAAAAAGGAGAAGACAAAGACGCAGTGACGCTCGTGAATGAACATGAAGGCCATATATACAGGACTTCCCGGTCATCGCAAAAGAACCCAAATTTGACAATTTATTTCTGTTATCAAATCTACGTACCCATCAGAAAATTGCATTGCTTATACATATTTATTAGTGTCGGTCTTTCACAAAGTCCATCCACATGTGTAATAATAGAGGCAGTGAGAGGGAAAGGAAGAAACTCGCGGTTTTTCACTCAATAATAAGACATATTTCATTCCTGTTGGTGTAAGAACTACAGCAGGAAGCTTGGAATTCATTCATCCGTCCCCCTGTAGCCGTTGTCTTATCTTCCAAAAGATTAATTATAGGATTTTCGCATGGTGCTTCCTTCCTTTCTCGTTTTTCGCTCCTCTATAAGTGCTTGAGGTGGTCGACTTTATTATGTGACCGGTAGAGTGAATTCACGAAACGTGTTGTTCGTAGGAGCTGCAGTCTAACAACGCGCACGCTCACTCTCACTTCGTTTGCTATCACAATTGACTACTCTCTCTCTTCGTAGAAGTTAGCGCAGAAAAAGGTGCGCGCACCTTTTTCTGTTCAGAGCTCAAGTTGTGCAGGTGCATGATTCTTTGTATCATAAAAATAAATAAATATATACGGCTGATTTATCAATAGAAACCTATTCTACAATATGTGCTAATTTTTCTTTTCTGTCTTGCGGGCAACGGTTTTTAGAGCGAAGCTCTTAGGCGCCCGTTTCTGCGGTGAACCTCGGCGTTCCCGACGTAACCGAGCGAACGAGCACAGCGAAAGGCGAGAGCGAACGCGGCGCGCAGCGGAAGAGAAAAGAAAGTGGCGAGAGAGAATATGTGTGAGGAGAAAAGCGACGAGGAGGATGCAACGGAACCATGAGGCGAAAAGGGGAGGAGGGTATGGCGAAAGCGTGAGAAGAAAAGTGTAGTGCGGCGACGGTGGCTACGAGACGGAGCCAGAGTAGCGCGTGTCGTCTGTGAGGTTTGCCGGCGACGGCTTCTGCGAATCGCGCCCACGCGTCAGCCACGCGCTGGCCACACGCAATGGCTCTCGCGGTCACCAGATTAGCGAAGCAGTGACGCCACACTTCGCTCCGTTTGCAACATGCCGCACGAGACAGGCTGTCCGCGAAATGAAAACATGTCTAGAGCTGCTCTCAAATTTAGCATTAGGGAGTGTCGCAATAGTCGGTGAATTGTTTTTGTTTTGTTTTCGCCGCACTTCATGTGCCCTTCCTTGAAGTAGCATCTATATACGAGATGGCTACATGAACAGGAAAAAACATGATGGGTTGAAAATCCGCCTACTCCATTTCTATAAAGGCTTACTGGCCTGTCGAATCCAGCGAGAGTCTGGGCTGAGCCAGATCAACTACACGGGGTCAGGTTGGCTCAGCTCGGCTCACTAGCAAGGTATGTCTCATCACAGACTGGTAAGCTTGGTTATTCGCAGCTAGCAATGCAAAACTGGTGCTGCTGTTCGAGCGCTGCGTGTTCTCGTCTCGACGCAGGCTCCCTTTGCAATGCTAGCTCGTCGAGAACATGTTCGTGAAAACACTGTCGAGTGTTGCTTTTTCAGCCGGACTACTGACTCACCCGATCGCATCCCGTGAGCCCACCCACATCGGTTTCATTTTAACGAACGTATAGTTGCGGTTCAGCCATACTTGTTTTAAAGTATATATTTTTAACAGCACAGCTGAGCTAGCATCACAGTGACACGGCCACCAGCAGCAGACGCAGATCCAAACCTCCTCACTGAAACGTGAGAGGCTGCGATCTCCGAAACGGACATGGTCGACCAGCGCCAACTTGTCGCCCGGGCACGGCGGGTCGCCCCGGCCAGAGGGTTGCCAGAACAAAAGAGCCTCCCACCTCGAGTTACAAGTCACTGTTTCAATAAAGGTTCATTCATTCATTCATTCATTCATTCATTCATTCATTCATTCATTCATTCATTCATTCATTCATTCATTCATTCATTCATTCATTCATAACATTTATAACTATATGTTTGCAACGTCACTTATCTATGTGGGCAAGCTTTACCCCCGTCCAAACGCTTGAACACGGACGCAAAAGACAGCTGCAGTATGCACAACAGAATAAATTTGACAAATTTTGTCAAATGGAACGAAATTTCTTTTTCGCGTTCCCTAGAGAGAATCGAATCTGCTGGGCCTGCTTCTCATTACTTTTGATGGTCAGGTACCTGGGAGCTGGTGCACAGGAAACACGAAGCCTTAATGAATCATCGTGCTCACTTTTAGTAAAAGCAGTTGTCTATATCGTTATGTCTAATCAATACAACACTAAACCTTTACAGCCTCGCCAATCTCTTTAATCTCTTTAATTTAACAGTAATTATGTTGAAATTTCAGACGAATTTTTGACGTCAACACCGCGCCATGATGTCCCCCCCCCACACACACACACGCACACGCACACGCACACGCACACACACACACACACACACACACACACACACACACACACACACACACACACACGAAGAGGGTAGCTTTTTATCGCTGCTCTACGCTTGTTGGCCCAGCCATTAAAAGCCATCTGTAAATAGACGCACGCTTCTTCCTTTCCGTAACAATATATATATATATATATACATTTAGCGTGTGTGTGTGTGTGTGTGTGTGTGTGCGTGCGTGCGTGCGTGCGTGTGTGCGTGTGCGTGTGTGTGTGTGTGTGTGTGTGTGTGTGTGTGTGTGTGTGTGTTTGTGTGTGTGTGTGTGTGTCACCCAGCACTATCACCCAGCACTGCGAGTAGCATGTTAGGCGAACAGCACAGGCTAACAACTCCAGCAAATCATTAAAGCTTGTTTTCTCTCTCTCTGCAAGCTTCGTTTTCTTTTTTCTTTTTTGTGAAACAATTTACTGGGTCTCCAAATCAACGAAGCAGCAGCGAATACCGTGAAAACGCTAAGCCCCTGCAGCTTGCCTCCTTGTTCACCTCGTCTCTTCTTTTTTTCTTTTTGCCCTTTCCTCTTCTTTCTTGCTTTATCTGTGTATTTTCGTTTAGAAAGTTGCACTAGCCCACCTCATAGCTAGTGATGTATTTAAACGTCCAATGGTAAACACAAGCTCACCCTTCGCCTCCATCAACGCCAAGTTCGTAAGGAGTGCCTGACCTCCATTCCCTATCCTCCGCAGAGGGAGTGGCGGGGGAGGGGGAGTTCGGTCCACGAAGTTTACTCTCCCTCTCTCTTAGACACAATTTCAAGGCAAAAAAAAGAAAGAAAAGGAAGAGTTCGCCCTTGCAACTGCAATCTATATGTTTTCACTTTTCGGTGCTGAACGACCCTTAGTTATGGAAGAACAATGCCAAAAATTTTGAGGCAGGTCATCATCCCAACCCGGAACTTGCAGAGCATCGTCGTTTCAACTATTCACATGTCCTCCCTCCGAAGTTCCCTAATCCAACGGTCTTTGTTTTCAAGGGCCGACGAGAGGAGCTGGGGGCTGATGTCGGGTGGGATGGCGCTCCTTTAACAATCGGGATGCGAACTTTGTCTGGTAGGCTCATTACCTTAGCTACAAAAGCATCGCAAGGAAATGACAACGAGTAAGAATAGAAGCACGGGTGCAGCAACGTTGGTCCTTCCGGTCAGTCTTTGATGTATTTTCAACCTTCTTTCCCTCCCCTGAAGCGGTTCTGAACGTCGCGGTGAGTGGAGCACCGAACTTTTCAATGCAGATGCACCAAGTGTGCAACCGCTAGCGAGAGAGTAAGGTTTCCTGTCCACATGGCAACGCCGCACGGCAGTCTAACCTGAGAGTCCGGCGCGCGATTTCAGTTTGAAAGTGAAAAGAGAAAGGTAGCACCGGATTGGGGGGGGGGGGGGGAGGAATTAAAAAGCTTGGAACCAGCGCCCTGTATAAACGGCATTCTTCCACGAACTCGTGAATACGTACGACGTTCGCTCATTTCCTCCTGTTTAAAGCAGTGAATACCTGTGGCAGGAATGATTGCATACTCGACAACAATATTAATTAAAGCAAGATAATTTACCGCATTTAAATCGATAATTGTTAACCAAACAACAATTATTCTCAAGAGCACCTTATTCTAAACAAACACAAGACTGCAGGATCATTGCTTCCTTTGCCTTGTGCCATATCAAGTGCATTCTCTTGTTGTATAATGATTTTTAATTATGGTGTTTCACGCACCAAAACCACTTTTATGATTATGAGGCACGCCGTAGTGGGGAACTCTGAAAATTTCTACCACCTGGGGATCTTCAACGTGCACCTAAATCTAAGTACACGGGTGTTCTCGCATTTCGCCCCCATCGAAATGCGACCGCCGTGGCCGGGATTCGATCCCGCGACCTCGCGCTCAGCAGCCCAACACAATAGCCACTGAGCAACCACGGCTGGTTTGTTGTATAATGTGACTGATTTCTCGTCCTCGATTGAGTAGATGACACGGATAATTCTTGAAGACCTAGCAGTGAAACTTTGTGAGCTGATAAACCTTGTAAGGTGATAATGTTCATTACCTATCTCTTTAGGATTAAATCTTCGTTGGTCGAAGCAGATTTGTGTAGGATATAAACAATGGGGAACAATTTAAAATTACTAAGCGTAAGCTCTAGAGCAACGATGCATCGGAAACATACACGCGAAATTTGAAAGGGACAACACTTGATGAAATCAGTGGATCTGACACTGCTATATTTACTGCGTCTAAGCACTTCAGCGTTTTTTAGAGGAATGTAGTGAATTGTGGCCAAAAAAAATACTGAATTGGACATCAAACTGACCATACATACATAAGCTGTGATATAACATCGTCTGACGTATCCAAGTTTAGCGATGTTCTTGATGATCACAGTCGTTCACCGGCACTGAGAAGCTTGAAAAACGTGTCAAGTACTTTTTTATTGATATGATATAAGGAGATGTTGGCGCACAATTTAAGGCGCCGGCTACTCCTTAGCTATTGAATGGATGTAGCCTACAACATACAGGGTTCAAGAATACATATCAGATAACCATTTCATACAAGTACCAGAACTTGTAAAGCAACATTTTCACAGTAACACTTTGACGTAAGAAATACATGGTACAAACAATATACAAGTTAAATGACTTCACAGTTCTGTAGAAGACAGTCTCAAAAATACAAATGGCACTCTTGCCTAATAACAGTTTCTAGTCAGCGATTGGTACACACATCGCGTAAATGCACCATCACATATAATCACAACAGAACAGTCCACATAACATAATCCGCAAACACATACCTATATACAGCGACATTGAAATGACAAGAACATTAAAAGGGTTCATAACGGCCAACAATGCCGCTTTCTTCGAGAAAAGTTTTAGTGCTTTTAAAGCGCTCTTCTGCAAGGCCATTGTTGGCCAAGGACCCAAAAGTTTCTTTCAACTGAAATGTCTGCGGTCTAATGCATTTAGGGTTGATTTAGGTTGGTGTCTTTGTGTGTCGTGATGTGGGCAATCAGAAGGAGGTGATATATATCTTCATCTATAAATCCACAACCACATTCTGGGGTTTCCGCACGGCCAATTCTATGTAGGAAATGTTTTGTGTAGGCCGTGCCTAGCCTTTCGATGAATAAGGGTTTCCATATTTCTGTCTAATGACAATAGAAATTTGAATTCAATAAACGGATCAATATGATACAAATCCGAGATCTTCGAATACTGGTCAAACCACGTATTTCTACACATTTTGAAAGACGTTGTCCTTAGAATGCAGCGTAATTCATTCTTTGAAATTGCGAGCGGAACCACATCGTCTTTGAGGTGCGCTTGTCGTGCTGCTACATCGGCTGCTGTGTTTCCAGGAATGTTACGATTCCCTGGTATCCTCTGGAATGCTATATCATGCTTCGCTTGGCTTGCCTTTGTGAGGTCTTTAAGTGTTTCGTGTATTTACTATCCCTGACTGTTTTCCTTTTATGCTGCAGGGTGATGTTAGAGCCAGCTGTGAATCGCCGAAGATTACCCATTTTTGTGCATCTCTAACTGACGTTGCAAATCTTGTCGCACGTAGCATTGCGAATAGTTCAGCCGTTGGGGACGATGTCACACGAGATAACTTAAATGATTCTTGAGGTGCGGCATAATCAATGCTGAAGTTGAGGAGGTTGCTACACATCTGTTTAGACGTGTCTATATCCTGAATACCGCATATATATCTGCTAAAGTGCTAATTGTTAAGCAGCTTGAATGAACATGTCTCTTTTTATGAATATGCTGTCTACTGACAATTCGATTTTGGAAGTGTAAGCAGCCACAGCCATGGAGGATATTCGACGTCTTAGTTTCAAAATTCAGTTCTTGGCAATATATGAAATGTTCGCGAATTTCTTTTTAAACATAACTTCTATCTCGTTTCGCTATGTCTAGAGCCAGTGGGTGGCGTTTATGCTGGGTTTGAAGACGGTAATAATGCCGGCATGTTCCTGTAGTTCTCATAACGAAATGGTGATTGGCCAGCCTCAGCTGTTACAAGACAGCTAGAAGTCGCTCGTGGAACTCCTAGACCTATGCGTAGTCCCCTAGCTAAAAGACTTAGAAGTGGCTCTTCTGACGTGTGGAAAAGTCCATGTAAGATGGGCGCGGAATACGCAATTTCTTGTCGTATTAATGCATTGTAAACAGTCAGCATGGACGATAGTGGTCCGCCCCATGATGTACCTGCAAGTCTACGAAGTGCAGTCACTATCGCACTGACCTCTTTTCCGAGTTTTTTTATGTGATGTGCCCAGGATAGCTGCCTATTAAGTATTATGCCAAGAAGCTGATGCTGTGTGACAATTATTAGAGGGTGTCATTCCAGATTCAGAGCAAAAATTTTTAACTGCCCCCGAGTTAAGGGCAATACAGCTGTCTTTGCGTGGGATAAAACCACTCCTCTCTTTCTCAAAAATTGATTGATTAATGAGAGTTATGCCACCTTGCAATGCCTTCTGAAGAATTGAGCATTAGACCCAGATGTACAAATGCCCACATCATCTGCACACAGTGAACATCTTAACTGTGATAGCAGTCTTCTTGCTGAATCAGCTATGACGGAGTTAAAACGAAAAGGGCTGAGTACGATTCCCTGTGGTACTCCCTGTTTCACAACATGTTCAGCACTCTTTCCTTCACCCATCTGAACAAATAGTTTGTCACCTGATGAAAATTCATAAATCCATCGCAAGGACCTGCCAGACATTCCGAGTTCTAACATACTTAGCACAACATGAACGTGACTAACAATATCAAATGCCCTCTTGATGTCTATATAAGAATATATAGTGCTATCGTCAAGTTTCCCCATGCACGTTCATGCTCCACAAAGGATACTATATCCAATATTGCATCCATTGCACATCTCCGTTTTCTAAAACTTGCCAAGTAGTTGGACAACACATCCGTTTCATTACACCACCATTGAAATCGCGCGTCAATCGTTTTCTCCATTACTTTGCATAAACAACTTGTCAAACTAACTGGGCGGGAGGATTCAAGGCACAAGGGCGTCTTACCCAGTGTTAAAATTGGGATTATTCGATTGACTTTCCGAGAGTCAGGTTTTTCTATCCATAGATTGTTATCGATGTTTAAGAGAGCATTTTCACCTGTCAGCCCAAGGTTACTTCGCATATTGTACACAATTCCGCCCAGCCCAGCAGCAGATTTTTAGCTACATGATGCAACTGCACATTAAAGCTCGCTTAATGTGAAAGCATGATCTAATTGAGGATGTTGTGCCCAATAGCAAGCAGTAACTTTCTGCTTAGCTAACACTACTGAATCATCAAATTATGCACATTGTGATGAAAAAGCATGTCTGGAAATACGTTCGCAAAATTCATCTGCAACTGTTATCTCACACGTGTGCCGAGCTACAGCGAGAGCACGAAATGGGAAGCTCTGTCGCTTAAAGAACAAATTAGTAGAAAAAATCGTGGGACAGACATGTAAGGAGTCAGCGCGCCGCTGAAATCGCACCAGCGCCATTTGCCTAAATTTTCCATGCGTCTGCGCGATACGTTGGGAATTTTCTGAGCGTTTTTGCATGCTTCTAAACTTCCGTTCCGTCGGTACGTGCAACATAATATTTTGGAATTGAGACCTTTTTTGTGCATGTGTTCACATTAACTTGCAAAAGTTCAGTAAATGTTTTCACCGTTGTACGTTGATTAATTTGATCCGTGAGGCGGTACCGAAAAGCTTTCCAGTTGGTTAGTCTTCTGTAACGCCTTTTATCACATGCTATGGTGAGTTACAAGGATGGAAAAATGATCACTTGCCCGAGCTTCCATATCTGTTATGCATTCCACACCATTCACTAGATCATGCGAACGCAGGGCAGCATTTATGTAGCTTAAATAATTATATCCACGAAATAATGTTGGCTATACATCGTTTAAAAGTCAAGTTGCATTTATCTATGGCGCACTCAATAGCATGACCACGTGCATAACAGTGATCACTGCCCTAGATAATGTTGTGTGCATTGAAGTCTCCCCATATAAATACATTAGAAGGAGCTATGTTGAAGATATCCACTAGCGCTTCTACTGGAATACGGTTTGAAGGTCGTAGCTTGAAGGTTACTTTATTTTTGAATGCAGCGTACTTATCTTTAGTATTGAGCAACTGACTAACCATTTTGAGCCAGATCATTGCCATAAAATTGGGCGTCATAAAGTGGACCTTTTAGAACATGACAGTGTAATAAACAAACATTTTCAGTTTTATGTCATTTTCTACTATTACAAACAACTGTTGTCGCTAGAGGTGTCTTTTTGGTAGTCATAGTTTGCTAGAGACTTTCTCTTCGATGGCGCAAGATACAGCGAAGACAAAGTAAATGTGGAGACCACGTGTCAAAAGCTTCACTGACGAGCATTGCTCTGTGACGTTGCGGAAAACACCCGCTTCGCGCGCTCCCGAAATCATCGTCTTGATTCATCGACCAGGGCAAGATTTTTTGAGGGTTTTTTTTTATAATCCCGCAGAACGGGGTAACAAGGAGTTTCGAACGATAACAACAGAAAACATTTTCCACGTGATCTCGCTCAGATAACGAAAAGCTGTTTGCTCTACAGCATCGCGACGCCTGTGTGTCACGCACGGTGCCTCGTCTGAATCGACAAATATTGACAAACCGAAAATTCTTCAATTTTCGCAAGGATAGCAAACATCGTCATCATTTCGATTAGCACGTGCACACACGTGGAGCGAGAAAACATGCGACGCGGCAAACCGAACGGAAGAAAGCACAAAATAACATATCAAAACGTATGAAGTGAGTGCCCGATAGTTCCACGAAAGCACTGTTCTTGAAATATGAAAAGATGCTCCGCAGGAATTACGCGCTGGTGTGTGATGCAGAACGCGAAAACAACATCACGAAATAGGAACCAACGACTTTTTTATCCGACGTTCTTTCAAAATACTTTTTTGCCATTTTGTAGGAGAGAGAGAGAAAGAAAAACATTTATTCGGACCATCGAGGTGGTTGCTCTTGAGGTCGAGTGGGTGGGGTCCTCATTCCAGGACTCCACTGGCCGTGGCTGCTCGACGTACTTGCTGGACGAGAGCTTCTTGTCCCGCCAGGGTATCGCCGGTCAGCTGTACCTCCCACCGCTCAAATGACGTGCTAGGCGTCTTTAAGTGTTGAGGTTTGCCCTCGCACCCCTACGAGATATGAAAGAGTGTAGGGCGTGTGTTGCCGCACCAGGGGCAGATGCCGCGATATGTATGTGGGAACATTTTACTGTATCTGTGTAGGTTTGGAAATGTGTTGGTCTGTATAAGTCGGAGAGCTACGGCATCTTCAGTGCTGAGCTTTTTGTGAGGCGGGGGATAAATCCTGCGGTTGAGTCGCTGGATCTCCAGTCGGTCGCAATAATTGGATGGCAGGGGCATGAAGGTAAAGGGTGGGGATTGATGAGGCGATTGGTCTTGCCCCGCTCGGTTGATGAGCGCTCGAGCTAGGGCGTTCGCCCTTTCGTTCCCCTCCAGACCCGCGTGCCCCGGCGTCCACGTGATTTGATGGTATTCGTGCAGCCTCGGGCCTAGAATCTGAGCCGCCAGCAGCGGTGTCCGTCCGTTCGTAAAGTTACGGCAGGCCTGTTGCGAGTCCGTAACGACATGGACTTCCCTGCCTACCCTGTCTTCTTGCTTTATTACCAGCGCCGCGGCTATGGTCTCAGCCGCAGCTGGGGTCTCTGCCCTCACGGAGGCCGCGAGAGTCAAGGAGTTGTCTCTCCCGTTCACGGCGGCTACCGCGAAGAGGCCCCCCACAGGGTACGCCGCCACGTCCACGTACGTTACGTACGGGTCACCCTGGAATTGTCGGCGCTGTCTGTCGACGCGAGCCTTGCGTCGTCCTTTATGGAGTTCATGACTCATGTGCTTCGGTATCGGGTTCGCCTTGATCTTGCCTCTGACCTCAGGCGGGAGCGATCGTTGCCTATCGAGGGCACGGAGCTCCGTTGCCGTTCCGGTCCGGTGGAGGATGGCTCTGCCCGCCGCCGTGTTCTGTAGTCGGGCCTTTTGCGAAGCCATAACCGCGTCCGACAGCTCAGCGAAGGTGTTGTAGATCCCGAGGGCCGCTAACTTCTCGTTTGAGGTGGTGACAGGAAGACCCAGAGCCGTTTTGTACGCGCCTCTGATGATGGCATCGACTTGTTCTTGGTCGCGTTTGTTTAGCGAGTGATGGTGATACGGCATGCTATACGTTATTCTGCTGATCACCAAAGCCTGGACGAGACGAATCGTGTCCTCTTCTCGCATGCCCTTGCGGCTTCTTGTAATTCGTTTTATAATCCGCGAGATCTGGTTGGTGGCAGACCTTAGGGTTTGGATGGTGTGGGAGGCTTTCAGGTTACTCTGGATCCAAAAACCTAGAATCCTAATCTTATTGCCTTCCGTTATCTTCTGGCCCTCAAGATAGAGGTCGATAGGGCCGGGGGACTTGTAGATTCCTCCTCCGTGCACCCGGATCACCTCAGACTTTTCGGGCGCACAACGCATCCCGCTCGCTGCCGCAAATCTCTCCACAGCCGTCGCGGCCTCTTGAAGGGTCGCCTCTTTTTGTGCTAGGGAGCCCTTGGTGGCCCAGAGCGTGATGTCGTCTGCGTACAGGGCGTAACCTAGGTCGGGATCTTCTGCAGCTCTTTGGTCAGCGCTAGCATCGCGACATTGAAGAGAATCGGGGAGATTATCGCCCCCTGCGGTGTTCCTTTGTTCGGCACGTCGATCGTATCCGATCGAGTCTTGCCTATTCCGATGGTTGCCGTCCGGCCCGTCAGGAACGATTTAACGTAATTAAAGATGCGCTCCCCGCAGCTGATGTCGTTCAGTCCCTTGAGAATGGCCTCGTGGGAGATGTTATCGAAAGCCCCTTTTAGGTCGAGTGCGAGCAGGAGGTGTTCTCCTCCCTTCGGTATGCCCTTGAGAACTTCTTCCCTTAGGATTAGGAATGCATCTTGAGCAGAAAGTCCCGGCCTGAAGCCAAGCATGGTGTGCGGGAAGAGGTCACCGTCCTCTATGTAATGTTGGAGGCGGCTTTCTATGACCCTCTCGTACAGCTTGCCGAGGCACGAAGTCAGCGAGATGGGACGCAGGGCGTCGATCGCGGGCTTCTTGCCGGGTTTGGGAATGGTCACGATTTCCGCGTGTTTCCACTCGTTTGGTACGTGGCCCTTGCTCCAGAGTTCCTCGTTGAGGTATTCGGTCAAGTCCTGGATGTGCATCGGGCTCAGGTTTCTAATCATGGCATTGGTGATTTTGTCAACTCCGGGAGCTGTGTTGCGCTGTGAGGCTCGTGCCGCGGCATACACCTCTTCCTCCGTGATGGGAGCGTCCAGTTCTGGTCTTGGTTCTCCTTCATATTTTAGGAGGCAGGGTTGTATGGGGTCGCTACCCAGGTATCTGGTTTTTAGGGTGTCAATCAAATCCTGATCGTTTCCGGGGAACTTGTGAGCGATTTCTAGAAGCGTCCGACTGGTTGTCGATTTCGCCTTGTCGGGCTCGATCAGGCAGCGTAGGATGGCCCAGGTCTGCGCCGTACTCAGGGTACCCTTGAGCGAGGTGCAAAACTGTACCCAATTTTGCTGCGTCAGCTCGTTTGCGTAATTTCTGGCCTCGTCTGTTATTCTCTCGATACGAAGACGTAGCTTCCGGTTGAACCGCTGTCGCTTCCACCGTTTGAGGAGGCCCTCACGGGCTTCCCACAGGTGTAAGAGCCGGCGGTCGACTTCGGGCGTCTCGACCGTGCGCTTGATGGTTTTAGTGGTTTGGATGTGGGCGTCCCGGAGGTGCTGCATCCATTCCGCTATGTCTGTTATACCGTTTTCGGGCGGGGGGTACTGCCTGAATGCCTCCCAGTCCGTTAGCCTAATTTCGCCAATTGTTCTCTTGAGTTTCGGCGTGGATACCGAGATGCTGAGGATATAGTGATCGCTGCCCAATGTTTCGCCCAGGTGCGCCCATGAGTATTCCCTTACGTTTTTGACAAATGACAGGTCCGGAAACGTGTCTCGACTTACACTGTTGCCCAGTCGGGTTGGTTGGAGGAGGTTGGTTATCAATTCGAGGCCCATTTGGTCAACCGCATCGAGGAGCGACCTTCCCTTTTGCGTGTCTTGTTGGTAGCCCCAAGTCGTGTGTCTAGCGTTCATGTCTCCCACAGCTACCAGCTGGTTGCAGCCAGCGGCTCTCACGCTGTCGTAAATGATGTTGCGGAAGTCGTCTTTCTGAGCCCTCGGCGGACTGTACAAATTCAGGATGAAAGTGCTACGTCTACCCCTCTTCTGCGGAAGGACTTCCACTAGCACGTGATTAATGTCATGATGTTGATAATGTTGTCCCACGGCCGTCACCGTTTTGTGAACTAAAACCGCGACTTTCGGTGATCCCGCGTGTTTAATTACGTAGTAACCCCGCAGCCTGATCGGCTGGTTCCCGACCTCCTGAAGGCAGATGACGTCGGGGGGGTATAGGTGATTTTGGATGAAGAGTTGGAGTGAACTTGCCTTCTTGTTGAAAGAGCGACAATTCCACTGCCAGATCTCGAGGTGTTCGGGCGCGCTGCGTGTGGTGTTAGCCATTGCTGACGTTCATGCCACTACCGTCGCAGTTGTCGGCGTCGCTGACGTCACCCGTGTTGTTTATGCGCCTGTACGCCTTGATGCGTGGGTTGCTGATCTCGTCGTCGACCCGCTTGCGCGAGCCAAACTCAACCTTGCGTATTCTTCTTTCAAGGTCTTCATGGCTTAGTGTGTTCTCCTTGACTTTATTGTTTAATTCGCCCATCTGGTAAAGCATCTGTTGTATCGTAGCATAAATACCTTCGAGGGTGACTACACTTGACTGGACTGCCGCTGCCGAGGCCGCACCGGGGAGCGATGAGGGCGTGGTGGTTCTTGACGGGGGAGGAATGGAGATGGCGGGCTCGTGGCCTATCGTTCCGCTTTGCGACCCTGCCTGTGTGTTGTTGCTGGTTTTGCTTAACAACGCTTCTAAGCGTTGCATGCGTTGGTTTAGGTCGTTAACCTGAGCCTTGAGTTTCTTATTTTCTTCCCTGATGCGCGTACATTCTGGGGAGCATTTACTATTTTCACTGGTATCTTGAGCGGAGGAGGTACCAGACTGATTCCGGCTCACCTTGTTGTTGTTGGCTTGGTTCTTCTTGCCCGATTGGTTCTTCTGTTTAGACGTGGATGTCGAGGTAGAAGGCTGTCGCTGCCCTTGCTTCTCTCCTAGCCTGGGCCACTCCGAGCGGAAACGGGACCTAGACCTGGACTGGGACCGGGATCGGGACCGGGACCGGGACATTGACCTGGACTGGGCCCGGGACCTCGAGCGGCTCGCCGAGGATTCCGAGCTGTAGGAAATGTTCGGAAATGTTCGGAAAGTGTAGGAAATTTTGTAGGAAATGTTCGGCGAAACGTTATGCAGCAACGATTGATTGCTGTGAGCTTAGGTGGGCGACATGCAGCGACGTTTACACAGGTCGTCGGAAATCGGTGACATGTGTATCTTCTCACCAGTGTGCCCCATCTAGTTGGTGGGGATTAACTGTTATTCCTCACTCAGGTCAATCTGGCTCACAACTACGAGGCGACTTGAACACCGACAGCCCGTCAAATACGTTCAGCTCAGCGATTCGTTCGCCCTTCTTTTGCGTAGCGCTCTTCAGACACAGGCAATGCTTTGCTCCGGCTCAGAGAAAAACAGGCCCTAGAATGAGTCAGGGACCAGCGAATAATGATATCAGGGTGCAACGTTCGAATCCGTCCATCAAGCTGACATCTTCCTCGTCCCCACATCGAAAACAATGTACCCTAACTTGTGGCGTAAACGATTCGAAACAATATCTACCAGATGAAACGACCAGAAGAAAACATCATTTTAAGAGCGAACAAATCGAATAAAATGTTTTTATAGAAGGACAGCGACTGTTGTTTTGCTGCCAGTAATGCCGCTCATTTGCAATACACTTAAGGTATTTGTTTATCTGGCTTATGGGTCATTGCACTGTAATACAGAGATAGAGGCATGCTTAGAGTCACCGACACTTTTGATTAATGCAGTGAGTTCTTTACACAGCGAGATGGCCTCAGTCGTTACCTCGTTGGCGCAGGTCTTTCTTTATTATTATTATATGGTATTTAGAAGTTGTAGCCTTCAATTGGCACCGGCTACTCCTGTACGCCTAGGGATTTAAAACAAAAGAATACACCATAATAAAAGATAATAAAGTCTTAACAACACCAATTAAATAAAGTTTATTTCATCATCATCATCATCATCCAGTCACATAAGTAGACTAATGCTACACTAAAACTGAAAGTCAACTCATAAACACTGCAACACAATGTCCAGTCACATATGTTCGCTAAAGTAAACACAAAATCCGCTCACATAACTAGACTAAAACCAGGGCACATAAGAAATCACGGATTAGATTCATATGAAGGTACATAAACCCAGGTATTGAATTGGGCAAAGTCGAGTCCAAAAAAGAAAAGAAAAGCTATAGAACGCGCTTATCACATTTAAACACTCTACTCAATAGTTGCCGAGAATACTGCTCGTTTGAAGGGCCAGTAAGGCTCGTCTTTCCAATGAGTGCGCTGGCCAAGGACCTAAGATCTTCCCGAGGCTGAAGGACCTGCTATCTAATGCCACTAAATCACGTGCTAAGCGTTGTCTGCGTGTGTGTCGTATCGCGGACATTCTACGAGAACATGCTGTACATCCTCATCCGCGTGACCAATAGTGCATTCCGGACTATCAGCTCTTTAAAGTTTATGTGGAAAGTTTTTTTGTAGAACGCGCGGTACCGAACCGCAGACGGTGAATGAGCATGTCTTGACGGCTAGGAAGTTTTTAGAAATTGCTTGCGCGGCTTTATCACAGCTTCATTTCTTTGGAATCTTTTATATCATGACGAGTATGAACGGAAGAGCCGAGCAACAAGTTAGTAATATTTTACATGTCCATCAAGGACACCGCACGTTATATCATTATGCACATAGCCACCTTTGTAGGTGCAAGGCTGGGGAGTATCGAAGATTTATGTATCTTAGATACTATCTTAAGATGCTCTTTAGGTACCTTGTACCTGTATCATGATGCAATGCATGTATCAGTATCTGTATCTTCAATACATCATATGAAGTATCGTGTATACAAGATATACCTATGGTAAAACCCAGTAATACACCCAGAGTCACTGACAGCAGTTAAAATTTATTCTTAAGCGACACTTTTATGCTAACTTTTTTAATAACCAAATACTATTGAGAAAATCGAACGATGTGTGGCACTATAGTATTAATAAAGAACACATTTTTATAATTATACTCGTTAGATAGAATGTTCTGGCCGCAGAATGGAAGTCATGCCGGTTGCTTATAGCATATCATTTTGCTAGAAACTTTGCGCCTGCAGAACCAGTTCCAAGAAATATAGACTGAACACGCGTCGCGAAATGTATCGCTGTTCCGGCTGCAGTTTTACGCACAGTATTTCACACAATGCAGGAACATATCATCTCGTACATCGATGCGCATCGTTGCGCATTTCAAGTACCTCGATTGCACTTTACGAACACCTATACTCTAGTCACTCTCAGATCCCGTACAGACGTTCCGCAATATAATTAGAAGGTGCAAAATGAGGCGCTATAAATTGTCAGTCTTACCCGGAGACGAAGCCTCGACAACGATAGGAAGGTTTAGCGTCGCACTGAAATCGTATCAGAACGGTGGCGTGTCGATGAGGCACGAGTTGTGGTTAAAGAAAAAAAAAAGACGTCGACGTTGGCCAGCATCCAAAGAAATTATTACGTAAATTTAGCCTGACGTTCAACCCCGGTGCGATACATGCACACAGCTTCTCAGCACGGACGCTATTGTGAGCGCACAACCTGGCACAACGCTGACGCCCGTAATGGAATCCAGAACGCTGCGCACTTTTGGAACAAAATGCACTGCGCTTCTCTGCACGCCTCCCCACGCGCAGGCGCGAAATCCCCACGCGCAGGCGACGCATGCGTCGTCAATAGCAGGCCAACAACACGCCAACTACCATGGTGCAAATGCACCCGAGTGCCGCTAACACGCATCTATATCCTACCTGAGCCTGCTGTTTGAAGTTCCGTGACATATAAGGTGATAAACAAATTGCCAGGCTTAGCTTGGTTAAGCCAAGAATGCGTTGCATATTGCGCGAGTTGGGGCCCAGCTTTTCCTCCGGCTATCGTGACGTCATGTCACGTGGTTGCGCTAAAGGTCAATAGTGGCTGCCCGGCCGCGCCCAAGGGCTGAACTGAGTGATTGCAATATGCAACGCATAAAAATAGAAGCAACTTAATAACAAGCATAGCAAACTTAAAAGAGAATAGACCCACTTATGAGACGCGCAGCAATGAACAATGGCTCATACCCTCAATGGTGGCTGCCCGGCCGCGCCCAAGGGCTGAACTGAGTGATTGCAATATGCAACGCATAAAAATATTATTGAGTTTTACGTGGCAAAACTACGAGCTGATGATGAGGCACGCTGTAGTGGGGTACTCGAGATTAATTTTGACCACCTGGGCTCTTTTAGCGTGCACCTAAATCTAACTGCACGGGTGTCTTCCCGTTTCGTCCCCATCGAAATGCGGTCGCCGTGGCCGAGATGCGATTCCGCGACCTCGTGCTTAGCAGCCCAACGCCATAGCCACTAAGCAAATACGGCGGTTGTGAAAGGCCCAATATGACGTATTATTTCACGGCCGTTGCACTAAATTTGGTTAATGGTCCACCAATAGGAATTACCTAAATATCGTCACGCATAAAAGTTTGGTGGCTGTCTCAGTTTGAGAGCAGCGTGAGAAGGTGTACAACGGAACGCGCAGCCTGCTGTTCACCGACGATTACATCATCATCATCATCATCATCATCATCATCATCATCATCATCATCATCATCATCAGCCTGGTTACGCCCACTGCAGGGCAAAGGCCTCTCCCATATTTCTCCAACAACCCCGGTCATGTACTAATTGTGGCCATGCCGTCCCTGCAAACTTCTTAATCTCATCCGCCCACCTAACTTTCTGCCGCCCCCTCTACGCTTCCCTTCCCTTTGAATCCAGTCCGTAACCCTTAATGACCATCGGTTATCTTCCCTCCTCATTACATGGCCTGCCCATGCCAATTTCTTTTTCTTGATTTCAACTAAGATGTCATTAACTCGCGTTTATTCCCTCACCCAATCTGCTCTTTTCTTTTCCCCGACGATTGCACTGCTCCCTAACGCGAAATTTGAGCGCAGCATTGTTTTCATTTCGCGATATCGGATGGCACGGATGATCTTTATCATGTGGCACATTCAAAACGGGGCGAAGTGCAGCGCGTCTGCCTCTCTAATCGGGAGATCGCGATAGGCAGTGCGACAAACTGCCGCGCGACCGGTCGCTCCAGGTACTTTGCGTGTATTCCCGGGCTTCTTTCACGCTCGGTAAAAGCACTTTTATGTAGCATGTATTGAGCAACACAAAGCTTTATCGGGAGTTTTTCATGTTGCTCTACAATTTTCTCATTGACGCTTTTCATCTAACTATAATATTTGAGAAACAGATTAATTAATTAAGACTAATTGTGTAATTAGACGGTATGCAAAAAATTATCTGTGTATCTCCAAACGACGGCAAACAACATTACCTTGGTTCTGCCCAGCTACATGGCAATTGCATATTTTAAATCTTGGTGCAAGATAGTTGGGACACCCTGTATATATTTCTTTTTTTTTTCCTTCGTTGTTCTCTTACAGCTAGCTACTCCAACAAAAGTCCGAAAAGTGGTCGCCAGTCTAGCTCCGCTGGTAGGGCAAAGGTTGTAGGCTCTGACTCCACCGGTAGAGTGTTGCACAAGATATATGCTGCTATGGCTTTTACATGAATGAAGCAGCGTGTTTTATGACATCCGCGGAATCAAATTTCTGCTACATAAATATGATCAGCCGCGCACACTGAATGGTGTACAGGCACAAATGCAGTTATGGTCGCACTCTTGCTTTCTAGGATCTGCATTTCTGTGTCAATCTAGGCTTTCTATGTTTCACTCGCTAACAACAAGGGCAGTTTCTTCGTGCAACCTGTGCCGTAAAACTCTGAGCAAGCTAAACAACGCCTGCCAAGCGTTCCTTAAAATTTTTTGCAGATTCAAGATAATCATCCGCACCATTGCGAGTTTTGATAGGGGTCCGATCAAGGCATTCCTCAGTGCCACTTCTTCCGAAACAAAGTAAAGAGTGGATGGGGCGGAGACATAGCTTGGAATATTGCGACAGGTACAAGCGAGGTTCAATGAAATATCGTACGCGCTACGCCGCAAACTTCAACGGGCTTCGTACTCTGTTTGTGCTATTTACATGTCGAACACCATAGTTCAGCGAGATTTAAATATAGACGCAAAGTGGCTCAACTGTCCTCGTTGTTTCCCGGCTGAAAAGTATGATCCAGCAAACAATGACGAGGACGCGCTATTCGTGGACGGCAACGGAATATTCAAATCACCAAGCGTTTACAGCAGGAGCAATCAATACAAAGCAAGAAAGCGTACGCACATGCTCAATCAAAACCAGGGTATCTGAGGTTGCGGAGGAGGTTGCAATTGCTCTGGCTATCGCTTCTCCCAAATATAGATACATTATTAGCGAATCTCAATCGGCTATACAAAATTACGCCAGAGGACGGGTATCAGTTGAAGCTGCAAGAATCCTAAACAGTAAAGCCAAACTCATATCATTTGAGGAATTTTACGACAAGGAAACTACCTGGTTCGCAGCCCATACAGATTGCGAATCCATCGCTACCCCCAACTTTAACGGGTATACCCATCGTCTTGCGCAAGGACTCATTAACCACGAGCGATAAAGAGAAGAGGGAGGAGGGAGGGGGGGGGGGCTCTGGCGGAGGAGGAGATGGAACGGAAGCCAAGGGTTCGACTTCTCTTATTCAGTGATATTACCGAATGCTATAGAAAGTCTAGATGTATATATCTACCTCCTGGCACGAAATTGGACAGGTCTGAGGCGGTTGACTGGAAGCGCCTTCACACCAGAACTTACACGAACCCGGTACATCTCAGCCACATGTTTCCGGAATTATACCCTGATGCCAAATGTAAATTATGTGATGATAGAGGAGCGACCCTAGAGCATATACTCTGGGATTGCGAAATAGTTAAGCGGATAGTCGCGGTCCCCCTGGATGAACAAGGGGCGTGGAGAGCCGCACTGACTAGCTCAGTTCTCCAGGAGCAACTTTGGGCCATCCAGCAAATCCGCGGGAAGCTACCGAGAGGCAAGGTCTCTTTCCTGCTCCCGTCGCGGCCCAGACACAGGCCATCAATTTGCTGGATATTCAATAAAGTTGTCACACACACATAAACAGCCCTCCGTTTCGTTCCTATATCGATGCTGTTAACTGAGCATACTATACCGATTTCTGCGAACATGTGCCAGGTTGCAAATCGTCCCACTCGCCGCGGTATCCCAAGGGACTTTGGCGTAGGGCTTCTCGAGCGCGAAGTGGCGTGGGCTCCTTCCCGGTCGGGGCAGCCGTATTTCGATGGGGGCGAAATGCAAAAAACACCCGTGCATTTACATTTAAGTGCACCATTGCTAGCTGGCCAAAAATTAATCAGTATAGTTCCCCACTTCTGCGTGCCTCATTATCATATCGTGGTTTTGGCATCTAAAATCTACATAATTTTTTAACCGTCCGTCAATGTGACCCCTGTGCCGTGTGAGTCTGCATCCCAAGTGGTCCCTATAGGTTGCCCAACTGGTCTCATGGGCCACACTCGCGCTCTTTCAGGAACCGTCTACGCGGGAGACAGGACTTCACTATTAGGCGTAGAAAATTTGTGATGCCAAAGGATGAGCTAATGTTTAAAAAATAGTAACAATAATAATAATATGACCAGCAAAGGAAAACCTAAGTATCATTGCCGGGAGAAAAGTTGATCCCAACTGCTTTCGTCAAAACAGGTGCCGCTAAGACTGCCACTGAGGATACCGCTGAGCGTTTAATTGCACCAGTGGCCTATAAGTGATGTGTAAACCGGAGAATATAAAGCACACAGATCTTAAAGAGGGAGTCAGTTTGTTATGTGTTCTTCGAGGGGAACTTTTTTAAGGTTGGTTACTGAGCCTGTGGTGTCGAAAAAAAGAAGGCCTTTATTTGCGAAATCACAGATGTAGGGCTGATGCTCGCAATACATGCTCGCCAGAGCACGTACGGACAAGTCTCACTCCCGTTTTCTTTTATAAAATAAAGGACGACTTTAGAGCTTTTGTACACACGTCTCTTTCTTGTGCTTGTCGTTACTCTTCAACAAGGAAACGCAACCATCTCTCTTGCGTGTGTTTATGCACTGTTTTCTTGTTAAAACGGCATCTTTCCGATGTGATGATTCAGTCAATGTTCTTATTCTATCATTCTTTTTTATTTTTTTTTGGGGGGGGGGAGGGGGGCGGGGGGTACTTGTTAAATATGGCAGTGATTTAAGTGTTGTTGCGTGATGATGATGATCAGACACTAGCAAACTGTATCTTTGCGTCGCAGCCCAATAAGGCAGAATTTCTTGAAACAGAAATGAAAGCGCTGATAGCGAGGTTTCAGCTTATCAGGATGTCTCAATACAACTGTGTTGCTCTATTTGCCGCATACACCCGTTCTAAGACATTTTAGAGCAATTAACCTTACTCACGTACGAAGACAATTTTCTCGTGTTCCAAGTAATTTTCCCTTGCGTGCACTTATTGTGTAATATTGAATTGCCTCTATTGCATGAATTGGTGCGCTACTAGAAAAAGCGCAATGAATTCTTCCTTCGCCGTCCGACAATACTGAATACCATATATATAGTGGAGTCCTGATCTGCTTAATGGAGGCCTATCTTATAAATTGTTTCCTGTGAGCCGCTATAACCGATAGTTTCATTGACAGCCTTTGTACCAGGTACGAAATGCAGAGAACACTGTCAAGCAGCCATCCCCATAAAAGAAATCTTGCGAACACGCTTGGCATTTCAGTCTTGCAAAGGAATCTGTATGATGAACTGAAAAATGAGAATGAACGTCGTTCGCAGCTTTGTGAACGTTTTAGTGACTAGAACAGACATAGCCGGTATTGTAACCTACGTACTGGAACCCGCTTGCCGTGCTTGTTGCGGTGACATGTCTTCCCTGAATTCGTAATGGCGATGTGTTGCGGCTGAATCGTAACAATGGCCTATGGACTGCGGCTTAATCACACGATTGTGAGAGTGCATTCTTTGGAAGCATATTGTTCTTTGTGGTCCTCGAATAACTGCCTCAGAGACGCCATGTATTTTTCGTGCAGCAGGTCCACTTCCTCGTCGGTTGGGTTTTCATTCTTCTCCACACGAATAGGGCTGCCCACTGAAAAAAGAAAAAAAAGAAAGAAAGTATAGAAAATAGAATATATATATATATATTTATATATATATATATATATATATATATATATATATATATATATATATATATATATGTGTGTGTGTGTGTGTGTGTGTGTGTGTGTGTGTGTGGTGTGTGTGTGTGTGTGTGCGTGCGCGTGTGCGTGTGCGTGCGTGCGTGTGTGTGTGTGTGTGTGTGTGTGTGTGTGTGTGTGTGTGTGTGTGTGTGTGTGTGTGTGTGTGTGTGTGTGTGTGTGTGTGTGTGTGTGTTAGTAGCTGACAACCGGACCGTTATAACTTTCATGGAGCCACACTTATTTAGGACAGGAATGGATGATACGCTGCTTACTCACCGACGCTAACGATCTTCTCCCTGAACGGCATGTATCCCCACTTGTACTGCAGGATTCCTCTCCCGTAAAAGATGGGCGGGGCGACTCCCGTGATGCTCTTGAGCTTCTCCTGCAGCCATCGCAGCCTCGAGCCCCGCGGGTTCTTCAGCTGGTAGAAGATGTTGTTCTCGCCGAACGAGAAAACAGGAACCAAGTCGGCGCTAAAACATGAAATAGAGAACATGCATGAACGTCAAAGTCATACATGCTGCGCGTACAAGGCTGCTAAAAAGTGACTCTCAAACGCTGACTATTTATACGTATTACAAAAACAGAACCATTTTGTTTAACCTTATTCGCTAGGGCATTTTTTTTTTCTATTGACTTTCACTGCCTTAACTAAACAACACTGGTCCAGTATCCGGGGCTGACCAACGCCGGCATTTCTCGCAAGATTACACCACGCAATGGCAGACCGAGCAGCTGACAATTGAAACGAAAACCAACGTGCCCATCTTCGCATGTCGCCTACGACGTCCCGCCTGCATTGCCCTCGCCTGCACCCAAACTTCCTAAAGGCTTTACTTAGGAGGCGTTGCTGCAGTCAACGCACAAATGGTCACTGGCGATGCGAACACATAGGACTTCTCATGAAATGCGCAAAGCGTAAGAATGCCGCATAGGCGGTGCTGCGCAGACAGAAAGGAAGAGAGGGAAGAAATTTAGAACTGTTTGATTTTTTAATCAAACTACGTTAGCGCAGAAGCGGCATTGACTAAGTGTCATTGAAACAGTGAAATCAGTCACAAACAGTTTGCAATTATATGACATTCAAATATATGTTGCTGTATACTTTATGATACATTGCAGACGATAGCGATCTTCCTCTTCGCAATCATTATAAATATATATATATATATATATATATATATATATATACACGGAAAAGGCGCCATCCTGAGCTCGGGCCCAACTCCAACGCAGCCTATTCAAATACATGTAAAACGCAAAAAAACGCTTTTCTGAGATAACCCCCGGACAGATATTAATGAAATTTGTTGCATTTGAGAGACAAAGTTGAGTTCTAGTGACTGTTGGAAGCGGAATTTCGATTTAGGGCCTGAATATTGTTATAACAATTTTCAAATATTCAACCGTTTGAAAAAAATAAAAGCACGAAGTTTACAAATTTATAGCTCTGCATCAAGAACAGGTATCGCGGTTTTGTAAACGGCATCCATAAGATCATTCAAATCGGACAAGTTTGATATGTCATTTTATATCTTACGGGAATTTGTTACGTTGGGTACAAGGGTTCTGCAGAAGCTGTATTTCCATATTAGTAATTTTTATATTATAGTAATTTTGTTACAAGAATTTTCAAAAATCTTTGAAAAGAATAGAAGCACGAAGTTTACAAATTGATAGCTCTGCATCAAGAACAGAAATCGCGATTCTGTAAACGGCATCATTATATCGTTGAAAGCGGACAAATTCGATATGTCATTTTACATCTTACGTGAATTTGTTACGTTGTTTGCAAAGGTTCTGCAAAAGCTGTATTTGCATATTACAAATTTTTTTTTTAGATTCATGTGTAACATATCAACTTTGTTCGCTTGAGATGTACTATTAGATTCAATTCACAAAATTGTATTACCCTTTCTCGTTGTTGAGTTACAGAGTTGTAGACTTGATAGTTTCGTTTTTTTTGAAAATTTGCGATTTCTGCCCATTTTTAATAAATAATTGACGACCTATTTAAAGAATTCGAAATCAACAGTCACTAGATTTTAAGTTTTTCTTTTAAAGGCAGCAAATCTCGTCAAATTTGGTGCAGTGGTTGCCGAGAAAAACGAATTCTCCTTTTACATGTATTTAGATAGGAGCACTCGAGCTAAAGCTTCCTCTTAAGGCGAAGAGACTACTAATGGGTCGTAGTACGGCTTAATGCGAGAGACGTGGACAAGTTCGCGGCCGCGATGGCGTAGGTCCGTCGATGGCGTGAGGGGCTGTGCGCTGTAATTGACGGAGGACGTTTGCTCCATGACGCGGTAGGGTCCCAGGTATCTTGTGACTAGTTTTGCGGAGAGGCCGGGTGTGGGAGCGGGTACCCGAAGCCATACGAGAGAGCCAGGAGAAAAAGTTGGTGCAGAATGGTCGGCAGGTTGACAGGACTGCTGCTGCCATTGGTCCTCGGTGGAAAAAGAGCGGGCAAGCTGGCGGCATTCCTCGGCATGACGAGCAGCTTAATTAGCGTAATTAGCCGCACGGCGAACTAGCCCTGGAGGCGCCTGGAGGTAGTTGACAGTCTGTCTGTCTGTTCTGCTCGGGATGGAGCCACGTTAGACTCAAAGTCCTTTAGCTTTGCCTCGATTTTCCGTAAGCATACAGAAAAAAATGCTCGTTCTCTCGCTCTCTCTAACTGGGGTTCAGTGTTTCCGTTTTAAACCAAACATGGTACGCCGTTTTTTTTTTTATCCAGAAATTCGTTTGCAACCCGGAAGAGGTCAGTGCAAAAAAATTTGCCAGAGGGCTAAGACGGCGATCAGATTGCACCGGCCAGTCTAGAGAGAGAGAGAGAGAGAAAGATCATATATGTACTTAAAATGATAGCTATAAGCATATATTTAGGGAAGTGGGGAGTGTGACTCAACCTGAAAGCTTCGTACGCGTAGCTCCACAGTAAGTTAAGTGTCTCTTTGACGGCATCCCTCGGTCGGACCCAGTCCTCAAACAATGTCACCTCCTTAGGCCGGTACATATAGCACTCCCAACCTCAAGTGGACCTTGAAACGCCAGCACCCCGTCTTCCCCTATCGGAGAGCGGCGTCGCCATGCATCAGCTCGCGTGCAAGAAAAAAAAAACGCATCTCGCTGACATTTTTTTATTGCCTAAGGTAAATACTAATTACCGTCACTCTACACTACAATTTACAGGCACCTCATTTTGGAACAGGATTGGTAGTAACCCAACCACTCTAAGAACATTGCGTACATTTCTTAAACAATTAAAGCACTCACTTATTGACAATGCGTAACACGGCGCGTGCTTGCACACATCCTCACTTTTCTTTTCCTGTGCCGACGTTTCCGATATTGTAAAGAAAGAAAATTGTTAGAAAAGTGTATCTCATTTGTGAAATTTTCCCTACTACTGTATTTTCTTCTTTCACTTACTTCAGCTATTTCTGTTTTATGTGATTTTACAGTATAAGAAAGCAGCTGCCATAGAAGCGTTTTCTTGCTAATAACAATCGGTAGGAACCCTTTAACCAATTTGTCGAGTCCCAAAAGTGTGCACTTTGCAATTGTATACGCCGTTTATGTTAAATAAACTTTCAAACTTTCACCCGGAAAGTGGAGTTAAACGAAGCTTGTCCTGCGTGCACCTGACCTTCGTCACGGTTAAGTAACCAACATGTAACGGTGCCAGATTTGCTTCGGCTCCCGCTCCCTCAGCTCGGGATCATCTTTTCGTTCCTGTCGGATTGCCTGGGCGCGGGCGGCTCTAACGGCTGGTACGGCGCGCCGACGGCGAGCCCTTTCACAGGCGAGTCATGGCGACTTTTTCATTTGCTCCCGCGCGCGGCGCTGCTCAGGAGCGCCCGTAGTGCCGCCTGGCCCAGGTTGGGGAGTCTATCCCGGTATGTCTTGAGTCCTTCGCATTCCCACAGGAGGTGATGCACACTTGGAGTTACCTTCCTTGAGCATGTATAGCGCGGAGGTGATTGCGGGCAGTCGGGGTCATCGCGTCACCGCCGCCGCTGCCGTAAAGCGATAATGTATGTCATGGCATGACGTACGCCATGACTACGCAATAGCAGGATATCCTGCTATTGAGTTAATTATAAGGACTTGTACTCCTCAACATAGCGTGCACGCGCTCCGTTGCAAGGAGCCCGGGCGAGGTCAAACTCACTTGCCGCTCAAGCAGTCTTTACTCCTTTATCATTTGCGTCCATTGTGCCTGTTGCTGCAACGAAAACGAGGTTCGAGGAGAGGGAGTGCGCCGCAGCGTTGGGGGAGCCGGAATTAAATCCCGGCCGCTGTGGACGCATTCAAATAACCTCACGTAGTCAAAATTATCCGGAGTCCTAGACACGCCGTGCCTCCTTATCATATCGTAGTTCTGGCACGTGAACCTCCAGAATTACTTTTTTTTAATTTTGCGTTATTCGTTAGTGCTCCGCACCCGCATAATGCAAAGAATAAAGCCTTATTCTATTTGTTTTCGAATGTCAAATGCAATGTCTTCATTCCTGCATAGTTACATTGCCATACGGCGTTGTACAGGTGTGGTAGACTGCATCCTTAAAGCTTTGTTACTCGATATATCCAATGGAGCCATAGTGACGACGAAAAAAAAGGGAGACGGTAAGTTCAAGCCAAGAAATTGTCTACCAAAAATGCCAATGAAAGTTAATTTAGAAAAATACAGTCACCGGAAAAAAAAAACGCTTTCTTGGTGCAAATAATACTGAAAAACAAGGGCACCCGAATTCTAGGAAAATAATAACCGAGAACGCTGAACTCTATATGTATCGCGAAATCTTCGATGGGACTTGTCGAATAGCGTTTTAATCATTGCAACAGTTCTCCGGCGACTTCTGCCAAATAATAACGGCGATAAACAGGCGATGATAACGGAGACACACGCTATGAAAACTGCCTGAATTATATTTAACAGCCATTTCTGTAACACAACTGAGAACTTAGCGCCAATGCTTCACTGGTGCCTCATGGCATGTTTTGCTAAATTACAGCACGAAAAAGCTTGAAACCGCGCAAAAACCACGGGGGCCGTCGGTGGTGAAACAAAGCATGTGTTTATTACATCACTAATGACATTATAGGCGCACTATTAGGTCTATTTTTCAGAATTAATTATGTTTACATCACGTGGAATTTTATTCGAAACAGTAACGCCGACTTTTGTCACAAACTTCTGTATGACGCATCGAGGTAATCTGCGTGACCTCTTTCAGCAGCACCATGCACACTTACGTACATAACCTTCGGCATCGCATACTCAACGGTTCACTCCAGCACTGTCACCGTAATCAAACAATATACGCTCCAAGTGACGTTACTTTTCTTACCCGCTCTTGAGAGCACATCGGATGAACCCCTTCCGGTTCTTGAGAGTGATGATGTAGCTGTCCTTGTGCGCATCGAGCGATTCCTGGGCCCCTCCCACCGCGATGACGGCGGCGTTGCCCGTTCCTTGCTTAGTCAAGATCCAGTCGAGGCTCTCTCTGTCGACAGAACACAGGCCTGCGACGCGCAGAAGCCGGCAAACAGGGTCATGCCAATCACCTTGCAGAACTCTATATAGAGAGATGAGCACGCGTTATAGAGCAGCACGCGTTAAAATTCTTGCATAAGGGAACCATTGGCATCGCGTGAGGAAAGGCGCCAGATATACATTTGCGAGAACGATCTTTCAGAGGCGCTTACTGGTATTCGCATAAGGTACGTTCACGTGAACGTGACAAAATCGGATCGAGTTGGCCTGTCGGGTCGAAAACTGTTCGTTGGGTTCATCTAAACGCTAGGTGGTCGGGCACAGCGAGCGTCGAGACGAGTTCGGCCAACACGCCTGCAAGGGGAAGGTCGATTCGCGCAACACGGTTGGCAAGAAATGCAGTCGGGTCAGGCTGGATTAACTCGATTTATAAAGCAACGCGCTCAGGTTGAATTCGTGTATACGAAGCTATCTATAGAGTCGCACGAATACGTCCTTGGCACGTCTAAGGCAGCTTCCCTGCTCTATAGAAGAAAAATTTAGAAAGGTGGCGGGGCCCGTCCTCTAGGCATAAAGTATAAATGCGGCATGGCACCTTTCAGCCGCTGTCGTTTCCTGTGTGCGGCGCTATAGCAATAGTTGATCCGCACCCTTGAGGCAGAAAGTAAAAGCTGCGGTTCTTTGAAGGTGCTCTTTACAGCGCTTTGAAAAAGCAAAGCTTTTTTACAGCTGGCAACAATCGATTAACAATATTTTTGTTTTGTAAGCATTCTGTTATAATGACGGCAGGGAAAGTAATTTCCGCTCTTTAATGAGGTCTACTTCAATGTTTCACCAAGGATTCGTAAGGATCCGGCCTCAGTCATTGCGACGTATACACGCTTTGTATCGAGTCAAGCCTCCTGCCTAGCACACATGCAAACCTCGTAACAATTATGTCGGTTAGACAAGTTGCTTAACGAACTTGTCGCACTAGTTATCGAGTGCTAATTGTGTCATACACATTTTGTTCCTGCGGATTCATTATAACTATTTTAAGGTGCCAAAGAGCAACACACAGCGCACAAGAGAGGACAACGGGACAGAGCGCTCTGTCCCGGTGTCCTTCAGACATTACCACTTTGGTGAAAAAGCATCGCTCTGCCGCCTCACGCTCTCAACTGCTTTCACGTGTATGGATGCGATCACACGGTGCGGTGCGGAGTTTAGTGCGGTGTTCGGGTAAGCACATTGCTTGTGAACACAAGCCCGGTGCCACGCAACAGGATAGGTAGAATATATTTTGGCATGGCCCCGCGCTTGCGTCCCGAAGGCGTCGTTCACTGCAGTAATGCCAAAGCGGCGACAAGAGGCCTGTCTAAATTGCCCGGCGGCAGCCTGCGAACACACAACCTCTGAAGCCCGATATTGAAACCATTATACCACGGACATTTGGGCACGAGAAATCACTGCAATTAGCAGTAATTATGCGTGTTTGCAGAGTCTCATTACATTCTGCATATTAAAAAGGTGTAAAGAGCTTTGAAATATAGGCCAATTTAGGTCCGGACAAAGCGTAACATACGAAGCCACAGGAACGTCTGAAGCTCCAAGCATGCGTGAAGATCATGCAAACCCGCGTGCTACCCATCATTCCCCATGACGGTTGAACGATCGCAGCGCCAGAGTTAACCTCTAGTATATCGTAAAAAAACTTTACGGCTGCTACATCTTGTGTACTGGTGTAGCAACCTAGCGTCGCCACCTAGCACGGCCTAAGTGGCCTCGCAAGCGCCGCAGTATTCGGCCACACGATCGCGTCAGCTTGTCGCAGCCACCGCTGCCCGTCGCATCATCCTTAATTGGCTAAAGAAACGTGATAGCTGCCGCTTACACGTCTTTAGGCGTAGTGGCTCGATCATGAGTGTGAAAAGCGTATAACTCGATTGTCATGTGGTGATCTGTATGCATTCTTTTTTTAGCCGCACTTAACCGTTACAATTAGGATTAAATACGAGCGAATGGCCTGTAGCAGAGCCCGCGCGGCCCACAACCTTCCTGCGTGCGTCCTGCGCTCGCTCGCACGTGTGTACACCTTCCGCGATGGTGGGCAGGATCCCAACGTGAGCACAGGGTTGCCGGCATTGTGCAAGAGGCCTATAGCGTTCTCGCGGAATACAGGTCCTTATGTGTACGCTCTGTTTTAATGCAACAAAGCATTATGTGGCTCATCCCGGGCACTTTGTTACTGTCTAGCTTCGTTTCGGGCCTCTTGGATAAAAAAAAAAAGAAATATTCGAGTGTCCGATTGTGGGTTCGAACCTCGGTCCCCCAGCACAAAGCCCGATGCTCAAAGTAATTAGCTTACGATCATTTTTTTTTCCTTTAATAATTGGGCTACTATCGCACGCATGCTTAATGGCACCTTCCATCTAAATGCGACATTGCGAGCTATGGCTCTTCCAAACGTCTGACGTAGTGGCATGTCGCATAGCACGAGCTAAGAGCATGTGTCGGTGAGTACGCGTCATTTCTTCATTCAGCCACAGACTCGGTAATGAAGCGCTCTGGTGATATTCAATATTACCCATATAGATGGCTTGCACTGACGTCATCCTGGGCGCCATGTTTGCGACCGAGCACCATGCAAAGCTGCGTCCGTGACGTCGCGTGCAAGCTATCTATAGCTTCTATGATTTTGCCACTGTCTTTTTTCACGTGTGCCGTGTTGCACATGAGCAAGATGTTTATAAAAGCACGAGCGGGCTAATTACCCCCATAGTTCCTTCGTGGCTCCTATAAGGCTTTGAAACGATGTGCTAGACTGCTCCGCCTTCGGGACGGGCCCAAGTCTTCATGAAACGAGTTTTTTTTTTTTCTCGCCGGAATAGTAAAATCAATCGTGATGCCATTTCCAGCATACTAATGTCAGCGCTATCGTCGTCTTCTTGCTGTTGTTGTGACGCACACGCTCACCTCACACACTCGAGGTGGATTGACGTGTAGACAAAGGCGGTATAGTCCATTTAGCAATGCTTTGCGAAACCCCAAATGGTGCTGGATTGCTAGCACAGCTTGCAAAACACTTCGCGTGATCCTCACAGTGCGTGGGATCTGCATAATTATTATCTCCCTTTCTTCCATCCCTTACCATATCACCAGGAGTGGCAAGCATGTCACTATGCTAACCTTTCCAGATATCGTTAAACTCTCTCTCTCTCTCTCTCTGGTTACTGCTTTAATCTGTGCCGTCAGCCTGTTACCGAGCGGCCATCAACGCACCGCCACAAGGACAGTATTTGGTCACCCTCACCGTGAGACATCAGCAATTCCCTCTGAATTGGGAACATGAAGTTGACGTTCAGGGTGAGGACGTGAATACGTATGCCCGGGAAGAGGTCGGCGATACCGGAGGCCTCGGTGCCGAAGTTGCACATGGCACCCATGCACATGATGCCGTGCGGGTGGTATCCCAGGATGTAGTTCCTGGCCGGAGTCAGCTCGCTCGTCTTGACCAGCTTTGCCGGGTAGTAGTCTCCGGCGTACTTGTGGAGGCGCCAGTTGCGCACCCATCGACTCTGGCGGCCGCCACGCTTGGGCGTGTCGCGGTCGTACAGATACCTGCGTGAATTTGTTAACCGTCATACCGTTATTGGGGATTGCGGCAACGGCAACCTGTCACTGACGAAGGCCGCTATTCGCCTAAAGTTTTCAAACAACCACGCGCGTAATCAGACCTGCGGCCTGGCCACGTATTGAGAGTTGTCCATAGAGCTATAGCGCTGTTCCGAAGGCCCCGGGAGAACAAGAACAATTTATTTCTCCATTCTGGAACCAAAGGGGAAATAATTTCGCCTGGCAGGCGTTATAGAGACCCCCTTCAGTTCAGATACAGAAAATAGCAGTTTGAATTTACACTTGACATAACACGCAATCAGAGGGGCGCATACACAAACCACTCAATTTGATAAATGAAGTGTTTGATAAATCATGATTTGATGAATCATGATTTGATTAATCAAGCTAGAGTATAAAGGACAGTGCCTCCTCACTCTCCTAAGCTTTGCAGCGCCGAGTGTGCTACACAAACATTACACAACGCAACGGGTCACTCAGTGATTTTAGAACCTTTGCAGGAGGGCATAAGTTGGTGCGGTAGTTTACGGAGTATACATTTAGCACCCCTTATGGATAGGTACTGCAGTGGCAGTGAAGTAGCCGCAGCTCCGCCGTCCAGCTCCCTTTCGGCGTCCTCCTCCCATAAGTCTGATATTTTTAGCTCTCTTTTCCAGATGCACAAATACCTTCTGTTGAGATGCTTACGCGCCTCGGCCTGTTTTAACAAAAAAAAAACATGTTCGTGCGCTAGAACTGTTGGTAAGAGCGGATAGCAGCCAGCTATGACGATGGACATCGGAAGTTTTTGTGTGTGTGTGAGGGGGTATGCGGGATATCGGTCTCAGTATCTCTCGCAGGTCTCGCAGTTCCCGGATATCTACTTCACACACGACGGAGCTTTACAGCGGACACTCTCTGGTTGCCTCTGCAAATGTCAACCGATAGTTGGAGCGCGCCCGAATCTTCAACTACCGGGGCCACCGTTCTCTTGGTGCAAATACGAGACCCAGGTACCTTTTCAGGCATCGATTGCGTAAAGAACAGGTTACACACTTAAAGCGCGAGATCTTGCATAACCGATGGAGTCCAACTCTCGTGCCGGCCAATTTGATATTCCACCTAAAAGGTACAGCGAACGTCTGGTTTGAAACCCATGAGGAATGACTGAGTAGTTGGACGCTAGACTAGGCAATGAAAAGCTTCGGGAGTTATTTGGCAGGCCTGCGAGACGTCAGCGCGCCGCCCAAAAAGACTTCGCTTTGCGTGCCCAGACGTAGACTGACTTAATCATTTCTTACGTACATTCAGGACGTGCTTGCTCTGTGTCACACAGGGATGTTCGAAGTTGATGTCCGAAGCTGATAAGATCATGCATGTCTTAAGGGCACAACAGATGTCGCCTTCCACCACCTTGTATATTATTTTTTTCATTTGTACACTCCACAAGCTATCATTGCCGCAATAATATTATTAGCGAAGGCAGCCGACCAATAGCAAATATTTAGTACTTACGAACTAAAAGCTTTCTGAATTTCACTCCTCAACTGAAAACGGTGGCTTTTCACGTAAATCTTAGCTTCTTAACCGTGCATGCAGAAATCATGCATTATAACTCGTTTAAATGGCAAATCTATTGCTCTGCAAGGCACTCCAGCGGGAATGTTAGATATACAACTTGCAGCGTCCCAAACTAACTTTCACGTGGAGCTTTTTTTAGAGCGCAGCTCTTTGGCGTCCGTTCCTGGGTTTCGCGTCGTCGTCGGCGTCGTCGTCGACGGCGTCGGCCTCGTAACCAGCTCGCCTCCGCCGCCGCGCTCCGCCGCCGCGCATGCGCCGCTGCTCCGCCGCCGCGCATGCGCGCTGTCGGCTCTCCGGGCGAGGGAGGATGATGGAAGGGAGGAGGAGAGACTGTGGAGGAGGGCTGGCTACACAAATGGCTCTTTGGCGTCCGTTCCTGGGTTTCGCGTTGTCGTCGGCCTCATAACCAGCTCCGCCCCCCTTTCATCCCCCCAGCGCTAGCAGCGACCGACTGATACCGCTTTCGTGAGTCCGCTACCGCACTCACGAAAGACGTCGTGCACTTCCTGCAACTCGCATTAACCGTCCATCGATCCACACCGATGTTAGTAGTGGGGGACTTTAATGTTGACATAAAGACAAACAGCAATTTCCTAACACTTATGCGGGAGAACATCCCGTTCCTCTCGCTCGTAACGCGTCCCACGGCTGTGACAACCTCGCGATGCACTTGTATAGATCTCGTCTTTGAGAATCAAGCATTGGTGTACCAAGTCGAACATATATCAGTCTATTTCTCCGACCACAAAGCTTCCTTCATGACTGTCAAGAACTGTTAATGGAGTCTTTGTTAAAGGAATACGTGTGAAAAATAAAAAAAAAATTCTGTGATAGCGCATACATGTGTTGCTCGATTTCTTTGCCTCAATCTATCGAAAAGGTGAAACAGCTTATTTGCTGCGCTCAAATTTCGCATTAGGAAGTAACGTAATCGTCGGTAATTTTTTTTTTCTAACTTTCCCTAACCTAACTTAAGAAAGTTTGAGACAGTATACCAGATGGCGTAGAGCAGCGGTATGTAGTAGTAGTTCGTGTAGAAGAAGACGTAGGCAAACAGGGCGCTCCAGAAGAGCCCTCCAAACACGAAGGACACCGCGAGGTAGAGCACGCTCGCCGTCTGCAGCCGTCGCTTGAGCGGCACGTTCAACGGCGCGAACTCCACGCCCAGCACCTTCATGGCAAACTGAGGTACCTCCGCCAAGACTCTCGGCAGGTGCTGTCAAAAGGAGAGAGAAAGACAAGATGCGAGTTTTTTTTTTTTTTTTGAGCACGTCGTTATCTACGCGTTGTCCTGTTCCAATAGCAGAGTCGCTCCGCGCATTCCACATGGGCGAATAATGTTGCCCAACACTCAAAAAGCTAGGCACTTGTGTCTGCTGTGTCTACACACGTACTAGATACGTAGGTATGCACACACACTCAAGCATATCTTACAATGCACTTGAAACAATCCTGTTCAGCCTGTCCTATCGTACACCCTTTTGTAAGATTTCATTGTCTATATATGGTACCTGAGGGTGTGCTACAGGTCGACGCTTAAATATGAACGCCAGTATTGGCGAGTTCGCTCGAACGGTTGAAATGAGCACGCTCGAAGGCCGACATGCGAGAAAGACAGACAGCAAGAACAGGAAGTCAAGAAGGCATACCAGGCGAGCACACTGTTCGCTAACCTGCACTGGGGTTGATGGACAGGGGAATAGAAAGAGGAATGCGAGAAAGGAAATTCGCAGAAGCATGCGGAATGTTCTCGCATGAATGGCAGAGCATTCCAGGCATCAACTGCTCTGCGTCGAGCTTATACAGCACGATTCGGGCGAATAAAGTGAAGGAATGAGGGCTGGTAGTTCGGAGGACGTGGCAGAGGCCAGGGAGAGGCTGCGCTGACAAGTAAGATTTATAGGGGTTCTGCAATGTCATCAAAGCAGCCGTTCTTTTGCACCTTAAGTTTCCGCCCCGTTCACGCAAACACAATTAATATTATTATTGATGAGTAAAGGGTCCTTGGTTAGTACTGTGAATAACGCTCTCACCCTTAAGGGGTAAGACTCGAGGAACAACATACATACATACATACATACATACATACATACATACATACATACATACATACATACATACATACATACATACATACATACATACATAGATGCATAATACATACATACATACATACATACATACATACATACATACATACATACATACATGCATAATACATACATACATACATACATACATACATACATACATACATACATACATACATACATACATACATACATACATACATACATACATACATACATACATACATACATACATACATACATACATACATACATACATACATACATACATACATACATACATACATACATACATACATACATACAATTAGGGCCACCACCAATCTACGTGTATGCACCATGTCCACGAAACAGGACCTTCAGAAAACCTAACATCAGATCCCTGTGGCACCGAAGGATGTTCAGCAGACCGCCATTGTCACAAAATTTCGCCTTTTCTAATTCATGCCATTCGGCTTACAAAACGCCGCGCAAACCTTACAGCGTTTTGCTGACGCCAGTCGTTGCGTCGTTGCGGTCTTCATACCGTTTGTTTTTGTCTATGTTCATTACGTCCTTGTCCCCAGCACGTCTTCGTCCGAACATCTCAAACATACCTGTTTTGTTTTAAAGCATTTCGCTGAACGCGGTCCGATTATATCAAATCCGACAAGTGCGAATTCGGCGTCTGTTGTTTGGAATTCTCGGGTCACCTGGCCGACAGCAACGGCTTCCGTCCCCTTCCCCACAATGTGAAAGCTATCACAGACTTTCCGCGCCCCGAATCATCGCGACAGTTGCGCTGTTTCCTCGGGCTCGTCGACTATTATCGAATGTTCATCTGTCGATGTGCCGCTACCGTGCAACCCCTTGAAGCACCACTCTGTTCTACAGCATTTGTAGCAACTTGCCTGAATTGATATTATTCTGCCGTCACCACCTTCGTCACCACAAAAGAGCAACTGTCCGCAGCCCGCCTTTTAGTTCACCCGGAGGACGATGCTCCAACAAGCGTTATTGTTGATGCTTCGGCTTGTGAAGTCGGAGGTACGCTTCAACAACTGATTAATGTCCAGGAGAGACCGCTTGGTTTCTCCTCTAGAAAACTTTCAATAAATGAGTAGCGATACAGCGCATTTGGATAGACTATTGCTCGCGACTTACCGTGAAACACTTACGTCACTTTTTGGGAGAAGGTCAATTTGTTATTTTTGCGGATCGCAAGTCATTAATTAGCGCATTTGCCTCGCCCAGAAGCCACCTCTGTCACGGAAATTAGGGCATCAGAGACTATTGCCACCACACTTGTTTCTACCATGGATCGTGTGTTTCGGAGTTCCGGCTGAAATTGTGACGGACTGCGAACAACTCGAGGCAGCCCTCTTCCGACAGCTAACGGATCTTTTTGGCAGGTCACACTTAAGGACGACGGCGTATACCATACTCAATCCAACGCTCTTGTTGATAGGTTTCGCCACCAGCTCAAAGTTGCACCCAAGGCATCTGGCTCTCAGGAACAATGGGCCACCTTTCTACCAGTCGTTCTCCTGGTATTACGAACTACTGTCAATGAAGATATCGAATGTGCGCTTTCTCAGCTCGCAGACACATCTCGTAGCGAGATCTTCTTTACGGCACATCTCTCCGCCTGCAGGCCGAAATGGTCTGTAAGCGTTTTACCGGCACGTCTGACAACAATTCCCGTTCCGCATGCGTATAGACGATTTAGCCCAAATCTTCATCCGGATCTGTGCCACCCCTACGCGAGCACAAAAGCACAAACCGTCATTCCGCCATCAACGACGTCACTCTCAGTGTTGACTCTGCTCGCAGTGCGCTTGAGGCGCCGTACACTGATCCGCACCTCCTGTTTCCCCGCAGCGAAAGACCGTTTAGGTTGCGAATCAATGGCCGTGACACAGTCGTCTCTATCGACCGTCTGAAACCCCGCTTTCTTAGAACCTACTACCGCAAACCACATTTCGGCCTTAGCAACTCGGTTCCAGGAGCAGCTAGAGGTGTTGCGATCCCAACGACTATCTTGCCAACGTCGTGCAAACACGTCTGATGGTACAACTCCGTCTTTTGAGATGGAGTCCCTGTACTTACGCCCCAGTGCTGGCGACAACAAGGATCACCTGAACACTGCCGAGGACGAAGTTTATAGGGTGCGCGGTGACGAGAGTAAACACAGGGCAGTCCTCCGGTTTCTCTGCGTTGTGCATCTCGTCGTTTTCATGCACTACAAATGAAATCGATGACTGAAACACTGAAGTGTTTTCTTTTTTATGGACTCTTTACGACAAGTAAACGTGAATGCAGCTGTCACTTAAGACAGTAAAAGTGCACCAAATAAACTTTTATAGGTATTGTTGTAAAACTTTAGTGTCAGATACTTTAGCGCGAACTAGGCGATCAGAATTCCACGCAGCGAAAGACCGGTTAGGTTGCGAATCAATGGCCGTGACACAGTCGTGACACAATTCACAACTACGGCTTCTCCATCGCAGATATAGTCTGAGCTCACTGCCATCTGTAAAAACATTCTACAGCCTTAGAACAAACCAGCACACTTAAGAGCGTAAAACCATTTAGGAGTAGAGTATCCTAATTCCAAGCGCATTGAACTATCCCAGAACGGTCCCCAGGGCCACCCGTTTAAGAGTCGGTATACGGGGCGAAAGTACGTGGAAGCTCTTGGTTCCAGACAACGAAGAAAGTAACAAGAGGAAAGGCCCTTCCAGCAGTTCTCGGCAACATTTATCCTCGGAAAGGTTCCGTATACGTAGGCTGAATTACACGGGTATAAACAGTACCTAGACAAACGTAATCGCGGCAACCGAAATAACTGAGCAGCCTGCTAGGCCCCAAGCTTCAAGCATAGCCACAAGCATCCCTAAAAGTAGCTAGCCAAAATTACAAACAAGATAAACAGCCAACGACACGTTAAGACCAAATGACGACCGCAACACTCACAATTCCGGCCAGTCAGTAGCAGTAACAAAAAAAAATCAATTCTGTCGTCCCAAGTGTAGATGTGCCATATATTTAACGTTGCACTAAACATATAAATAATTTGTGTAAGCTTAACGCATGGTATCCTTACAGTGCAAATACATGGATGCTTGTGCAACACGCACTATTACTGGCAGTAGTTTGCGATGCATGCTGGTGATATACCTCAATTAAGGAGTCAATAATTATCCAAGTAGTAAAGAGAAGTCGGAATTCCTGTAGCACGTATGTCTAAAAAAAATTGGCAGTTTCTCCCAGAAGCGAAGCACTGATTACGGGGAGCGTTCTTTTTTTTCTGTTTTTGCAATTGATCTCACCCTCGCTCTCATGCTCCGCGTTGTATGCGTAGGCGCTGTGGTCTATCTGAGGCGTCTACGAAACGTTCGAAATTGTCTCCGGCATGGTCTGGTGGTTAGGATACCTGGCTCTCACCCAGGATGCCCGGGCTCGATTCCCGGTGTCGGAAAGGCTATTATTATTATTTTCTTTAGTACGCATCGAAACAGACGGCAGCGAAACAGACGGTGTCACCGCTCTCCTCCCTTCCGCCGAAGACTTCGCACCTCCGTCGCTATTGGCCTCGAGCTCCACCACTGGAAAAGCTGGCGCTACCGTCGGCGTGATGTGCTAGGAGGGATCACGTGGACATAGCGGACGCGTCGGCTGCTTCGGGAGTGCCGAAGCGTGTTGGAAATGAGAGTTTAAGTCTCCTCGTACGCTGCGGTCCTCATTTAGTGGCGAGATTTTCCCGCTTCGAGTGTCTCCTTTACAACGCTGGAAAGCACTACAATAGGTAGTGGCTGCCTTTGAAGGCGCGCAACATGGTAGGCATACTGCTCGGTGCCGCAGTGCCGGGCGTACGCAACGGAGCCCGGTGTCAGCCTTATTCACACGTAGCCGCAGGACAAGAAGCTGCGTGAAGCTTGACTAGCGAGACATGGAACCGGCAAATAGTAATCGGGCACAACTCGGGTATGCAGCAAGCACAGACGCGAGGAAGATTTCTGCTACGGCGCCGGGTCTGCGATGTTCTGAAAACGCGCACTGAGACGCTCGCCCGAATCTGCTGCCCGACTAATGTCATGATGGTTTGGTCTATGAACTTGTCGATGCTATAGATACTGGCAAGTTCACTGGAGTGGAAAGAGAGCGGTAAGAAGCACATTAAAAAAAGCATGACATATGGTCATGTTTGTGTTATGAATTCTGTGCACTGGATTACAAAAAAGGAAGCAGCGGGAAATCGCACGCTGAAAACACCAATAAACATACAGTGCGGCGCAACTCGAGAAATAATATTGAAACGTCCGAGAATTTAGATGAAACAAAAAGATTGAATCGTCATGACGGCACATCACGTTGAAGTCTCTACAATGAAATTATTTTCGAGCAGCTCTGATAGCGCCCACGCAACAATGGTTGCTTGTATACTGTCAAATGCTCGTATTCTGCGGCCTAAAGCTCATGGCACGGTACGAAAGCGCGCACGCGGCGAAAGCGAAACAGTGCGCGGACAAGCATGCAGACGCGCAGTCGGTCGCTGCAAATCTGTGCGACTGCTGCATTGAGGCTTCATTCTATTACGCTACATTTAGTTATTCAAACATAAGAACATATTTCACATAGTTTGCTTTCAGCGTTTACCCACCTTTCACGCAAGAAAACTGGTTCGGAAATCTCCATCGCGGCGACCGCGCGCAGTGGCGTTCACTAGTACGTATTCGGTAAAGAGATAGCGTCTGTAAACGATTCTGTGCTTTCAGTTTGCCCAAGATTATTGTTTAGACAGTAAAAAACTTCTCTCGTTTCGAAAGTACTTACAGAAATATCCGGGAGAGCTCGCGCGTGGTGTTTTCAGTGAGCGCTGACAGCAAAACCTATGAGGAGCGCGCAACGTGATCCCTCATACTACGCCAGCGAGGCGCTTCTGATAGATGGCGACTCCGTAACTCCTCGCCGCCAATAGCAACGCGGCGCATGCGCAGAGAGCAATGGGGGTGAGATTAAGTGCAAAGAACTTCTCCATTGATTAGGATAGCAAATTAGTAGACAGCTGTACGAAGTAAGGCAATAGTCTTATCGGTCGTATAAACTGTAAATATTCGCTTACTGATTATATCAACAAACATGATGACGCGCGCGCTCAAGTAACCATGAACACGTCTCACTAGATGACCCCGGAAACTCACTGTCAAATCGCTGGAGTGAGTAAGCGCGGCAGTAGCCGCGAACGAAGTGACCTTTGCGCTGCTTCTAGCTTCGAACGCCAACTAAATGGCGAAAACACAGCGCACACGAAGCTATCAGCACCAGTCCCCAACGCAGATCGCTTTCAAGATATATATATATACTACAGGATCCGGGAGACCACGCCCAGCAGCCGCCGGAGTAGAACACCCCCCTCTCCTTCCCCCTGTGCCTTGCGCGCAACAGAAGACGGCACGCTTCCTCATCGTTTTTCTCCCTTGCGCGCCATCGTCGGCTCATCCTCCCACGTTTTCACTCGTGCATACGGCACGCGGGGATGATGTTATGGCCCTTGGACTTTATACAGAACATCATGACGACAGCGACAATAGAAATGCGCCTGGGGTATCCATTTAATTGCTATCGCAATAAAAGTAGGCAATTTGGCACATAGTAGCCGAACATGGCAACCCTGCAAGATAGGGGCAAGATAGACAGTTAGACAATATTAATATGATAGGAGCGGGCAAGGATGTCTGTAGCGTCTGCTGAATGTCGACAACACTTCATTTAAAAACACTTCATTTAAAAAAAAAAAACATTTTTAAAGGCGCTACATTGTGCGACCAAGACGAAAAAAAATTGGTACTCTTCCTCTATGTGAAGAATGATGACCAGCGAAGCTCTGTATGTGGGCGCCTTAATGGCGAAGTGCACCTCCGCTGCAGGTCAGCCCGGCATTGCACTATCTTGGGATCGGCTAACGCCTGCTTCACTTTCGCCATGGGTCGGCCCGTTATCGCACTATCTTCGGGATTTTTTTCTACACGCGGACACGATAATGGGGAAAGTAGCCCTTAACAGCTTCGCTGTAAAAACATAACGCATGGAACAGTTCAGAAGGACCGAAGTGAAAAGAAAACAATGATTGACTGCGTAAGTTTTCATGTTTGGCACATCAATAATTTAACACAGTTGGTCTAAGGGGTGCTCTGATATGGTATACTGAGGCCAAAAACACTCGAAATTGAGATTTCTTTCTTTCCCAGCTGATAACTTGCATAAAACCACGAGCAAGAGGAGGGTGAAAGCTATAGCAGTGGAAGTGCTTGAAGTGCGCCGGAGCTGAAGAGTCTTTTTTATCTTCATTTTCTTTAGTGATCCTGTGAATGCGCCGTGTTTTCTCCAACCTGCCGGGGTGGCTTAGTGGTTATGGCGTTGCGATGCTGAGCTCGAGGCCGCCAGTTTGATCCGGGCCGCAGCAGCAGCATTTCGATATAGACTACGAAACGCCGGCACGCTACGTGGCGGCATTTCGTAGTTTCGAGACTACGTGCCGGCAGCGCGATTTCTAGGAAAAACAGATGAAGTGTTCGACTTGCAAAGGTCTCTGAACGACAAGCGTCAGTCACGTGCATAACTGTGGACGGTTAAGCCTAAAGAAAATATGTTTCCCCAGAGGGATACACGCCCATCGACCAACCCTGTTTACCTCGACTTGTCGCCATCACGCCTATTGCTTAATAACAATTATAGCATTAAGACACCATTTCTTTTTCACATTTTGCGTATTTTCTAAAAAAAAAAAACGGGACGACATATATTTTTTAAACACTTTAAAGCTGCCCAATTAGTTCTTCTAGCACCATCAGTATTTCTTTCTATGCGACCCCGTTGTCATGGTCAATGCTTGCGCGGAAGGCGAAGCAGGCCTGTTACACATCCCCAACATATCCAATATTAGCGAAATAAGCATGTATTCCATGTTAAGCTGTTCGTTATTTGTCCGCCTTCTTAAGCTTTATGTGCTTATGCAGTTTATGAGACTGAATGCTTAGTTTAAGCTGTAGCCATATAAGCTCAATATTGCTTTTGTATAACGTTTCTTGTTTGTCATTTATTATCTTAAAAAACTGCCAATAATTTTGTTTACGACACATAGGTCACAGCACATCAAATGCTCCATGTTTTCAACTCTACCACCCATAAATTTGTTTATAAAAATTTGATATCGCTTGTGAGAAATGTATAGCCTAGAATTATTTCAGTTTTTAAAAGAGGTATGTCAATACGCGAAAACACAAGACTTATCATTTAGGCAGCGGCTATTGCAGGAGGCAACTGCGTTAGTAAACCGTCTATAGCATTGACTGATAAAGAACTTGCTTACTTGGGGTTTGTACGTGGGGGGCTGCCGTAGGACTTGGCGCGCTCTTATTGATTTGTGGTGCTCAGGTTAACTTGCACATTTATATCTCGTTGTGGTTAAGTGCGCGTGATTATATATTCAACCCTTTTTGTAATAAACACCAGTTGGAAGTCAGCGCTTGTCCTTGTCGCCTTGTTTTGTGTGACCCCCCTTGCGCTGGTTACATCTATTTATTTATTTATTTAAGATACTTTCAGGGCCCGAAGGCATTACAGAAAGGAGTGGGTGAACATAACAAAACATTTGTGCAATATACAAAGACAGATTCAATGTGGCGTTTCATGAATGCTGGTTTTGAAGGCGTCGGTATCCAGGATGGCTGCAACGGTGGCGGGAAGGTCACCATGGAATAGCAACTGGCCCGCTTTCACACCTTGCTTCAATTGTTGCAACCAGAGCGCACGAGTGACTATATCCGACTTTGAAGTGACGCTTTTTTCGGCTACTGTCCCAGGTTTCGGTTTCCTTGTGCTGGTCCAACGTGTAGGACGCGTCAAACCAGCTTTGTAAAGCGAAACTGATCCTCATGATAGTGACAGCGAGAACACTTACGTACTGCGCATATAAAGGTATCAAATCATGACATGAAACGTGTACATATAATGTCGGCTCACAGAAACCTCTAAAACACACAGATCTTATTTTAAATGTGCATGATATTCAACGGCTTTGATATTAGGTTTACTGCGTACATTTGGCGTATACCCCATTCCTTGGCAGCTACCCGAAGCTCCAGGTTGTATTCTGATATACCACAAATTAGTGCCAGTGAGTGCACATCTGTTCTGCGTATTAGAACAGTAAATAACGGCAGGAAACCTACACATGTCATGTGTGTTCATATATCTAAAGTTGCAGACGTGTATATGCAGAGGCTTCGTTTTTTTTCATTCTTATCAAATATCGCTTCAGTGACCATGACATCGCTGCGTGACACCGCTTCTCTATAGCTTCGTTTCGCATAGATTCCAACATGTGCGTTGGATCGGCATATTCTTCAATATGCCGATCCAACTATCATGCACCAAGACTTAAAAATACGCAAATGCCACGTAGCTGGACAGAACCAAGGTAATGTTGTTTGCCGTCGCTTGGAGATACTCAGACTATTTTTTTTTGCATTCCGCCCTATTACATATTTAGTATTAATTGATTAATTAATTAACTTCACGAATATTATAATTAGATGAAAAGTTTCTAGGAGAATATTGCATAACAACATGAAAAACTCCCGATACAGCTTTATGTTGCTACATAAACGTGTTTTTCCGAGCGTGCAAGACGCGAATACACGCATAGATATATAATTTTTAATGGCAGAAAGCTGGGAGAGGTCGGCTTGAGTGAAATGCCTCTAGTCTGCATGCTGCTCCACGCTGGGGAAGGGGTTCGGGGGAATCATAGGAAACTCTATGGGGGGAACGACAGAGATAGAATAGATACATAGTGTGGTGGTATGGTGAATATGACGATAATGAGGGCTCCACGGGCCTGTGGAGCCCTCATTATTATAATATCCATCATACCATACGCGTTGCACATCATCATCATATTCACCATACGTACGCGTTGCACAGGCCTGTTCCTGTGCAACGCGCACGAGTACACTCAACAGCACAGTATAGTGACCTTCGCGGCCAGTCACGCGGGAATGTTGCGTGCATTCGCTGGCTTCTTTCACACTCGGAAAAACACTTATGAAGGTGTATAAAGCCTGTATCAAAAGATGCATGCAGTAAGCATAGTTTCGAAAGACCAGACACGCACTTTCTTTTTATGTCGCTAAACGCCGCCCGACTTCGCGATAATAACACAGCGCAGAATTTACGCATTTGCGTAATGTGTAGTAGTGCTCATCATCACCATCATAAATAAGCGCACTGCAGTGGTGCAAATGAATACTTTTTTTTTCTTTTTCTAGTGATGTTTCTAGAGGTGTTTGGATGTCGCATTGTTGCAGCAGCAGTCGATGCGTTGCTGTAGGTAAGCGCCGTATGCTGTTGTCGTACCTATAGATCGTTGTAAACGTAGCTCATCGATATTTGGTCGTTGTCATCATGTCACGTCAAAAGATAAAGATGGTGTCATGGTTCGAGGAAATTAAACATAAATATATGATACATGGCCTGCATGTGGTACTAAATGCACGTGGCCTGCGTGGATGATGACGATTATTACAGAGTAGCTACGACTACAACGGCCTGCGACATCGGTATGCGGCGACTGCCTACTGCGACGCCACGACTGCTACATCAACAGTGCAACACCACCGCGCCAACTATCACAAAAAAGTAAAAAATACATTGACAGGCCCCGTTGCAGTTGCTTTGACTCCATATCTTGGCTAGCTCTACAGCCGTAACTCCTCATATATATATATATATATATATATATATATATATATATATATATATATATATATATATATATATATATATATATATATATATATATATAGAGAGAGAGAGAGAGAGAGAGAGAGAGAGAGAGAGAGAGAGATTGTTAGGACGAGCCTTGAGGCGCAGCCTCCCGGACGGTATACAGAGATGATCCTATAGTGCTGGTACCGGTCAGGCGTTTCTTCTCATAAAACAAACAGATACATAATAAACAAAACATATACATTATTGTCTAGCCACAGAACGCCACCTCTTCGGGGCACGTGTAACCACTTCGCTGCTGTATACAACGCCGACTACTGCATCTCGGTTCCATCATCTGGGGTACTGTTGCGTAAACTGAGGCCTGCTGTCACTGCTTGACGCTAAGCTTCGTGCTTTCGTTACCATGTGTCGTCGAAATAGCTTTGCGTTACGTAATCAACGATGTGCTGGTTAAAAGGCGCAGCCGACATGGTTGCCAACCCGAGCTTCTTGACCCTTCTTAACGAAAAAGTGAGCGAAAGAGACGCAGACGACAAAAGAGAAAGGACAAACAAACACGGACGCTCTTTTTCTCGTCTACGTTTTTTTTCGCGCACTTATTTCGTTATCATGGAAGCACACCAGCTCGCCCAACTCTCAGTTTTGATGAATCACACTTCTTAACCCTATCCGCGCCAAAGGAAATGGAGATTTCCAGAGACGTGATTGTCATGACGACCTTACTCGTCAGTGGCCGAGAAATGGTTCGTGAAAATCACGTTTTCTTTTCCATCGCGATGATTTTCAATTTCACAGGTGGTGTTGTATTAGGCTCGCTAAAATAATAAAAAATAAAACGATCACGGAGAGAACAGAGCAACGAGCTGGCTCGCAAGTGCTACCACGAGGACGTGCACCACAACGCCTGCCAGCTGTACAGGCCGAGAAGGCACGTAGAAAAACGGTAGCAAGAGAAGAAGCGCAGAGAGAATTTAAAAAGCAGTACACGAAAATGAAACATGCCCACTCTGAAGAACGACACGAAAACGACACGCACATGACCTTACACACGACGGTGCGGCATTAGACATATTCGGCAAATGGCCCACAAGCTTGCACAATATGGTCCACATAGTAGTTTGTTACAATATCTTCATAAATGACACAATTTAAAAAGGGCTCTGTGATCGAGCTTCATCCCGTGTTAATTACATATGTGGTCGTAGAATACCTTACTATTGCAGCACGCAGAAGCATATAGGGGAAAAACTCAAAAGGAAAAAAAATGTTCATACAGCTTTTTTTTTTTTTAAACATGAGTAAGTGTACAGGCGCTAAGGCGACATAGAAAGCTGCTAAATTGCTGCTACAGGGACAGAAGCTCCAATAGTCGATCCAGTTGTGTTACCTTTGTTTCCCCTTCTTTAGTAGCCCGGTAACTAACAGAAGCACGAGGTTTAATAATGAAGGTTTTCATCGTCACTATTTCTAATCTTCATGGAACACTTGCGCAGGAACTCGGCTAAAACACCGTCGATGTTTTAATAAAGCTGCCATCGAATGCTGCGTTCTGTACTTGAATAATTAATCGTCGTCACAACTATAACGCCGGTGAGAAGCCTGTGCTTTCTGCGAGCGATAAAACAATTTAAATACGTGCTAATTTTGAAAGCACTGGTACCCTGCTCTGCAGTTTACATGGTATAGTAATTGATATGACAGTATGAGATGGTAAAAATTTAAAGCAAATCCAAAGCCACATGTATATTGAAGGCAATTTTTTAAATCCCGCTGCTGTATGATCGCAAGTTATGTGGTAGTTGCTCCAAGGAACGCATATTCCCGTTGCCGTCGTAAAGAGTTTCTCCTTGCAAAGCCCAGCGTAATGGTAAACGACAAGCAAGAAAATAATAGAAATAAAGCGAGGAAATGCCGACACAGCAGACTTACCCGGTAGTGTGTTGAGCTCTGAACGGAGCAAGAGGACGCGAGCTTGCCTGCATACAAGCGAGGCGCCGTGATAATGCGCGATACGCTAATCTGCAGAGCAACGAAATCGACACTTCTGAATAGTAACCTCCTCCAGAGCGATAAAAAAAGCTCTCTTGTCATTCCAGTATTCCATCTTGCTCATACCAGACGATATTTCCCTGTCACTTCGACTCTGGCGATAAAGGTCGCTTTGCAACCAGGAGGTCCTTATCAGCCGCGCCACTTGATACGCTCAACCAAACTCAGCGACGTTTTCAAGAAACATCAGATAGGCTTCGTTTTAACCTATTTTGTTTGCTAGTTTCCGAAGGACACATATACTGGCAAATGCATGAATTCGGCCCTCCGTTCGTTGTTTACAAAATTCTAGAACGCTTTATTCTCGAAACAAAATGCGACTTCTTATCACTTCCATCGACTCAAGTGGAGAACCAAGAACAATAGCAATAAAGAAAGTCATTGTGCTATAGGAAAGGGTGATTTTATATTTAAATTTCTCACTAATTTGCGAAGTATTGGAAAGCGTTTTCATTGAACAAGAAACGTCTCTTCACTGCACTTACGGCGGTCTCATTTTCTTAAATACAAAGCAACTTGATTCAAATTATATTATTTTTTTATTCTCTGACTAACCAATTAACCTAAATTTCTCATGGGCGACAACGGAGTAAACCTTTACTTATTTATCCGCTAATTTTGGCTGAGAAACAACGAAATCTGGTGTCAATGACAGAGTAATGTTTTCTTCAGAAGCGCAATCGCGGTAATCATCAAGCGTGTTGTCGTCGCGTCGAAGGGTCTTCTGATCCAAGGTAAACTCAGGTTTTTCTTTAAGTTTGCTGTATGTTTTTGCTAATTCTTCACATTTATGTGTAAGCGTAACACCTGAAATGGTTTTTTATTAGGTGAAGCGTTTGAAAGCGGCGCGGGTGTGATCTTTGGCGTTAGTGGCCAGCATAAACCGCGACTGCTTGGAGTGATCCAAACCTGTTGCAGGCTTTTTTGACTATTTCTCTTTGTTATTAGATGACTACAGCTGCAAGGCCCACCTTTGAGCCGGCCCGGGGTGGGGGCGGCCGGAATGAGAAAGACTTAGGGGCCTTGTCAAAACAGTACTCGAGCAGGGATCTCCCGGGACACAACAAGCTAAAGTACAGGTGGGTAAAACTTGTGGTGTGAGCGCCTGCACATACCTCTCTGAACTGTCAGGCTTACCCGGTCTGTGCGTTCTTTTGAACAGGCAACCTGGTCAGGGCACCAGCGAGGAGCTCAAGGCGAAGGACTTCCGCCGCGAGCTGGAGGAACGTGAGCGTGCTGCGCTCTACGAAAGAGACGGCAAGAAGATAATCAGGGGTGAGTAGGTTGGGCAGACTGCCTTGCTCACCGTTCTCTACTGAAATGACATCGGTACACTTTCAGTATTTTGCCTAAACAAATGCACCTTACCCTTCGTAGTGCAGTTGTGCATAGCCTATGTGCACAGCGTGTGCTTGCTTGTAACTACAGCGTATAGCGTATACTTGACGAAAACGAAAACCTTGAATAGATGTCAGGAGAACCGGATAGATTGGTATTCTTCACAAAGTGGTTTCACCCCCTCTACGTTTGTGAAATATCGAGGCAAAGCAGTTTTCACCATGCTTTACTTAACTGCAATTGGTGTCTGTGTGTGTTGAGGTAAACTGTGACAGCAGGTACATTGTGTAGCTCAGCTTTGCTAGGATAAGCATGGTGAGATGGATCTCAGTGTTCGCCAGCAGAGGTACTCTGTGAGTGTCCACCTAGCGGACATGTCTATTTCGTCTGCTGCTGAAGTGTTGAATTGGCTGGGGGTGCCTGTTTCCTCCTGACCTGCACCTCAGCCCAGCCAATCAGAAGTTAAGCAGCAAGCGAAATTGACATGTCCACTAGCACTAGGTAGATACTTACATAATATCCCCCAAGTATTGTTGGAAGCAACAACTATAATGGCTTTCATGAGAGCTGACATTTGGGTGAGTTAGTAATCATGTATTGTGGAAAAAACAGCACAACTTTACACAAACGAAAAAAGAATAGACAGACACCAGTGCTGATGTGTGTCTATCCTTTTTTCATCCAAAATTGCAGCATTTTCCCACCATGCAGCTATAATGGCCTGGCAGACAAGTTATAAGTAAACATGCTTTCCAGTATGACATACTTACAAAGTCACTGTATTGATATTTTCAGACCATTGCAACTCCTTCTTTTACATTGGTTTGAATATTGGTTTACATTGGTTTATGCATTGTGAATTGGGATGTCTGCCAGGCTCCTGTGGTGTAATGAGGATTTCAGGCAAGACAGTGGCCTTTCGTGAAGTAGGTCACCAAGCCCAGTGCATCTAATGATTGTATTGCAGGACACATACGACTTCGGTGGTTGTTAACCGTGTTGTTCAAATGAAAAGGCTTTGTTTTTTATTTTCAAAGCCTGCATTTGGGAGAGCATATAGACATTTGCACCACTAGTGCAATGTGTGTAATTGTGGAAGGAATTTCCCTTTCTTACTGTTACAAATGTGTGTAATTTCATAATTTACCAGACCATTTGTGTTAAGTGAATGTGCATGTGTTCATCTCTTTTGATCTGTAGAGCCATCAAAGAGGCCAAGACTGGAACAGGCGCCTGCATCAAATCTTGATGCTGATGACTCCTTAGACGAGGTTAGTACTTTAGTATCTCTAATTTGTATTTCATAGGACAGGAAAAAATGTCAAACTTATAATAATGTTATGGAACTTGTTAAGAAAATAGCTAACGAAAATTTGTTGCTCCAGTGTTTGTTTATGCAGTGAGGAAATCTGCTACGTTTGTTTGTATCTTTTAATAAAGTCTGCCAAGAAGCTGATATTTTCCTGAACATGTGTTAACGACACAGTGCTGTTGTAAGAACCTGCATGCAGCACTCCAGAAGAGCAAGTGTCTCGCAGTGTTCTTCGCAGTGCGGCAATTATGTCAGCGTGACACATGCCCATGACCTTTAATTGAGCAGTAGCACTACGCACAACCGAGCACATCTCCCAGCCATCTTATTATCAGCCAGCTGGCAGGCAAACTATTCACCTATCGCAATGTGTTCAGCTAGTTTTCTGTTGGTGCAACATGTTGCTATTGAAGCAACTTTATTTCTTTCTCCCCTCCAACAATTTTCGCGGCACCTGTCATGCAACACACCTTGCACGAAGTCATGCCACACCTGCTGTCCACTCTGTGTTCCAAGCTCATACAGTGCAAAAAGGAGCAGGTGAAAAAATATCCTTACAAGCAATCACTGTTGCAAGGCACATTTTGTTAGATACTGGGGCTGCTATTGCATTGCACATGGCAGCTCTTCATGCTTGCTTCTCTATAAGGGTTGTTCGAATTAACCGTTTAATCCCCAAATTTCACCAAGTTGATGAGTGTTCAGTGCCATTAAATAATGTGCCTTTGAAGTCAGATTATCAGTTATTTAATAAAAACACTATGCTAGCTTCACCAATGTTGCCTGCGCAAGTGCTTTGTGCACTTCTGCTGACACAAATTTCATGAACAAGAAGAATGAAGAAATACATAATTTTAGAAACTTTGTTATCGTTTTAATTTCACAGCTGCGGTACATATGCTTATAGTATTAGAAACTTGAAGACAATTGTATTCGAAGCCAACATCATTTTGTTTGATTCTTCTAGAGTGCTTGGGTTCCAAAATATTCACCATCAAACTTAAAGGGACACTAAAGTGAAAAATGATTTCTTCTGCATCAGTAAATTACCGTTCTACAACACCAAGAACACCACTCCTACAACGATAAGACGTTTGGTAAGCCAGAAAAAGCGCAAGAACAAAATACGGGTGGCAACGCCTACTTGAGTTCCCGCACCTGGGGGCTGTGACGTCATGGATTTTTATGGCATCTTCTAGGGCTTACTAATTATATATAGCGGTACAGATTGACTACATTGTGTTCTAAAGGAACCAAATATTAAACTTGGCAAGTTTCGGGAAACTTTATTCAGCCAACATGGCCCAAATGCGAAAACATACTTTGGAATCCCTGACGTCACGCTGACGTACCAGCACTGGGGTTTCGGCGCGAAATTCAAATACTGATACTTGGACCTTCATTTTCTCATCTAATAATCAAACTATCTTTTTGAAATGACTGCCTGCAGGGTTCTCAAACAATGCTGCATTAGTCTAAACTGATTTATTGTTTCCCTTTAGTGTCCCTTTAACACTCAGTATGCTAATTACACATTCAATGGCGGGACTCCCATCACGAAGACAAGCCCCCCATATAACGCCATTCATTTCGTATTGCACGCCAGTGTAGAAGAAGAGTAGACTGATAACTGCTGCATCCCTACTCTTGGCGTGTAAAAACAAGACTGCAATCAGCTGCAATCAAAACCCCTGCAAAACCCCTGCAATCAGCTGTATCAGAGATGGTGCTGCAAGTCACTGGTATAGATGTAAATTTCATTCTGCTCGGACTCTTAATTTCACTCTGAATCTAGCATTGACACTATATTCACTGTGTTATTCACTCTTGTGTTTCTCGTAAGTAGGTAATCAAACGTGTGGAAAGTGGCATTCTTAATTAGTAGCAAATTTAATTACGAAATGCAATCGTTTTAAAGGTGTGGCAGAAGACGCTAACCATGCTGCGTGCACAGCACTTTTAAGTCCAGAGTGTCGTCTGCTTTACATGCCTTTTGTGAAATTTCTGCCATTGGAGGCCTTTGTGCACCGTGTGGCGGCTGAAAGGTCTCTATAGAAGTATATATTTGATGAAAACTACATGGACGAAATTGGTTTATGAATGTCCAATATAGTGTAGTCTCAATTATTTAATTTTTTTGCATATGGTGCTGCTACCTTGATTTTCTGCTGTCTGGAAATGCACACAGGCTAGTTGCAAGCTACCGTTGTGTGACAAGTGGCTGGCATATTATAAGTAATGCCATAAGCATATGCATTTCGTACTTTGTTGAAGAGTAGTGCTTGATGACCACATGTCAAGGTTTAAACTCAGCTTTACTTAATGCTGAATTTGTTTGCAGCTTATGTGTGACAACAGACTAGTATGTTTGAATATATAAGACACCGCATTTTTATTTGACTATGAAACAATGAAACTAAGTAACATGTGCTCAAAACCTTCTTTAAGCCTCCAATTTCTTAACTGCATTGTGCAGTGACTGTCTGTTGTAACTGCTCACAACTTCGAAAGCTTGCAAGTACGGTGCTATCCACAATTTTTTTTTACATTTCATTACTTGCAAATATATTAAATCAAAAGAAATGTTCCAGAAATATTTCACACTTCAATGTTCTTAATCTGTCTTAAGCTTTAATGGAAGATTCTGTATGCAGGATGAAGACTCTGATGACAGTGATGAAGACGACACTGCTGAGCTGATGGCAGAACTGAACAGAATCAAGAAGGAACGTGCACAAGAAGAAGCAAAGAGGGTGCGTTGTCCTTTCAGACAGTTAACCTCGAATTTAATCTGCCACCCTTGCTGTGGCTACAGGGTACTGCACAGGTGACTACACAGTCATCAGCTTGATTTGTTTGCTGCCAAAGCCCCAGATTTGGTAGCGGGGTTAATAGTGTTTGTTAAACTAGGCCTTATAAAAGCAAACCCGCTACAGTAACTCAGTTGATACGGGGCTCTGCTGCTGCGTACAGCATCGTGAGTTAAACTCCCAGCCACCTGCCGTGGTTGCTCAGTGGCTGTGGTGTTGGGCTGCTGAGCATGAGGTTGTGGAATCGAATCCCGGCCACGGTTGCCGCATTTCGATGGGGGCGAAATGCGAAAACACCCATGTACTTAGATTTAGGTGCACGTTAAGGAACCCCAGGTAGTCGAAATTTCCGGAGTCCTCCACTATGGCGTGCCTCATAATCAGAAAGGGGTTTTGGTACATAAAACCCTATAATTAATAAATTATTAAACTCCCAGCCATGGAGGTCACATTTCAGTGGGGGCACAATGCAAAAAAAACACCCTTTTGCTGAGCTTTGGGTGCTCGATAAAGAACCCCAGGCAGTCACAGTTAATCCTGAGCGCTTCACTGCAGTTTTTCTCATAGGCCCTGTATGACTTCGGGACATCAAATTCCTTCAGTCAGCTTATACCATCTCTATGTGCACAGGCAACTTATTTTAAATTTCTTTTGTGCTTGAGATCAGGTATTCACCGCAGCTTCACCCTAAGTCAGCACTACAAAATGATGCAGACTTCTTCTTAGAAATCTTTTAGGAGCGGTTGCTCTCAAAGTGTTCGCTTCTGCATGTTGATGCCGCAGTCATCAGCAATTGCAAGCAGTAAGAGTTGGCTTCAACCTTGATGATAATGCAGGCAGGCAGCTGTACCTCTGATGTACAGTAGGTTGCATGTTTGGTGACAGATTGTACATTAAAGGGATTTTACAGGGCATGCATGCAAGATTTGATGACAGTGGTTTGTCACAGAGCAAAGCGACATGATTGCTGTGCCAGTAGACTCTACTTTGGGTATCGGCAGCACTTTGGAAACTTTCAGATAACGTGCACCTACTAAGCTGTGCCAATAGTTGTTCTTTACCGTCATTTAAAGAAGAAACTGTAAATGCACAAATTCCATAGCTGGGTCTCTCATGACCATACTGCCACCTTGCGTGGTTGTGAGAGCGGACTAGGAGCATTTTGAAGGAAGAACCAATTGTAGTATTACACAGCCATGGACACAGACAGGTGACCTACAAGTTTTGCAGTGTGCCATAGAAAATTCGAAGGCCAGTGAACCTTAAACAGAAGACGGTGATTAATTTAGTCTGGTGAGGAGTGAACTGTACACAGGACATTCTGTATGCGAAAAGACGTAGCACATCATTCTGAAGCCACCGCAATGCACTGTGAGGGCCGCACGAATCACGCAGCAATGCCTTGGTTGGTGTGCTTGTTGCACAACTCGGGAGAAACGTAGAGCTGTGGATGTCAGTCTCGGGTACCCCATGCATAGGCTGCCAACCAGTCATCATTCACACCACAGTTCAAATATAGTATTGCTGCCTGCTACATCCATATACATAACTCACACAGACAGCCGAGCTACAAGCAAGGTTGCCTCACTAGCGCATCTCAGATAATGGTGGCGCTGGCGTCAAGGTACACTACCACATGATGCATATGCCCTTAAACTGCCTCACAATGTGCCTTATGATATGACTCCCCCAAGGCTTTTGTTGCACATTTGCTCAGGTGGAAGCTTGTGAGGGCACGAAAATGCACCAGCCTCTGTAGAAAATTCATTGTGCCTACACTGACACATGCAAATTGCTTGCAAAAGGTGCCACAAATTTGGACCTAATGCCGAATTGCCACATTTGCATGATTCTACTGCATCCATGAATCATACGTGTACTCAATTTTCGTGGGCCTAAAGCAAGAAAATAAACATTCACCTGAATATAACATGCACTTAAATGCGACATGCACCAAAACATGATATGCACCTGAATGTACCATAATATGCGCCCGATTTATAAAATAAAAATATAGTATGTACTCAAAACAAATTAGACGTGCATAACTTTCACAGAAGGGAAACTTTTTTTTTTAAGGGAGCTATCATAATGAAAGCTGTGCATCATCGTCGCCATTTTCACTTCATTGCCCACATATGCCAAGCACACAAGGCTATATTCTAGAGCAATCACTTTTAGAGATACTACTATCACTTTCACAAGATTTTATGTGACTCAGCATAGGACTTGTCAAAATATGCGGCCGAGAGCGTTCTGGCACTTAGGTAGCTCAGTGCCATTGGCACTGGGCTAAGTACACTGTGGCAAATCCAATGATGACCATGGATTTGCCGCAGAAGTTGATCAGGCAGGCACATGTGTTATACCCAACCGGCTTCAAGTCTCTCGTTATGATTTACCATCTGACTCTTTCAATTAAATATTTAAGAAGTCGGCCAATGAGGCCTACAGTCAAACCTTAATACAACACAACACACAGATTTAACAAATTATAGGGCACAACAAAGTTAATCTAACATTAAATTGGTCATGCTTTATTTCTGTGGAATATTCTGTCTAATGAAGCTGAATATGCGGGATCCGACACGGTATCTGTTATAGTATAGCAAATATTTGTTCTCACGTGGCTGAGAATATATGTTTTGGTAGCAAAAATCTTATCTACATTTGCCAACTGATTTTTCTGATGCCTGATTTTTTGGGCCTGCGCAATTATTCGAACTTCCCCATGGCACCACCGCCTATTCCTGGAACCAATGTGTAACGACAACCAAAACTTTTTATGGTCAAATTTTTGGTTATTATGCGCACTCGCAATGCTCCAAACATGGCAGCTACAAAGAAACTTAGACATAGCTGTCTTGGCAGTACGACTGTGACAAAAATTAGCCAATAACTGGCAAAGCAGCTGGCAACAAGACTTCACAGCAAGCTTGCTATCAATATGTTAATACTCACAAACATTGGCACTCGAGCGTGAAACCACAACACACAGGCTAAACTGATGATTGTTGTAGTGGAGTTTTGGTCTGGCATAAGGCATCATTTTCGGAAAATCGGTCACTGACTGTACACAGTAAGAGCAACTTGAAACAGCATAGTCTGGATGGACTTGTGTGTCTTGCCCAGCGGCTTCACTTGGTTGGATTGCAGCGGACATGTCAACATACTAATGATCATGTGTGGTTGCATGTTAGCAATGTTGCAAAGCATATTTATGTAGTAATTATTTTCTGTCATGTATTGGCGTGGTACGCCACTGCCCAGTTATCGAAATCCACAGGAGACCCATTGCTGACCTGCTGGAGGCATTCGCACTTGTTTGTAAGCATGAAATGCTTTTAGCACCTGCTGTCTGCCAGTTTCACGTGAACTTGAACCAAAATCCAGATTCATTATCCAGGCACTTAAAGAACATCTGGGCAGTCAAACGAGGACATCCGGGCAACCAATCAAGACTACATTACATACGCTAGATACTTCCCGAACAAGTTACAAAAAATATTGCTTCCGAGTTCTTCCAAAGGTTTGTTCACAATATATCACGCAAGCTGTAACTTTCAGTACGCTGAAGCTTTATTTGTCATTTTCAATAGCAACGTTCAAAGGGCAGGTACAGGGCACTGTACACTTCATTCTCATCTTTTGGCACTGAGACATAGTTGTCTGTGCTCTTTTAAATGCCAATGGTCTGTGAGGTCCACGGCATATCCACTGTGCCAGCAGCGCCAGCAGCATTCAAGCCGGTAGCGCCCTGCACACTGCAGATTGCTGCTTGACCGAGATAAGACTTGCAGTGAGGTTCTGTCTGTGACAGGAAACTATTGTGTCCATATTGACCAGTGCACAGTATGGTGGTATGGTGTGGTGGGGTGGGATGTGCCGTTTCGAACGTGCACTACACCCTTTTTAAGATTGTGGCAAGGATCATCTCCAACCAGTCTGTTTGCCGGTAGCCATTTCATGCTTACATCTGCTCTTGGTTACGGGAGAGCCAGCATTTTGTTCGGCATAGATCTGACCAGAATATCTTTCTTTTTTTCGATGTCATCATGTATGCCAATCGTGAACATTCAATATAACGAAGCTATTTTCATGTTGGTTGCAAGTTCATTATGTCAAGGTTCCACTGTATAAGCAAATAATGGCAAGCTTGCCATGACCACTTGCTACTCGCTATCCCACTGGCTCCTTGTAACATTGGGTTCGAGGAGATGGCACTGCAGGTAAGTCCAAATAATCAAGTTGGTTGAAAAATCAGTAGGCAAGTTTTCCAGTGAGCATGCAGCACCAGCATGACTGTGTTTTTCTTCCATATGTCCTGAATGCTCATTCTACCTTAATAACTGGGTACTAGGTATTGTATAAGGTAACACACTTTTCTCAAGCTGGAAGGTATTTAAATTGACAACATTTCCATGTATTTCTTTTGCTTAATATTCAATGTAATAGGCTCGTTGCAGGTTTCCTTACATAAAACCTACCTTGGATCACAGAATCATTGCAGTGTGTTGTCGTGCTAGCTTTAAGTCATCAAATTGTTTCATATTTTCTCAAATAGGGCATCTCTTGAGGCACACCTACCTCTTCTGACAGTTTGCCATATCAGGGATTGAATTGCTAGTGCCTTACGTCTGAAAGCTATGCTTTGGGCTCTGAAAGTAGCCAATGTGGACGGCTCTAGATTAATGTTGACCACTTAAAATTTTTTTTGATGTGCATCAACATCAAAAGTACACCAGTTTTCTTGTAACTGACTCTCATATGACCAGTGTCACTGTGGCTTATGCGTTCATAGTTGCCAAGAATGGAAACTAATCTCCTAAGGCCACAGCTAATGAACCATCATGGTACGTCCCTGTGTGACAAAGCTGAAGCCTGTCATGGCAAAACAAAAAGAGCATTACTACCAAGATAAAAGTACAGTGGAATCCCATTGATACGCTCCTCGCTCATGCATTTTCACGGTCCCGGCCTAAACCTTATTGACTCCTATGTGTTTTGTTTCCATCTGATATGTCGCCATTCTGTAATGTTCTCGCATCATATGTTATGCTTGAACGCAGCGGTCACGTAAATTTTGTGTTGAGAGAAATTTGCTCTCACACGTTGCAACAAGTGACCGGTACGTTGGAACAAGCAACTGGCTCTTTCAACAAGCCGCAGAAGTTTGCAGTAACCAGCCGAAGTTTCACAAGCCAGGTGCTGCACAAGCGTCTGGAGGAAACATGCACAGAGCAGATAGCGAAGCACCCTAAAAAGTGTGCAATGGTTAGAGCCTACCGGGAAACACACACACTGGGCCAAATCCACCGAGTGCAGGGCTACATTTATTTTGGAGCCTGCAAGGGTGTTACGTATTTGCGTAGTATAGCCACCTGTTCTACTATGTCTACTCGTATAATGATCGCACCCCTGAATTTTGTCATCAAAATTTGATTTTTTTTTTTTCCCGTGTTATGATCACACCCTGAACTTGTCGCAGCGATGTGTCATGTGCCAAGTCTAGCTAATGATGATCGCGTTTACCATCTGTCGAATGCTACGCAGACAATCCTTTAAGACATACCAAGCGGTCTGCACGCACCCAACATTCTTAAGCAGATGCCCCATTTCATTCCTTTCATCACTTTCCGCACGTCCATAAAAAAGAAAAGCTACAGCCAAACTTGCCTTGGCTTCATTATTTGTAGGCTTCATAATGGTTTTGGTTGACAACAACATAAAGGGCGCCTTTCGGTTCTTCTCATCTGCGCTCGTGGGCATGCAACAAATCGCGAGCGGCAACGCTAGTGGCCATGTTTACACTGATACTTTAGAAGTGTACTCTATTCATACGCCAACGCTTGTAACGCAGCTAAGATATTCGCCCACCCTTAGCAGAAACATGCCGTATTAGGATAGCAGTGAAGACAAATGCCGCAGTTGTCGCAACATGCCCGCCATGTGTTTCTATGTCACTGGCAGCTAAGTGCGCCCATTTCTGTTTCTGTCCCCTCAAAGTGGACATGGCTATGTTATTGTCACAAACTTGCTGATACTAACGATATTATTCATTACTGATGTGGAAGAAACTGTTTCAATGCGCGTAATGTACTCATGAGAAGAAAAATAATCGCGTTCGGCTCGTTAGGCTTGCTCCACCGGTGGCCATTTTTGTTTTGGTGTCCCGCACTGACAGTGGCAGCTGCCTGCTTATATTATATTCCTTATATCCCTCCTTATATTATATTTTTTTCACTTCCTGCTTAATTGAGCCCTTTTAAAAGGAAATTAATCATTTTGATTTAAAAAAAATATCTAACAATTAATCAGGCTAATTCTGTGCAATGCTTGGCAGTCAGTTTGTGGGACGCTACTGCCTGCAGTACGTAGGCTGCTTACAATCTTTGAATGCATGCACATCGTACTAAACATTCGACACTGTGAATCAAGTTGTACAGTGACTCTGATGGCTACAGAAGACAGAAGCCCTACAAAATCCACTGTAGCACTGTCTGTTCCTTGGCACATCGCAGGCGTATGGGAGAACCCACTTGTCACATTGCCTGTAATATAGTACATAAGGTGAGCATCGCTGCATTCCTCTGTGTAGTCAGCATATGTTCCACGACCACTTTTGCGGTCTCCATGGAAACTGTAGCATTAGCTAGACCTTCCTGTTGAGCCTCAATGTGCTGTAGAACCTCTTCTGCAGTGCACACACAGTGGAATCTCCTATAAAGTTCCGTCACCTAAGTATATCCGGCGCGTGGAAAAGGGACACTTCTTCCGGCAGCGATTTGTACCCCAAATTGCATTGAGGCACAAAACAGCATCAATTAGCTCGTTTTTTTTTTTCATTTTGATGGCATTCTTAATAATTAAGGCATGCTAATATGAGGGAGCTTTGCAAAAACATGTGAACCTATGATGTAATAACTCCAGTTCTGTCAATCTCTTCCTTGCTTTCTTTACTTGAATACTCAAATGTCTTTTGCGTATCTCAACAGCTGACCAGTCCCCACGCCCCCCCAACCACAGCACTCTATCTCGACCTACCAGAGGGATCATGCGAGGCAGCACTTGCAAGCAAGGGAGATGTCCCGCACTCTTCACGCCTCCCAGTTCTAGCCACCCTAGTTTGGCTACATTTGGCATGTTGTAAATGCCAAAATTTGAAATAGTAGTGGCATCTACGTGAACATCCAAAATCAAATTTGAACTGCACACCTTGGTGACATTCAGTAGGTGGAGCATTGTTAGCACACCCTACTCTGCCGTAACATTCGAAGTGCAAGAGACAAAGAAGGAACGGGTACACAGCAAACGGGATCATGCGTTTGCTTTGATTGCCAATAATTCCTCTTTTCAACACATTGAAGTACTTTTTGCAGCAAAACATTTGTGAAGTAGTCTATTTTAACTTCAAATGCATTTCTCTAATTCAATAAAAAGTTGTTTAGGACCCCCTTTAAACATACGCATGCACTTCTACGCAGCGTTCCTGGTCACAGTACGAGTGCTGAGATTTCTAATAACTGTACCGGCAGCCATTCAGAGCTGCCTCTGATGTTGCTGTGACGATTTGCACCCCTCCTGACTGTTGTGTTTTCCCAGCTATTATGGGTTTTTTTTCTGCTGTCCCTTGAATGTGTCAACGGGGTTCTACTGTACCAGGAAATTAGACATCGAATAAGTGCCTAGTGCAATCAGCAGGACGTTTGGAGAAAGTACAAAGCATGTATAGCAGAGAATCCACTATGGGGCTTTCTCAGGTACACTATGATGTAGCATTCAAGAGGCCAAGTGAACTAGTTAGTCATCCTTAAGCTATTTGGGATAGCTAAGGAAGCTACGTACACATGTAATTTTGATAAGTTAAGGCACCTTTAGCCTTGTGCTCAAAGTGTGGTGTTTTGTTAATCGTTTTAGGAAGCTGAACGCAAGATTCAAGAGGAGAGGATTCGAATGGAGAACATCCTAAGTGGAAACCCTCTGCTGAATTCGAGCAAGGCGGAGTTTAAGGTGAAGCGACGATGGGACGACGACGTCGTGTTCAAAAATTGTGCCAAGGGGGATCTCGAGAGCAGCAAGGAACGCCATTTCATCAACGACACTCTGCGTTCGGAGTTTCACAAGAAGTTTATGGAGAAATACATAAAGTAGTTTATGACATTTGCACTTGTCCAACAGTTCCAGCATCACCTGACATGAACATCCCAGCTGCACTTTGCGGTGTGTAAAGTGCTGCTCCTCACTTGCCCTTTCTCATTGGCGGAATACAAGCACTGGATAGCTGCTCTCGTGCACACATTGACACACATTCTTGCATGTGGTAATTATAAAGCATATTGTGAAGACTAAATGCTTGCTGCAGTCTTTATTTTTAACAAGAGATGGCTGTATTGCACACAACATTTGACAAGAAACTCCTTTTGGTGCATGTCCTTGCTCATTGATATCGAAGGCTGCAAAATTTGTATAAATCTGCCATCTAATAACATTTGAAGTTTATTTTATTTTGGACAGGTTGAGGAAGGCAGGAAAAGAAGTTGCAACACCCTGCCCCTACAGCTACAAGACTTGACAGTGCAGAGCTGCCACGTGGTTTCTAGAAAAATATAGAAAATATCTCAATTTCTTGTGATGTTGGCCTGGTTGCATGACGTCACGGTGGGTATGAACTTCCTTCAATATAAATGTAATGCGATTTAGTAGGTGGGGCTTCTGCTGCATTCTTAGGTTTTTTACCAATTACATACAGTCGAACCCATTTATAACGGTACCAGTTTTAACAGTTTATCAGTTATAACAATGAGAAGCTGCTGCATCATCTGCTTTCACATGTTTTCGATGCTGAAATAACCAACTTACTAGAATGCCCTTGTGCCGCCTTATCAGTTGTAACAATGAAGTCTAGCTGCTGGGTGTCCGTACTGAAAGGTAATGAAATGCGAAATCCTGAAAAAAACAAATTCAAGCTGCTGCACTCTCGCCTACCACCTCAACGGCTGCCGCATGTTCATAAAATGGAACCTTTTTTCCAGTCTTCTCTGCATCACGTGGCTTTCTCCCGTCGCCCTTCCACCCCTCTGAACACGTATGAGCTGCACCCAAAGCTCTATGCTGTGCCACCCTCCAAAACGTGAATGGGCTGTGCCAGCTACGCTGGCAGCGCTGCTCCCAGATTGCTCGCGACGCCTCATTCTGCGCTGTTCTACCAACAGATTAAGTCGCTCATGCTCATCATTGTTTGTTGCATCGAAGTCATTCCTGGCCAAGTGGTTTCTCCGCCACGTTTGACTCATCGCGAAAACAGCAGGGAGTTTGACAAAGAAAACTGCTGAGTATACAATGGGCGTAAACACGTTCGGCAAGGTGCCTATAAGGAGCTGGAAGAAGAGCTCTACGAGGGGTTTCTCAGTGACTGGGCCATGAACTTGCCCATCACCGGGCCAGTTCTGGCCACAAAGGCAAAGCAATTTGCCCTACTCATGAACAATGTGGACTTCCAGCCAGGTGGCAGCTGGGTACGGCGCTTCAAAGAGGCAAGGCGTTGTTTAAGAAGCCATCACCAGCAAGGGGAGCTTCGCTTGACATGGAGCGAAAGCATAAGTGGGTTGAGGAAATGCTGCCCTGCATCCTCGACAACTACATTGACAGTGCCATGTATAATGCGAGGACACAGAACTGTTCTTCCAGATATTGCCGTCCAAGACGCATGCATTCACAGCAGACAGCTGTAAGGGTGGCAAAAAACAAAGCTGCGTGTCACTGTGTTTTTGTGCGCCAACATGGATGGGAGCGAAAGGACGGAAGCCCTGTATTTGTCGTTGGGAAATAAAAAAATCCCCACTGCTTCCACGGTACTGGCTGGATACTGGTACTGGTACGCTGCCATCACAACCGCAAGGCATGGATGACGCGATAACTCTTTCATGAGTGGCTCTTCGAGTTTGATCAACATATTGAGCGACCGACCTAAGAGGAAGGTGGCGCTCATCCTGGGTAATTGTAGTGCCCACCACTCCACGCCTAAGCTCTCAAGCATGAAAGCTTTTTTACTCCTGCCAAACACGAGAGCAAGCTTGCAGCCCATGGATGGCTGATGTGATTGCCAATTTTAAAATCATGTATCGTAGCCATATTCTGAACAAGTTAGTTTTGTTAATGGACATGACCCCGCAGAAAAGCAGGGAGTGACCAGACATGTAGATCAATCTGTTGATGGCCGTGCAGTTTATCTTTGGTGCGTGGTTTGAAGTAAGCGCTTCTATGGTGGGTGACTACTTTAGGAAAGCATGTTTTGTCCGAGGCACCAGTAACTTATACAAAGCGTGCAAAGCTACCCCTGACGAAGTGATGCCTGAACTTTGGTCCGCAATCAACTACGATGCTTCAGGATTTGAAGAGTTTCTACATGCAGACAATGCATTAGAAACATCAGAACTGTGATTTGATGACTGCGATCGCGATCGTTGCGAATGTGCTTGCATCGGGTAGCGCCGGCAACAGTAACGGCGATGGCGACAGCGATGACATGGTAAAGCAGGCTGTCTCAACATCACACCATCGTTCCATCTCGGAGCGTAAAGATATTTGGAATGGTTTTCCAGTCGGATCGCACCAACACAATAGTAATTCACAAGCTTAAGAATACAACAGCCCAACTTACCCACATGATCTGGCGAATAACAACCAAGACAAGAGGCACGGGGGAGGCGAACACGCTTCGGCTTGTCCAAGCCTTCGTTGTGTCTCGAATAACTGACGCTATTCCATATGCACTACTCAACATGACAGAACTCAAGAAAATCAACACAATGATCAGAAAGGCATATAAGCAGGCGATGGGCCTGCCGATCAGTACATCCACAGAATGCCTACTTTGACTAGGTGTGCACAACGTGGCCGAGGAGCTGATCGAGGCACATTTATCCAGTTAGCGAACAAGGCTGGCAGTTACGGAAGCGAGGAGGCTTATCCTCTGGGGCTTTCTTCCCCTCTCAGCCATCTGCCGCCTCAGACTGTGAGCTTACCCCATGCCATCCGGAGCAACATCGCTGTACGCCTTTTACCTTGCAACATGCACCCAGTGCATCACGCAGAGTGAAGGGAGGCCTGGGCCCTGGCCATACACAAGCAATACGGGACTTTACCCTCTACAGCCTACATGGATGCGGGGTCTTACCCCAGACATGCAGCCACAACAGCCACCGTAGTCATCAACAAAGAACATCGGAGCAGCATTTCGCTTACACGAAACAATCCCCTCCAAGCCAAGAAAGCGGCCATAGCCCTTGCGCTCTCCCAAACAGAGGTTGAAGTCATAGTGACCGACTCCCAGCAGGCGTGCCGCAACTTTGCTAGCGGCAGAATTCATACGACTATGCTCCAGATCATCAATCAAAAGCCGCCAATGAGATCAGTCATGATCATCTGGGCGCCAGCTCATCACGGCATTCCTGGCAATGAGGTCACCAACCACATGGCTCGAGATTTGACCCACCGAGCCGACGCCACAGAATCTGAACCCGAGTGCATGCACCCTCTAGTCTCGTACCAAGACATCACACAACGCTCAAGCTGACCCGCAGAATATATGCACCCCCACACAAGTCACTACCTAGAGAGCAGGAGCGATTCCTCCAAGCTCTACAGGTTAATACATCCCCCCACCCAACCAGAAATCACCTCATAGCCCCTACACAATTCTCTTCGAATTATTATTTCGCCTTTTTTTTCTTCGCAATGCCGCTTCTGTGTAGAGCCCAGGTCTTAGGCACATAGTAAGGGGTTGCAGAGCAGCACTATTAAATCCTCCGAACCCTTACCACACCAACAAGCTTTGGGAGAGAGCCTTGGCCAGCTCTGACCTCAAGGATCAGCAACGTTTGATTGCGAGGGCCCAGGACGCGGCCCGAACTCGAGGCATTCTGGAATGAGGATGCCTCTCCTAAGCTGCATTCACCCAATAAAGATGTTTATTCTGTCTCTCTCTCTCTAAACATTGTCCTTGCAGGAGGCCCTGGAGATAATTCAGTTTCTCTGGGGCTTCATTCTTACGAGGGACCTTTCTTTACATTACGTGGAGCACCTGGATGCCTTGGAGAAGAATGTCGAAAGCTTCGCATAAAGCAAACGCAGCTGACAGACACGGGGTTTTGTCGTGCTAGCTAGTGGGAAGTATGTGGCAAGATGCTTGAGGCAATCTCGTCCCAGCATTTGTTCTCAATTTCTCGAGCTGAGAGACTACCACAGCAACCAATATCTTTTACAAGATAATTACAAAAGAAAAGTTCTCTTTATGCTACGAAGGTCAGAACTTACAACCAACAAATTGGCAGTCCAAGAATCAAACTCTCAGCCACTGTGCCATTGCTACAGCAGTACTTCAACAAGGTTATTGGATGAAGTGGCGTGCTACTTCAGTAGTTTAGAAAACATAATTGTGACTACAGTTCTGGCTTTCATCTAAACGGAGGATGGTAGTTCCATGGCAATTGTGAAGGCATTGGCAAACCTGATCACGCTCATAGAATTTCATACAAAGCACCTTTACCATTATACTATACCAGTAGTTACATTGTCTTCTTACATTGACTGTTCACTTGTCATCACATGGATAAGCACATTAAGGCATCTAGAAACAATAAAAACTAAAACATATAAAAGGCAATATTCTGAGGAAGTATCATTATCATAATCACTTGGCGACTCTTCGTTAGAAATGAATACTCCGAGGCTGCCAGCCGTCTTAAAACGGTTACCAACACTGGCTCAAAAGCAACATCACTTAGCTCTCTTCTAGGAGGTGTTGGCCTATCCCGGGTAAAATGCAGAGAAACAGAGAGCAAAGGAGAAAAGAATGGCCCATGTGGGTGATGTGCACCCAGCTTTCGGTAACACGGTCACGATGTGGCTTGCGACCCCAGCACTGATCTGCGTGACGGGCATGTCAGTGATTTGCAATACTGTGTGGCTACAGCATTCGGGGAGAGCCCTGCTCAACATGCTATATGCCTCAAAAAGTGCACTTCACATTTTCAAACGTGTTAGTATTTGAAAATGATACAATTCTTGCACATTTTAGGAATTGAAGAGGAAAAATCACATAAAATGTTTGTGTCGGTAAACTTTATTCAAAGTGCAAGCATATACACTACTAAATAAGGGCAAAAGGGATGCTGTATCACAGGGCCCATCCCTCTATATTCTACAGCCACAACACTAGGCTGAAGCAAAAGCAACAACACCCCTTAACGGGCCCCTCACCAGACCCCATAGCAAATTTTAGTTATATGCTGGAAGTTGTCACCTGTCCTCACGGGAGTGTTCTGCCGCAAATTTTTTTTCAAATCTGCTCATTAACAGCGGAGATAGAAATATTTCAGTGCCGCGAACCCATGATTTTGGCAGGTGGGCTCCATTGCCAAGCAAGACACTCTCCACTTGGCCCGTCTAGCCTTCGCAAGCGAAATTCCTTCCCTGCGTTCTCCCATACCAGACCTCGAGGATCGCGGGACGCATACGTCACAGGCCCCGCCTTCATATTTTTTTTCTCGCTTTCTTTATTTTTTCCAGCGCTATGCATTTCTGCTAACGGCGTCGCGCACGAGCTGTTACCTTGTTCGCGCAGCGCACGATTTTGCGCGCTGTGCACAAGGAAACATGACTAACGGTATAATTCAGTGCTACACAAATATTGAGGCAAAACAAGCCAATCGCAGAACATGATCACGTGCTAGAGCACGGTAGATAGCATAGGATAGGATACACTTTATTGCTCTAATTTACAATCATTCAGCGGTCAGACCGAGTACTTCCATCTTGTCGATGGTGACTCCCGTCTTGCAGGATTGGCGCCCCTGTTCCAGGGCACCACTGAGCGTGGCTGCTCGTCGGGCAAGGTGTACCAGACCCCGTTGGAGGCATGGGTTGCCGCGAAAATAGCATAGTTTCGGTACCTACGCACGTGACCGCACGACCGTGGGAACAAGCAGACGAAGCGGAAGTACATCTCCCTTGCTTCGTTGCGAAGTAAAAGACACGCAGACATTCCGTTTGCGTGTTTTATTATTTCTCTAAACTTAAATTCGTCAATTCAAGCAACAGATCGCACAGATAACAGATGATGTCTTGAATAATTCTCGAAGTCACGTGTCGCCACGAGCGACGTCACACTGCGGGCACGAATACGTAGGCGCAGGCACACGAGTACGTCATCCTCCGGCTTGGAGCGTGGCGGCCGCGAAGAGAAGAAAAAACGGTGTTCGGTTTGAAATTTCAGATCTTTCCGCGGCACGTAGCGATGTAATACTTTGCAGACATGATCATTATCGCTCAATGTATGCTCTGCGCCCAGACTTGGTGAGGGGCCCTTTAACAATATTGATAACCTCATGCCGGCATTGTGAAAGAACAACCCTCCTTTAGCTCATTCCTGACCACTAAGGATGTGCTCATTTTCGGTGCTTTTGTGCATTATTTTAATATTGAGATAGCAACTCTATTAACACTCCGGCGCATTTCTACCATCGGCGTCGTCGTGAGGTTCCGTATAAAGTCCAAGAGCGATAAAATCACCGCACGCCATGTGCTGTATGTGTGGGTGAAAGCATGCTAGGGTGAGCCGGCAATCATAGCTCAATCTCGCACACGCAACGACGGAAAGCGGGGAGGAGCGCAGCGCCTTCCATCATGCGCACGGCTCCGTGAGGAGGGCAGGAAAGGGGCGCGCATTGCATTGTTTTTTCGCGGCATAGTTCGCGTTGATGCGAGCGGCCGCACGAAGGTCCATTCGCTCACTGCTGCTGCCACATTTCTTCACGCCAGTGTTTTGACAGCGAGTTTGCGCGGTCATCACATGAGATGAGTTCACATTTGTGAGTGCACGCGTGACACTATGCTTGTTAAATTAGTTAGTGTGGCTATGTTTAGAAATTTATACATCTGATAAAGCTATCCTGACTTTTTATAGCTGCCCATAAATTTGCTATCACAATCGATGCTTCACCTTCACTGCTGCTGCCACATTTCTTCACGCCAGTGTTTTGACAGCGAGTTTGCGCGGTCATCACATGAGATGGGTTCACATTTGTGAGTGCACGCGCGACACCATGCTTGTTAAATTAGTTAGTGTGCCTATGTTTAGAAATTTATACAGCTGATAAAGCTATCCTGACTTTTTATAGCTGCCCATAAATTTGCTATCACAATCGATGCTTCACCTTTCGGGCGAAACTGATTTTGTGCATTATGTAGTAGTCGCAACGTATGCTGCAATACACAAAATTATAGCCTGATCACTGGTCTTTTGTAAGAATGTATAGCAGTAATAATTGCTTTGACAATTTTTGAGAATTCTTATGTGAAACTTCAAAGAACAGGAATGGAAGTAATAATTTGCTGTTAGTAACAACATCTAAACTACACAATATGCACCTGGCTCCTAGTTCCAACTTTTATAAGTCAGATCATGCGAAAAAATTATGAAGGTTTGTTTTTGGAGTCAATACTAGCTATAGTGATGCTCATGTTATGCGGAAAAGTAGTAGCTTTGCAAATCTGAAAATGGGTAAGCTCCTATTGTACAGGCAGCGTTTGTTTTTATTCATCGCAGGAGGCCCCTGGTTCGTTTCTTATTGCATTCTTTAGGCTCACAAACCAATGGTTATCAAGTCAGGGAGCATGCAGAAACCTTCTCATACTTGATTATTGCGTTCCAGCAGCTTTTCTGTGCAAGCAGGGTGTCCTAGCATGCGTTCAAGTGGCACAGGAGCCTCCACATGCTTTGTTCAGTTCCTGTACAGTGCTGTACAGTAATGTGGAGTGTTTCACAATATTGTACAGCAGTGATTAAAAGAATTCGCACAGGCGGTGTTCGAAATGTAAGAGTGGAAATCTAGTCAAGCTTCAGGCGAAGATTGGTCTGAAATCGAATATGCGCTCTTGTGTGAGTGAAAGCCCCACACGACGGCAAAGGTTACTTGTAATAATTTGTATATACACTGTTGAAGATGCAGCGATGACGTGGAGGTAGAGCATCCGCCTCGCGTGCAGGAAGACTGTGGTTCGAATCCCGGTGCCGCGCAATTTTCCAACGGATTAAAAAAATGAAAAATCCGCGTGTTGATAAAATTGCATAACCAGGCCAGGTGTGCGGCCTGATCCCCGGTGACCTGCACCGGTAACGCACTCCCTCACCAGAGCAGGATTGGCCACCCTGGTGCAGTACTTGGCCACAACCTCCTATATGAATACAACAATCAAACCCCGGCCCTCAGTCCCCAGCAGCTGCGAAGTGAAACCTGTGACAACGGCGGCGGGGAAACCTGTGACGCAGCAGAGGGTGCTAAGAATCTCTGGATCCGGACGGGCTGTCATTGGAATCTGAACCTGGGAACGTTTAACGCTACAACGTTATCCTGTGAGGCGAGCCTAGCAGTGCTATTAGAGGAATTAGCGGGCATTAAATGGGATAATAGGGCTCAGTGAGGTTAGGAGGACAAATGAAGCATATACAGTGCTAAAAAGCGGGCACGTCTTGTGCTACCGGGGCTTAGCGGAGAGACGAGAACTAGGAGCTGGAATCCTGATTAATAAGGATATAGCTGCTAACATAGAGAAACTCTATAGCATTAACGAGAGGGTGGCAGGTCTTGTTAAACTTAATAGGTACAAATTGAAGGCCGTACAGGTCTACGCGCCTACACCCAGTAATGATGACCAGGAAGTCCAAAGCTTCTATGAAGACGTCGAATCGGCGATGGGTAAAGTCCAATTTTGTCAAATACACTATACTGATGTGCGACTTCCATGCCAGGGTAGGCAAGAAGTAGGCTGGAGACAAGCCCGTGGGGGAATATGGCATAGGTTATAGGAATAGCGGGGGAGAGTCATTAATAGAGTTTGCAGAACGGAATTATTTGCGGATAATGAATACCTTCTTCCGCAAGCGCGATAATCGAAAGTAGACGTGGAGGAGCCCGAATGGCGTGACTAGAAATGAAATAGACCTCATACTCTGCGCTAACCCTGGCATCATAAAAGATGTGGACGTGCTCGCCAAGGTGCGCTGCAGTTACCATAGGATGGTAAGATCTCGAATTAGCCTAGACTTGAGGAGGGAACGGAAGAAACTGGCACATAAGAAGCCGATCAGTAAGTTAGCGGTAAGAGGGAAAATAGAAGAATTCCGGATCAATAAGCTACAGAACAGGTATTCGGCCTTAACTCAGGAAGAAGACCTTAGTGTTGAAGCAATGAACGACAATCTTATGGGCATCGATCATTAAGGAGCGTGCAATAGAAGTCGGTGGTAAACTCGTTAGACAGGATACCAGTAAGCTATCGCAGGAGACGAAAGATTTGATTAAGAAACGGGAATGTTTGAAAGCCTCTGACCCTACAGCTAGAACAAAACTGGTAGAACTTTCCAAGTTAATCAACAAGCGTAAGATAGCTCACATAAGGAAGTATAACATGGATAGAATTGAGCATGCCCTCAGGAACGAAGGAAGCCTAAAAGCAGTGAAGAAGAAACTCTGAATAGGCAAGAATCAGATGTATGCGTCAAGAGACAAACCCGGAAATATCATTACTAATATGGATAAGATAGTTCAAGTGGCTGAGGAGTTCCATAGATATTTATACCGTGCCAGTGGCACCCACGACGACAATGAAAGAGGGAATAGTCTAGAGAAATTTGACATCCCACAAGTAACGCCGAAAGAAGTAAAGAAAGCCTTGGGAGCTATGCAAAGGGGGAAGGCAGCGGGGGAGGATTAGATTACAGATTTGTTGAAGGATGGTGGGCAGATTGTTCTAGAAAAACTGGCCACCCTGTATACGCAATGCCTCGATCATGACCTCGAGCGTACCGGAATCTTCAAAGAACGTGAACATAATCCATAAGAAAGGGGACGCCAAAGACTTGAAAAATTATAGACCGATCAGCTTACTGTCCGTTGCCTACAAAGTGTTTGCTAAGGTAATCGCAAACAGAATCAGGAACACCTTAGACTTCTGTCAACCAAAGGACCAGGCGGGATTTCGTAAAGGCTACTCAACAATAGACCGCATTCACACTATCACTCAAGTGATAGAGAAATGTGCGGAATATAACCAACCCTTATATATAGCTTTCATTGATTACGAGAAAGCGTTTGATTCAGTCGAAACCTCAGCAGACATGCAGACATTACGGAATCAGCGTGTAGACAAGTCATATGTAAAAATATTGAAAGATATCCTTAGCGGCTCCACAGCCACCGTAGTCCTCCATAAAGAAAGCAACAAAATCCCAATAAAGAAGGCCGTCAGGCAGGGAGGTACGATCTCTTCAATGCTATTCACAGCGTGTTTACAGGAGGTATTCAGAGACCTGGATTGGGAAGAATTGGGGATAAAAGTTAACGGAGAATACCTCAGTAACTTGCGATTCGCTGATGATATTGCCTTGCTTAGTAACTCAGGGGACCAACTGCAATGCATGCTCACTGACCTGGAGAGGCAAAGCAGAAGAATGAGTCTGAAAATTAATCTGCAGAAAACTAAAGTAATGTTTAACAGCCTCGGAAGAGAACAGCAATTTACAATAGGCAGCGAGGCACTGGAAGTGGTAAGGGAATACATCTACTTAGGGCAGGTAGTGAGCGCGGATCCGGATCATGAGACGGCAATAATCAGAAGAATAAGAATGGGCTGGGGTGGGGTGCGTTTGGCAGGCATTCTCAGATCATGAACAGTAGGTTTCTATTATCCCGCAAGAGAAAAGTGTAATACAGCTGTGTCTTACCAGTACTCACCTATGGGGCAGAAACCTGGAGTGTTACGAAAAGGATTCTACTTAAATTGAGGACGACGCAATGAGCTATGGAAAGAAGAATGATTGGTGTAACGTAAAGGGGGGATAAGAAGAGAGCAGATTGGGTGAGGGAACAAACGCTAGGTAATGACATCTTAGTTGAAATCAAGAAAAAGGAATGGGCATGGGCAGGGCATGTAATGAGGAGGGAAGATAACTGGTGGTCATTAAGGGTTACGGACTGGATTCCAAGAGAAGGAAAGCGTAGCAAGGGGCGGCAGAAAGTTAGGTGGACGGATGAGATTAAGAAGTTTGCAGGGACAACATGGCTACGATTAGCACATGACCGGGGCACTTGGAGAAGTATGGGAGAGGCCTTTGCCCTGCAGTAGGTGTAGTCAGGCTGATGATGATGATGACATTGTTGAAGCGCTGATGAAAAGAAACCCACGATGGGGAAAATGTTGCACTTTATATTAGTCAAACACAATGATCAAAATAACACGCACGCACGAGCATCTGTGGTTTTTTGAGACATAGGTAAAACAGCATAGGTAAAACATCAGAAAATTGACAACCCCAGAGAAATTTCTGTCTTCACTGCTGGTGTCATTCAAAAATTATTTTGTTGGCCAAGGCGAAAATTTTTCGTCCTTTATAGAAGGACTGCTAGGAGCACAGGAGGCTAGTTTCGACGATACCGCCAGTCAAAGTTTTATTTTTCCGGGCTCTCCAATGTGCCAAAATTCATGAAATATGACAAAGAGTTGAAGTTCAGCCATAATTTCTGATGGTGCATGATGTTGCTATTAGAAGACTTCCAACAGACATTTTGAATAATGTATAGAAATACTGCCTGTCAAATTGATTGAGTTCTATGGGCGTGGTAACAAGAGTCAAGAACCCAATCAATTATGTCAATCCGCAAAACGTGGTCAACTCAACTACTCCCGAATTCCTTTTCTCTGCAATGCAGGTGCACTTATAAGCTTATCCGTTGGCGTTAGAAGAATTCCTACACACATGTTTAATAATGCATAGAAAAACTCTCTATCAGATTGATCAATTTCTATAGGCGTGGTAACAAGAGTCAAGAAGCCGATAAATTACGCCTATCTAAAACGTGGTCAACTACTCCCAATTTTTTTTTTCTCTGCAATGCAAGTACACTTGTAATCTCATGCGTTGTACTTCTTTTTCTTTCACATTTTGGTGTTCTGAGCGCTCATTTACGTCTATTTTTACAATAAATGTAACCGCGTGAAACCGTTGTCACTACTATCATGACATGGGTATGCTTGGGAATGTTTATTTTGTCCACTCATTCTCTTCAGGCACTAATTGATTCTACTCATGGAAAGTTTAGTTGCATTATTTTTCTTGTACCTTCAGAATCACGAAAACCATACAGCTTCAGAACGAATTTGGAATTTTCAATTCCTAGGCATGTTCTGTCAAGTTTACAGAATCTGAACTCCATGCCAGAATTTTTTACAGGAATGTCAGATATGAGAACAATAAATATTTCATGTCTAACACACCTGGAAAAGCACCTGTCCAGACGTTTCAAATATATGTCTCATGCAAAACATTGTGAGAACAATGATAGAAGTGAACTTGCTACATGACGACTAACTGACACCAAGGGCAAATTTGCAGCTGTCTACCTTCCAACTCAATTTACTAAAGCACTTTACACTTCGGACAGGGTCCTGAACCAACCCTCGGGCTTGGTGAAAAAACAGTCTGTGGTTAGCATACGCTGCTGTGAACATCGGAGCCAAGTTTTGCTTATTATGCACATCCTTATATAATAATACATAATATATATTGACAATCCTCGGTGATTAAAGCTACTACACAGGTTTAACACGTTTTTATTGAGGTTGCTTGCACCATTTGCGTAATCTCCTTGGTAACGCTCTAAATACCGCCAGCGCGTTTCTCAGCGTTGTAGTATGCCATAAGTGCAAAATGATGTTCTGATTCTTGGAGACGTTACTGCAAGATGCCATCTTCCCCATGGTGTCATGCTCTGCTTGCTTGTGGCTTACTGCACATCATTCGTTAAAGTTGGCATGCACGAGTGGCAACACCTGCACATACACATGTTTACTCCTTTGCACGAGGTGAAGCTTTCCAGTGGGGGTACAGAGTGGCATAGCCAGGGTGTGGCACACCATCCATACAGGCGCGCCACCCCCAAAGCAGGGTTGCCAGGTTTGACTACCTTGTGCCAAATTGGCTACTTTTGAAGGCTTGTGGCGGGAAAACTTTTGGGTTGGCTACTTGGCTGCTTTCTGGCTACTTTTACAATCAACATTTTTCTATAACAACTATAGACAAACCAGACAAAATATTACAAATATGCGGTGTAATTTGCTGTACTATGTCTCTTACGACGCACACGATGTGCAACGACCATCCTCACCACGTGTATTCGGAAGGGAGGATGTAACCTCCACCTTGCATGCGACGAAATTCATTCGACAGAAACACCTCCTGGCTCATTCCATGGCATGTCTCCTTTTGTAGTTGGTTGCTCAGAAAATTTCTTAAGTGATAAGACGCCCTGAATAGTATATGATATTCCCATGCAAAGTTGAGATATGGCACAGAGATACATTGACGAATGACTAAAGAGCTAGAATTGTTCACACAACATATTAGCTGGTACTAGAGTTCAGTGACCAGTACTTGTGTTTACTTAATCGTCTATATAGGGATAACAATTCCTGAATATGAATATGGAGCCACCAGTTCTAACTTGATCCCCACAGTCACATTTTAAATAAGTCGCAGGACAGTGAACAGCTTCAAAAGGAGTAGTTCATAAATGGCTACAGCAATGTTTTTTTATGGCTGGCTATGGCAGCAGCCTGGCGACTTTTTGAATACTCTTTAAGCCCTTTTTGGCTACTTCTCACGATTTGCTGGCTACTTTTCACTTTTTGAACCTGGCAACCCTGCCCCGAAGTTTCTGCGCTAGTATGCATCGTTCCAAGTCCCCGTCCCGATCAATTGAATGCCAATCCCCCGTAAAAAAATTTTTGGCTGTGCCGCTGAGTGTATAGGAGCACTCTTCCATGTGCCAACAATGTTTTCACATGATCGTAACTTTTCAACCATTTGTAAGTACCTGTTAGCACAATGGAAAAGGCCATAAAGCCATCAAAGCCGACATGTTGAGGCGTGTTTTTGGAAATCTAGGTAGGAAAGAAAAACTGGCGTTGGTATAGACTTTATGAAGCGTTTGCTACAGGAAAAGAAAGAACAGCACTTCAAAGACTGTTGGGAGACCTTGTCGTGAGTTAGACGATAGACATGGCTTTTTGATCGCTTTCCATTTACAGCATTTCATGATGCCAACTTATGATTTCATAGTCTGTCACCCGTGTTCTCTTCGTCGCCAGGTTTCGGCTCCGTGTGCTCCTTCCTTTGTTGTTGTTGTTGTTGCTGCTGCTGCTGCTGGCGTTCGTTGCGTTGTGGCAGGCGCTGCAGCGACGCCGCGCGGTAGTCTGATGAGTCGTCTGCCTTGGGCGAAGGCGCAATGTCCGCGTCCAGGTCATCGCCACCTGTCCAGGGCACTAACTGGCTACCCTCATCCGAAGCCCTGGGCGGTGGTGTTGCCGTGGGCGCTGCGTCCTCGTGCTGCCGCTGCTGCATCTTGGATGGCACGGCGCCAACGCCGGCCCTCTCCTCAAGCTCGATGGGCACGTTCTCGGCCTGCGGTCGGGGGTCGTCGAACCCGTGTCGCTCGGTAGGGCTGTAGTCGGAGGCGCGCGAGTTGTTCGTGCGCCGGCGCACGTTCAGAATGGTGTTCTCGCGCGTGGGGTCCCCGTGGCGAGCGTTGCGCGACGACGCCATCACATTGGTGCGCGCCGCCGAGCCCCGCGTCGTTGGGGGCCACACGTCCACTTCTTCGGTGCCGCGGTCCGCCTGCGCGCCTAGAAGCTTCGGCGGCCGCGACGGGCGCTCGGTGGCGCCGCCCGACGAGCTGCCGCCGGTGTGCCTGATCTGGCGCCGATTCTTCGTCACCAGCATGCTCCGGGCGTCCGGCCCCTTGGGCGGACCGAGACCCTGCTGTGGCGAGTTGGTGCCCGAGCTAGCAGTACTCCCGCCTCCCGCGGCCCCCTGCAACGGCGGAACACGCGGTCGCTGCGCGCACTGCCCACATTCAGGGTCCGCGTAGCACTCACCTGATCGGGGATCCCCGACACGTCGGACGGCGCCGTATTCGGCGGCGGCGTCACCGCCGACTGCCCTGACGCCGCCACCGATCGCAGCTCCCGGGTGACCACTGAAAGCTCGCTTTGCCAGCTGGTGATGTCCTCGATGAGCAGCCGGAAGTTGGCGCGCATGCTTTCTTCCATTTCCGCGATCTCGTTGCTATACGATGCCAGAAATTCTGTAGCACGGTCGTGACAGTTGAGTACGCTCCGTGTCATCGTGACCTTGTCCTGCGTTGAGGAACACGGTCTCACGGACAGCTGTTGAAAACTTTTGTATCAAGTACACTGCGGGTATGTCACGTGGTCAAGCCGTCATAGCGCCCCACCACCAAACCGCCTGAAAAATTGTTGCAGAAGTCTCGGGGAACCGTTACTCTCGTGCGCACCAGGAAGCTGCGTACATTCCGTCGTGTTCCTGGACATCTGGCTAGCAGGAATCGTATGATGTAAGGATTATTCGCTTCTGTTGATTTCTTATCGCCCATTTGTTTGAGTGGCCGATATTGGCAAGAACAAAGACCTGGTGAGATGGATCAAAGTGGCCTAATATCGGAGGCGTTGTTAACAAGCGGATGAAGGTGTCGAAGGCGTCGGCTTTTCCCACAATGCCTGGGATCTGCATAATAATTCTTTCTTATTTTTTTTGCGTTAGTCCGTCCCGCCCATGACAGCACTATAACGTTAGACAGCGCATCACCTTTCGTTCGGTAGGCAGCAGGAGAAAAGATTTCGATGGCCTGGCCGTCTGTGTGCATTCACCTTGTATTTGTTGACGTTTAGCATAAAACTTGATATCTCCCGAGATGTGTAAAGCTGTACTTTTCAGAAGGTGTCGATGGGGCTCTTAGAGACGAATGTAATGCAACCAAATTGGTGATTTTTTTTCATGGCGTACTCTGATAATCTACTGAGGTAAGTACGCCTATTTACAAGCAGCACATCTCTCTTATCTGCTATTGCACTTCTCTCTCGCTGTGGTGTTGTGGCTATATAGGGGCCTTAAACACAGTCGAAGTTCATAAGTGTACATGCAATAAAAATATGGCAATGACTAAAGAAGTGTGCTATGAACGCACAAGTGACATTACTGATGGACGATCACGTGGTATGTTTCATATTTCGCGGGGTTTATTTATCAGTAGGAAAAAATGAGTACGCCATTAGTACGTCGCTGAAAATACCGCAGTTAGATGTCCCTTGACTGTGCCTACAAATGCCTCATTGGCACTTGTATAGTCAGGGTAGTACCTCTTGTGCTAGACATTTACAATTACCTCAATAAATCTCTGTAACGAAAGAATTACTGGCGGATATTACAATATACTGGAAACAATATCCACTAGGTTGTCGAGTAATGCAATTGCACTTCTTTTAAATCTTGGTGCATCATAGTCAGTTGGGACGCCCTGTATATATTTATGACTTCTGCAGGCAAGTTACGACGTTTCCATCCCTAATAAATGTTGTAACTTATTGGAAGAGTTTCTCCTTTCTTTATGAGTCGTTAGCATCGCTTACTGGAAAGAGAAGCCATTCTGAAATGCACATGATTCTCGTGCATTTCACACGCCATTGATAAAAGGCTTTGCCGAAGGGGCCACTGAAGTGTATGGGTTCTTTCGGGGTCAAAAAAGCACGCAAAGCAATTTGAAGCGAGGTGAAGGTACAGCAACATTTTCATAGACCATCCATACCTTTAGAAATAATTGTTAATTGGCTAACTCCTCCTGTTTTAAAAATATAATCAAATTTGTCCTGCGTATATATTTAAATATATTGTGCATGTGCATGGTATTTACAGTGGAAATTTAAAAGAATGTTGAAGTGAGGAAATATGGATGAGGCAGCCGCCGCTGGTGCTTCTAATGCGCTTGTCCTCCTATTGTCAGGATTTGCAAAAATAAAGCGAAACTATATATGCATGAATTAAAGGCCGTGCACGTCCGCGCCAACAGTGATGCAATAAGCGGTTGCCCACAATAAAATTTTAAGTGAGAAGGTAGAGGCAAGTCAAACGAAAAATCAAGTGGTGTGGATGACAAAAATCTTGTAATGACACTTGAGGTGTGTGTTTGGGGGTGAGAGTTGGCTTTGGCATCGCCGGGGAGGGGGCTCGCCCTAGGCTCGGGCCCCGGAGCACCCCTCCCCGCCCCTGTAGTCGGCGCCTATGCGAGTCAGTCCTGGCGGATATGCTCCGAACGACAGGCTGTCTCTAAAGAAACGAGAAAACTGATGAAGTTTTGTGCAGTTCCGAATTCGTTACAAACCAGCCGGATCAAAGTATCGTTACGCCAACATCGCTTCGCCCTTCCACGCATCAAGTCCCTTGGATTCGTCATCCCAAGTGAAGGTGACTGCACAGAACCGGACAAAAGCGCAGCCGTGTGCCGCGTCCCGATTCCCAAGCACCAGAAGCAAGTCATCTCGGGGGTGCAAATCGCTAGTTCAATTGTACCAGCGTTTCGCAAAGAACTTTTCACAGTTACTAGCTTCTTTTCAAATATGCTCATGACATCCACGTGTTCCAGTAGACACCACAATGTGAACATCCCCATCCAAGCTCCAAGCCATAGAAGATCGAAGAAAGAGAGCAGCCTTCGCTATAAACGTAGGTCGGAATTTAAGCACTCCGTTCTTACCGTTTGAAATAACGAAGGTACAAACCCAAGGTTCCCCTGCGACGATATCGCCCACTCCCAACAGCCTACTCTTAGCGACCGTGACGTTGACGCGACGGGTCAGCTTTCGCAAGCTGCCACCAATTCTGACAAAGCTGAATGCTGTCTCAAGGAATTAATGCTCGCTTTCATAACCGAACTCATCGGCCCTACAATCTCGTGGGATAGCGATCGAACCCGCGAGAAGCTCGCACTTGGCTTCAGTGGCGTTTGCCGGTTGGCTGGACAGATGACCCTAGCTATACTTAACGCTCTTCAAATTTTTGGGCTCCGGACCTCGCCTCCTCCATTATACCAGAACAGTGCGTTTCTCTCAAATGAAGCTTTGCGCCGCCCCAGCCTCACCTGTACAATCACTAAACACATCACCACTTGGTAGGGATGCACGACTCTTCCCCACTGTGCTCGCCAAGACACTTCTCGCCCAAGAAACTTATGAGCCGCTGTCTAAACGTCAACGTCAGTTTCTTGGTTACCTCAGAGACTATGCACTTAACCGAATTGTGTGTTTGTGTCTCGACTGTCTGCGCTTAACTGTTATATTTACTGAACTAAAATTGCAATGGTGTGCTTAATTTAGCCTGCCCAACCAACAGACTTCGTCCTCTTAAACAGGGGAGTGATGTGGAGGCGCTCCTCCGGCAAACCCTCATGTCTCGTGCGTTCCGAGCGAGCCGACAGATCCGCGTGCCAGAAACCAGTCGACTCCTCCGTCGTCGTGGAAGCTGCCTGTTTGTTAAGCCCGTTCTCGCTATGTATCAAGTGCGAGTCTAGTAAACCCTTTTGCAGCTATTCTCAAGCGTCTCAGCCCTGCCACTCAGCCCTGTCTCAAGCCCTGCGTGTCACAATAGCTATAGGGACGAACTTGCTTTAAGGAGAACGTCGGATGCGTATGCATAACATACCACATATACATTACACAGGGTGTCCCACGTAACTTGATCCAAACTTTAAAAGTGTGCAAATGCCACCTAACTGGACAAAACCGAGGTAATATCGTTTGCTGTCGCTTGGAGATACTGAGATTATTTTTGCATTCTGCCTAATTACATACTTAGTCTTAATCAACTTCCCGGATATTATAGTTAGGTGAAAAGTTTCAATGAGAAAATTGTATAGCAACATGGAAAACTCCCAATATACAGCTTTCTGCTGCTCAGTACATGCTACATAAAAGTGTTTTTCCAAGCATAAAAGAAGCCCGCGAATACACGAAAGCTGCCGCGCGACTGGCCGCTCGAGGCACTTGGCGTGTATTCGCGGGTTTATCTCATGCTTGGGAAAGCACTTTGTACGTATAGGACGCATTGAGCAACAGAAAGCTGTACCGGGAGTTTTTTTTCATGTCGCTCTACAATTTTCTCATTGACACTTTTCATCTAATTATGATATTGGAGATATTGATTGATTAATTAAGAATAATTATGTAATTAAGCAGAATGCAAAAAAAAAAGAATAATATGATCGTCTCCAAGCGACGGCAAACAACTTACTTTCATGGTTCTGTCCAGCTACGTGGCACTCGCGTTTTTTTTTTTTATGTTTCGCTCGAGTTACGCGGGGCACCCTGCACGTACACGTACATTGCTGAACACGAAGCGGCCGTCGTTGACGTTGTACGGGTTGAGGCCCGTCCGACCGGCGGCCAGCGCGTCCGACATCTCGTCCAGGTAGAGCCGCAGCTTGCAGTAGCCGAGCGACATGATGGCCGCGCAGAGCAGCGCCACCGTCACGTTGCGCCAGCCGAGCAGGAGCTGGTCGTGGGCGCTGACGCCGCCCCGCCTCCAGGCGGTGCGGCTCTCCTGCGTCTCGGGCGACACGAAGAGCACGGCCACGGTCCACAGGGCCAGCGACGAGAAGAAGGCGCTCGTGTGCCACGACATGGTGCCGCAGCGGCGGAGGACATCATTCCGCGCCCCGCCGCGCCCTGCGAGTCACCATGGCGCAGCACAGCCGGCGGCCACCACCATCTTGATTTTCGTCTTCTTCGTCCCAGCACCATCCCGCTGCGCGTGTTAAGTGCAACACTGCTCGAGCACTCGCTCGGCCTCGATTGTTGGTGATACGCGCGAATTTCGGCGAGGGTGGAGTGGCATAAGCGTTAGTCTACCGAGCTTAGGTATACAGCGGAGTCAACCAGCCTATCGGTGGTCAAAATTAGTTTTCATTACGGCGTATCTCGTAGTTCTTTTGTTGCTCTGGTATACGTTAAGTTCCATCAGTCAATCGACCGATCGATGATACACGCTATAGCGATGGGCAACGCCATGATACGAAACCTGAGACGACGTGAAAAGGCTGTCGGTTCCGCGTGTACCGCCGTTTACTGCGCACAAATACATATAGCGAGCAGCGAACACGAATACTCGGAAGATTCTCGTAAAACGCATAGCGTACAAGACTGTCTCTGGAATTGCGCCGTCCAGACGGGAAAAGAGGGAAGGAAGGAAGGAAAGAAGGAAGGAAGGAAGGAAGGAAGGAAGGAAGGAAGGAAGGAAGGAAGGAAGGAAGGAAGGAAGGAAGGAAGGAAGGAAATCAACTTTATTCGAGGTCCTGCACAGTGGCGTAGCAACAGGGGGGGCCGGGGGGCCGTGGGCCCCGGGTGCAAGGGGCCAGTGAGGGGGGGGGGGGGGGGTGTCATATACGTGGGAAGACACCCCTCTTTCCGCCGGCTACACCCGGGGAGGGGGGTGACAGAAGACCTATGGGCCCCGGGTGCCAGACGACCTAGCTACGCCACTGGTCCTGCAGGCCACGAGAGCTTTGGGCTCTCATGGAGTGGGCGTCTCGCACGACGGAACCGGTAGGTTGAGTTTCCTGGCGGCGTCGTGGACCTGCTGGACGGCCCGAAATTGGGGAGCGAGTTCCGGCATCGTGACGTAAACGCTGCATGTGCCTTCGGCTCCGATTTGGTAGAAAGGCTGTCGCTATCAAGGGATTCTAGTGGTTCTAGTTTGCGGTAGAGGGGCTCAAGCTTGCGGCAATCTTGCGAAGCTTTAGCTGGATTGATGGATGGACGGATGTTATGAGCGTCCCCTTTGGACCTGGGCAGTGGGTTGCGCCACCAAGCTCTTGTTATTTTATTGCCTAATGTCCTACCTATGTTAAAGAAGAAAAGAAAAAGAAAAAAAAACACGTTGAATTCTTATAAGCAACGTTTCTGCACCCCTTTTGTGAACTTTGTTTTTGTGTGCCTCCGTTGTTTGTCGTTTCCCTACTTTTATTCCACCAATCTTCCAATCACCTCGTACTAATCTCTACTGCTCCCTGCTCTCGCCCCCTTCCCCCTGCTATCGCTGAACCCAAGGTCTTTAAGGAGGTCAGTGATTCCTAAATCGACCACTGAGCAGATATCTTCACATTAGAGAGTTTTAGAATAGGGGCCCCAATAGTTTGGGGCCCCAAAGAGCTTTGCGGGTGTTAGCGTTGGGGCACGCAGGAGTAAAGAGTTTAGAATAAGGTTTTACGTATGCGGATAGCGTCTTGCACTGACAGCGTCACTACCTGGTCATTAGGGCGTCAAAGAAAAGTTATTGGAAATAATTAAATAAAATATACCATTTTATAATAGGAATAGTAATTTTGACTTGCGTGTATTCGCGTTTAATTACAATTTAGAGGTTATTCTGTAAGCAGCAAACAATTAGTTGCGCTTAGTTTTGAGCAAACCAACTTTGTGCCTTCACCAGCCAAGCTTAGCCGTGTTAGGCCTACGAGCTATAAAATCCACAATCGGATTCGCAATCAGCGGCGTCTAATGAATCAATCTTCATAACACACGTTAGTTGAGAGAAAGCGATAACCGCAGTCACTTCTAGCTTGCGAACTTGACGCGTTACCACGAATCGAACCCAGTTTAGTGCTAGGTTAGAGCAGTCGCTTCGGTGGGTGCCGCCATGTTTTCTGACGCAAAACTTTTTGCGCCGCTTTTTGGGCTCCCGTTGTAGAGTTAAGGCGCAACTAATTGTTTGCTGCTTACAGAATAACCTCTAAATTGTAATTAAACGCGAATACACGCAAGTCAAAATTACTATTCCTATTATAAAATGGTATATTTTATTTAATTATTTCCAATAACTTTTCTTTGACGCCGTAATGACCAGGTAGTGACGCTGTCAGTGCATGTAAACGGCGTCGCATCGCCTTTCCCAAATGCGCTTGGAAATGCGATGCGCCACTGTCGCATTCATGCAAACGGGGCTAATGCGTGCAAGCGTCAAATCGCTGCTGCATGTGTCGCACGTGGGGCTGTTGACCATTCCAATAAGGAAAGCATATGAGTTTGTAAATGCAACGCCTAGCCACAGACGGTACAGCATGGTCTGTTCACGTCGTGTTAACCTAGGCAGTAGATGTATTCGTATTTCCGGAGACAACGAACGCAAACGACGCATGGTGAAATCTATCGAACCCCACAGGAGCAAAGTATATTCATGGGACATCACTGTCGCAGTGCAACGCCTGTTCGCGGAGGCAGAACCAAGCCAACATGACTATTTTCATGTGTGTCTCGGTCAAAAGAGGATGTTATGAGCCATGCCAATCTTCTTTGTCATCGCGGTAGTCCTTGTTGAAGACGACGAAGCAGTGACGATTCTCCGGTTTCCTTCTTGCCTGACAACTGTCAAGTAGTCACTGTCATCCGACACATCTTCTGAAGCAGAGTAGTGCAGCATGTTGTCCTCGCTGCCTTTGTCGCTCATGAGGTGGTTGCGCTTCCTCGGAGCGCTTGATACTATGATGTCTGTCTTGCCCGGACGCCTAGCTGATTCCGTTTCCATCGCCGAAAGTATTGGGAGTGGCGCCTTCCGAAAACACGCAAAAATGCTCGTAAAATGAAAGCAGTAGTGGTTGTCGCGTCAAAACATGGCTAAAAATGGGGTTCCACGCATGAGCCACTTCGTCGTCCTCCAGACTCGTGGTAAAGGTAATGATGTTGATACTATGGACCAAAAGACAGTTAGGTTACCATGTATGCTTTGCCTTTGCGCCAGGTGCAGCACAGCTGCCCGTGGGCTGTGGCAAGATCGCCGGCTGGACGTCGATTACGAGTACCGTTTTACTGATGACACAGCACAATGTACCGAAATGATGAAGCGCGTCATCATTGTGTTGGAAAGGCTGGTGCGCGCTGTTTAAGTGACACGTTGATTACTGCCATTTTATTCTTATGGACAGCCATGGACAGGTGTCTACCTGAACAGTAGCTTTCTTCCCATGTTTGGTCAAAGAGCGTATTGTGCGAAGTGTATGTACCTCACAAGCGGTGCGTATGCGCTTCCTGTGGTTCGCGCTTTCGTGCTGACTCAACCCTAGCTCCGTAAGTTGGTGTTATATTTATACTGGCTTGCCTGTACGTTTTCGTAATAACTTGCAGGTTAGCCATGAGTGGATCCGGCGCATGTGATGTACGGAAGTTCTTCTGCAGTCCGGCGGCTCAAGGAGGCCAACTTCGAATAAAGTGTATGCATTGAACGTTGCTGCTCAGCAAGCAGAAGTGTACTGCTGGGTAGCAGAGCCACGTTCGCGTTTGCTGCGATACGCCCTTTCTAACCGTTGAGCGCGCTCTATTATTCCATAATAAAAGAATAACTATGGCGTTTATCTTATGCAAATGAGGGTCACAATGAGGGTCACAGTAACAAACGCTGGGTTCATCTTAAGAAAAGAAAAATGTAACGCTATTTCATCCCTGAATTCAAGCAGATGAACGCGGAGCGAAACGCCGCACTTCCGTAATCATGCATGTATAGCTGCGCCACAATTCGACTTTAGCGAAGTAAGAGAACGCATTCCGAACGGGCTAAAGGAGAAGGATGACCTGTTGGATATTTTGAATGGCAAGTTGACGGAAGAATTGGCCATGAGACGTTTATGCGTTGGAAATTAAACGTAAGCAAAAAAATAAACACCGCGGACGCAAATTGCAAGGGAAAAAAAATGCTTAAAAACGCCATACGTACACTGTTGTCGAAATTTTGTTTTGCAGTAGCACTGCTACAGCAGGGAGAATTTATACATGGCTAGGAAAGAATATTTCGCAAGCATTTCTTTTCCACGATCCGACTATGGGCTAGATATGTGACGCAGCTTATTCTGCTGCAGATCTTGACAGGAAGAGGACGGCATGGATCATATAACGCTTCCGCGTAAGAGCAAGAAGTTTTTGCGAAATAAAAATCGTCATCATCATCATCATCATCGTCATCATCATCATAATCAGTCTTGACAAGTTCCTAGGAAGAAAAATTGCGGCATGGCTTCATCGCTGACGCAGTCGTATTCGTCGCGGATGCGTTGAGGTTCGCTTAATATGAACACTATAGAAACGCACTGGTGGATGACTACAAATGCGAACAAGCGGAAATCGACTACAATGCGCTTTTCGCGTTTCCGCATTCGACGGCACTTGTAAGGGACCTAATTCAGGCTCAATAAAGTTTATGGTTAGGACTCCATCATCATCATCATCATCATCACTTCTACGGAGCGACTGAACATCTCGCTGCTACGTGGTTGCGCTTAACGTGGGTCGTGCTGTGGTTGATTTCGGTTGACGTTTCAATTTATGTTGACGGCACTTGTGTATACAGGCATTCGGGCATTCACATTTCGTAAAGTACGAATGGCGTTATACTGAAAGCTCTCGGCAACTGCCGGCTTCTTTTCATTCTTTTACACCTGCGAGCAGTATACGTATAGTGCTGCAATACAGTGAGAATTTACGAGGGTGCTCGAATGACGACTTCAAAGGGAGGCCGCTTCGAGTGCATTGTGCGTCGAGCACCCGCGTACAGCTGTGCGTTTATGACACGACGTATGCCGCCGGGTTTCACGCACTCGTGCTTGTTCCATTTCAGCCCCGAGACGCTATATACAAGGAACGGTTGTATAGTTTCAACCTTTTGTCGGGCTGGGAGCACTTTCAGGATACTAACTGAAGGCTTCCTAAAGTGCTAGTTTCAGAAGAAAAGTCAAAATATCTGCCAAACTTACAAAGTCTGTCAACAGCAGTAGTACAAGCAAAATATTTTTTGTCTTCTTTTTATTACCTGCTGCATGATTATCGCAATGTAGAAGGGGGGGGGGATTTTATGCGCGGATGCAAAAAATCTCAAAAGAATTAGGTCCATTTGTGTCCCTGTAGTGCAATATTTTTGTTGTTGTTCTAGAACCATTCTATTGTCAAGTTCTACCGAATGTTCTACAGAACAACAAAAAAGAAAAAGAAAAAAAAAGGAAAGACAATAGTAAAAGAAGGAGACGAAAACAAAACTAAGCGAGGAGGGTCAAATGGACGGCATTAGTATCTACAGGGATCCGCATCTACACTTACATACCAACAACTCAGAAACAGGTGGAGCAAAATGTTATCGTTAGGAAACATATCTGCGCATTCATGAGCGCGTATATCAAGTAACGTGAAGGCCACGTAACGCACGAGCTAGAATTTAATCACCATGAAGGGGAATTGACGTCACCGCCGAGATGACGACAAAAAGAACCAAAGAGCGAAGACGTCTATAGCCTCGTGACGTGTATTCGCAATCATTCGTAGGTAATGCTCGCGATCAATGATAATGAAATGCACTAGGTAGCTACAGCTGGGTTGCGTTCACGACCATGTAGAAGCAATAATATGTGTATACATGTATGCAACGCTCAAGAATCACTGCGCATATTTAGTATACTGTCTAGTGCGTGGTCTCGTTGTGCTTCTGTTTGATTCTCGAAGCACAGTGAAGTCTCCTTTCATAGCTGTTTTTCATTTAGAGTAGAATGTAGTTAATGGTTTCAGGCACTTACAATAACAAAGAAGAAAAAAAATGCTCCATGTGCATATGTATGCCAACCTGACAACTGATACACCAAAGCCAGTGGAGCTGCGTAAGCGCGTTCTCACGCCCTCCGGGAGTATCATGGGTCTGTTTACTGCTTCACGGCCTCGAGACTAAGTGACGGCTCCCACGCAGCCTGTGTTTCAGAACCATACGGGGTCAGCTTTCACCACCGAGGCTGCACTAGCCCCTGGCTGCAGCCTCCGACGTGGGGCGGGTGTAATGGACGGTGAGGGACAAAACTTACGCGTTACTATTGAAAAAACAAACAAACAAACAAGAACGTGCACACAAGTTGTTATCTCTTCGAAGGAGATATGCGCCATGTAACGTTTTTATTTTGTAATAATTTATCATTACATTTCAAAGCGAATTCGGGGCTCCGGCACAGGTTACATTGCATTTGCTTTTGATATCGACCACGCCGTCGAAGCGCCGGCATTCACAGCAGCACAAAAATCGTTGCAGAGCTCCCCTTAACAGCTTCGCGTGAAAAAATGCCAAAAAGAAGACGATGGAGGAGCAACACTAGCTCACTGGCGTCCAAAGCAATGGAAAACTCCTCTTCGCCGCAGGAATTGACACAACCGCTAATCGCGTATACCCTGTAACGAGTCGCGTTTACACGAATGAGACAGTAGCGGCGCGAATCGCATCTCGTTTCTAGTGCGTCGCATCCATTTATAAACATCGTTAATGCTCTGGAACGGCGAGTCGCATTAACGCGCCAGGAGAGGGTAGGTCGAGACGGGTCGTCTCACGCGGTGCATGTAAACGCAAGCGCGTCGCATCGAGGGAGAGGGGGAAAAGTGAGACGGCTGCTTCCGTTTGACCTCCCCCGCTCGCCAGCGAAATGCAATCGCTGGAAACAGGTTCCGGCTTGTTTCGCAGGAAGGTGGATGCTCCAGATGTGAACACGGTCGCGTAGCCTTACCGTGATGCGGTAACAAACGCTTTACGCTACTGTCGCACTCGCGCAAACGCAGCTATCCACTATATAGAGGCTGCGCGAAATGCTGAAACTACATCTGCGCGAGAAATACTCCGTGGCGATGTGGCACTGAGCTGTCGCATGGCAATCACATTTTGCGCGATTGCTGCATGAAAACGAAAGAAAAAATCCCGCCGCGCGATTATCCTTTCACTTCAACACGTTTCGTGCGGCTCCTTTTAAAACATTCCACAGCAATCTTGTTCTTGATTGGCCTGCTTCTCGAAGAACATGAAGTCCTGCAAGGAAAAGAAGTGCAGAGTGAATTGCGAGCTAGAGTTCAACAACGATGGACCAGGAACAACGTCACGCGACTTCACGCTGCACTTGCGACTTACTGAAGTATAGGGCCTGCAAATTTGATTCGCGGCTTGCCTTTCCTTGTTAAGCTATGAAATTTTAGAGTTTGGACGAAGGATTAGGACAAGCAGCACGGCTGCAACTTATTCTACATATTACTCATACAACAAGGATCACACATGCAATATAAAAATGTGTAGTTTAATTTATATATACGAAAGCGCCAAATTCCATTTAAGATCATCATAGAGCGCTGGCGCTAGCACTACAGCTGGTATTCCATTGTTATTATTGTTTTTAATAGTGTTGAGCGGGGGGGGGGGGAGGGGAGAGTGCTTTACCGCGGTGTGCTGCACGTGTAATACGAGTTCTAGCCAAAAGGTAAGTTCAGTTTGCTCCAACAACGCGGTGTGAATTTGGCAATTTAGTGCAAATGTCTATCTAGCGACAAGTCAACGCTTTTATTTAAGACCACTGCATTGAGTAGATGCAACATCGACTACATTTGCTACGTAGAAAGTTCTAATTGTCAACGCCGCGTCTCCGAAATTTGGTTTGGTATTTCTTTTTCGTATAATCGGAAGGAACGCTTACGATTAGGAAGGCTGCGCCAATGAGCACTCCCTTGATGCTCGTGTCCATGTCCATTGGGAACGAGATGCCGAAGTTTTCTGCGTCCGTGAAGGCCTCCTTTAATAGACCGGACCACTGCTTAGAAATCTTTCCGACTTGTATCTGACCATCCTTTGAAAGGACCTGCGCGTAAGAACACGATCACAGGCATTGCTTATAGTTCAGATTTGACATCAATGCTCAAAGTTTAATCTTTCATCAATATATATTTACATAACTACTTTTTTTAGTAAAGAAGAAAAGGCATATACCGACGAGTAGATACTCCGTAATACAAAATTTGAGCGTAGGTGTATAAGTGTTTTCATCTCGCGATATATTGGCCGGCGCGGACAATCTGTCTCGTGGGGAACGTTGCAAACGGAGCGAAGTGTGGCACGACTGCCCCGCTAATCGAGAGATCGCGAGGTGCAGCTCGTGGGTGACGCGTGGACGCGACTCACAGCAGCCGCCGCAGACAGACATCCGCTCATGAAGCGCTTTGTTTCCACGTGTAGTATCGGTGGCGTCACCGGTGAATAGACGACGCGCGCTATTCTGGCGCTATCACGTAGCCATCGTCGCCGCAAATCCCGTCTAGCGCGGCATACGTTTTTCCTCTCGCGCCTTTTGCCATACCCTCCTCCTCCGTTTTCCGCTTCACGATTCCGCTGTACCCTCCTGCTCCGCTTTCCTGCTCGCGCTCTCTTGGCTATCGCCGTCTTTCATCCACGCTTAGCGTTCCCTCTTTCATCCTTCGCTTTGCTCGTTCGCTCGGTTACGAGAACGACGAGGGATGACGCCGAGGATCGCCGCAGGAACGGACGCCTAAACAGCTGCGCTCCAAAAAAAAAATGCTGAGAGAGCGAATGTTTAATACTCACTCGAGAAGAAACGCTGGAGCACGCACAATGCTTAGCGGCTGCTGCTGCTTTAGTTTTCTTGGCCGAAATGCTCTCACGCGCGGATAGTTACCATTATTGCACTTTTTGCGTTCACTAAAGGCTCCAGGCAACTAACCAGCGCTAACAATCTATTCTACCAAGCTTCGTGTCTGAGCTCAGCAGGCGGGCTCCTCTTACAGGCAATAACTTGCGAAGCCCCTGAAATAACTGCCCTTTCTTGCGTGCGAGTGCGCGCATACGCGCCGGTTCAATAAAGAATTTACGTCGAAGCTGGCTTCTCCGCAATTAGAGACATTGTGGGGAGAAGCCAACATAAAAAAAGTTACGTCTTAAAATTAAAAAAAAAAAAAATTGGGGTTCTACGTGCCAAAATTATGATATAAGGCACGCCGTAGTGGGGAACTCCGGGTCAATTTTTTACTACGAGGGGTTCTTCTGCGATTCACTTCGTCTTCTCCGCTTGATCGCACCCCTTTGTACCATCTGAACATCGGGATCATGTAGTCTCACTGTAATGTGAAGCTGTAGTGGGAGCCGCAGGTGGTGTAAGCAACGAAATAGCGACGACTACATATTGCAATGCACGTAAGATTCGAATTCCAAGCAATGGCAGCCTGCCACAGGCGTGCGCAAACTGACGCGGAACACGACGTCTCCGCAGCAACAGTTCCAGCGACAGGCAGGTCCTTCGATGCGCAGCACTGTCTCGTGCATAGAGTTCTCGATGCGGAACCGCGGGTAGATGATGCTCCACTCCTGCACCACGTAACCGATGGGCGTTCCCGGCGGCGCCATCACCTCCATGGTCTTTGTAAAGGAAAATGAAAAAAAAAGGAGCAGTTGAAGGTCATCTGTAGCGAAATTTTCGACTGTGTAAGAAGCCTATTTAGATAGTTTAAACCAGGACTGGCTATGTTGAGCTGACAAGCGCAGCGCATATACAATGCACGCTAACGATCGTGTCTGCTAAGTATTACTTCCCTACACGCCGCGGAAAGAGCTTAAATTTCAAATCAAATGACGTTTGCCCTTCTCCTCGCGGGCGCCGCGCTCCCAGCCGGAGAGTCGATGTCAGTCGCACAACTACGCCTACGTACGTGGCAGTGTTGTGACGTCACTGACAGTGGCGCATGACTTCGAGAATTTTTCAAGGCAACATCAGTTATTTGTTTAATCTGTTGTTTCAACAGACGAATTAAAGTATAGAGCAATAAACAGACAAACAAACCGAATTTCTGCGTGTTTTTATTTTGCTTTGTACCGTAGCAAGAGAGACGTACTTCCGTTTCGTCTGCTTGTTACCACGTCGTGCGGCCGCCTACGCAGAGAACGAAAGTATGTCACCTTCTGTCATGTTCCAGCTCCGCGATCATCATCTTTCATCCTGTCGTGTCTGCCTCAGTGTTCGTTGTGACACTGACTTATGCTGCTAATCGGGTGTTCTTGTGCAGAGCGCGCAAAATCGTCCGCTACGCGAAACGGGACAAACACAACAGCTCGCGCTCGGAACCGTTACTGGAAGTGCGTCACTCAGTAAAACCGCGCGCGCGAGAGAAAAAAAACTCACCGCCTAAGCTCGCTGTACAAATGGTTAACCAGCGAAGCTCAAACGTGCGGCCCCAATGTTTATCACTGGGTTAATCCCAACGGTTCTTTAAACGACGGCTTGGTAGGCTGCCGGATCCTCGGTACGTGGTTGCTGCTTGCGTTAGGCTGCACGAGCCTGTTCTTGGGCCCGGGCTGCAGCATCGGCACGGTGTAGACGAGCTCGTTATCGGTTCTACTCGCGGCGTTGTTGATCGAAAGCTGCCTGCACCTCAGGAGTACGTATAACGCGTGGCCTATCCATTTCGGAGCCAGGGAGAAACTGCTACGCGCGCGCTCGGCTGCGATGGAGAGCAACGACGTCGCTACTGGTGCAGCCCCCAATCGCGCGCCTCTCTTTCTGTTCTTTTTTTTTTCGCGCATGCACATGGAGTTGCGCCATTGGTGGTGGTGGCAAAAACCTATTTATTTGCAGTTAAATTGCTGCGGAGAGACTGAGTGGCCGGAGGTTCTTGACTTGCGATGGGTGTGGCACTCAATCTAAGGCTCCGAATGCGGTTGCCGCTCTGCGAGCCCGGTCAATCAGACTCAGCTGATCTTCCAGGCTCTCGCTAGCCAGCAGTTCCTCCCATCGCTCCGCTGTAGGGTGTTGTATGGGGGTACATCAGTGGAGTTTTCGACGTACAGGTGGCAGACGGACGGACGGATGAATCGGCTAGCCATATACAGCTTCGCTATAAAATAAAGAAGGCGGGGCCCGCACGTATTCGTCACGCGATCCTCCGGCTCCGGTATGGTAGAACGCAGGGAAGGGATTTCGCTTGCGGATGCTACAGGGGGTCTTTGTTATCTACGAGTATGTTGGCGGTGACGTTCGCCTCCTGAAATCGTAGATTTACGACACTTCAAATATTTCTATCTCTGTCATTTATGAACTACTTTGAAAAGTTTTTGCAGTAGAACACTCCTTGGAGGGCACATAACTCCCAGCGTAAAACCAAATATGCTGTGTGGACCGCTGAGTGCCCCTTAATTATACAAAAGAGCCTCCCCACTGATTTTTACGTTTGCAGTACGAGCGGATGTGTCGCAAAAGAGCTCGCATAAATCGCCGTTTTCGATGCCGAAACATAAAAATAAGAAAGAAAAACTTTAGAACGCGCCAGGTGCGTAATTAGACAGATCGACTGTAGAAAGGCGCACATGTCGGAGCGGCTTGGCTCGTCCTCGCGAATCTGAACGCACCACTTCCGCTTCTCACAGCTTTGTTACAAATAAATACTGCACGAAGTCTTTAGGAATCAAGGTGCAGATGCATAGTATTTGAGCTACATAAAGATCGCGCAAATGCTATCGCCATGTTAACAACATAAGACTATGCGCGTGGAATAACCTTGGGCTTATTTCACGAGCATCGGCAACGACAAGATTTACAGGGAAAGGTGGTCCATGTGTATTGATTCCTGTGCAGAGAAATTAAATTACAATAGCCATTGTTATTTCCTTTTCGTTCTATATTTGTAACCTTGCAATATGAAGGTACACGTATAATTTCAGCTTGTTTCATCCGTTTTTAGGTAGATATATTAGTAAATTAAAAGCCCTATATCCCATACCGGTAAACTTACTGCTTATTTTTCACCTGAGCGGACAGTATACAAACTTAGAACGCTTCGGTACATGATTCAAGTCACGTTAGCTGAAGTCGAGTGCTCCCAAAACGCCCGTGTTATTTAATTTCACTCGACAATTTTAGCGACAATTTTAGCGACATTTATGCAAGATTTAGCGGTAATTTAGCCACTTCGTTGTCTCAGTTAAGCGACGCAAGCCAAAAGAATACGGCGACACTGATGTCGAGTGCTACAACGTCCCAGTACCTTGATACTGAACGACTGAACCCTATGAATCGCGTACGAGCTTGGCATAGATAATACGCCGGAGCAGAGGGCGTTCACACAGAAGCGAAACGCCCGCAGATACGAATTTGACAAAATGCGGGCGCACACAGACAGGACGTGCTACACGGATAGAACGTGCATGCACGTTCGACAAAAACCGCGTGGGCGTTCGAGCAACTGCTGCACACGTGAGAGCATGGCGTCGCACATGAGCATTGCAACTTTTTTCAGTCCAACACCACGCTTATTAACCTCGGCGTTCCCCAGGGGTCTATACTTGGACTTATTTTTTATATATATATATATATAAATGACTTGGCCTCCCAGTTTGTGTACGCTCCTCAAGATACTGCTACAAGAGCAGGACAAATTAGAACACACAAAAACGAAGGAGGCAGGCCGAGGCGTTCGCCCGCCCCGCCTCTTTCGTCTGTGTATGTGTTAATTTGCGCCCATCTTCTAATACTTATGTCTCACCAACTAGCCCAACAAGAAGTACTCCTACCCCAGTACGCTGTGGAGACGACACTAACCTTGTAATCGCTGTACGCGAGGAATACAAACTAATTAATAAGCTTGTCTCTGAAATATAAATGTTGCACCGTTTGTGCACAGTGCATGCCCTTCATCTTAACCCAAGGAAAACAGTTTTTGCTTGATATCAACCTGAAAAATAAATACTATCCATTCATATGTCATTTACAATAAGCATACTATAACCAATCTAGTGAAAAAAATAGTTTTTCGACTTTATTAGTGATAGTGATATAAAATTTCGCCTTCATGTGCGTTCTGTAGTTCTTAAGGCATTATATGGTTCGCACATGCTATAACTCCCGACATGCTTATGAACCTTTATTACGCGTTTTTTCACTCTCACATAATGCACATCCATCTGGGGTTGCACATACAAAACTCATTTGTCCCCCATGTTTACACTTTAAAAAACATGTCTCTGCATTATAACACCCTCACAATGCGCACATTAGGAGCGAAGATTTATTTAAAGCCCTGAACACCCTCAGTGTTTGCAATTTGACAACACACAATATCGCCGGCATTATGCATCAAATAGTTAATGTAACCTCACCTCAACAGTCTCGCTTCTCCCCTCACGTCGTACTGTGAAAGGTGCGTCGCCTATCGTTTTTTGCCTAAGGTAACTGCTAACCACGGCTGAACTATATTACAGTTTATAGGCACCTCAGTTCAGAACAGCCTTGATAACAACTAAGTTTTACTAACATGGCATACATTCCTGGAAAAGAAATAATAATAAAGCAATCACTCATTGACAATGCATAACATTGCGCGCCTATGTATGCAACCTCATTTTTTTACCCTCTAGGAGTTGTGTTGAGAATGCAAAAGAAAACTGTTAAAAAATTAATATCGGGTGTGTAAAATTTTATTCGCTACTATACCTTTCCCGTTTTACAGTCAAAGCACGTTACAACGAAGTGGTATATGACGAAATATTGGATATAACGAGGTAAGTGAAATTCTTCCTGAAAACACCACATAAATACATAGTGCAGAACATGCAATGACGAATATAACAAAGTTATTCTGGATCCCCCTTCAATTTCGTTATAACGAGGTGTTACTGCTTACTTTAGCTGTTTTTGTTTTAAGTAATTACGCTGCAGAAATAGCAGCCACCATACAAGTTTTTTTTTCTTAATAACAATCGATAAGGGACCCTTTAACAAGTTTGTTGGGTGCCAACAGCGTTTGCATTGTAATTGCACCAGCTTTCTTAAGCTAAATAATTTCAAACTACATGATCTCGCATGAGCTCGTACGCAATGCAGCGCAGATGGAGAGATATGTGTAAGAGCGCTGCGGCATACCTGTAGGCAGCAGGGGAACCAGCAGCTGTCGCATCGCAGCGGTCGTTCGATGTACATGACCTCGCGCTTGAAGTTGTCCATCACCTTAATGCCGAACGGCCGGATGGGGCCGCAGCAGTTGCGGGTGCAGCAGTCGGTGTCTGCGTGGGTGTACACAGTTTGCACGCGAGGCTACTGCAGTCCGTCTTCTGGTTTTCTTTTTAATCTGTGCTTACTGTAGGATTGCGTAACTGACAGAAAGCGTACGTACCACGAACATGTACGTAAATGTGTACAGACCGGTGCACTAGGTCATTATGTGTTCTTCAAAAAAGGTATATATAAAGGCCATAGTGCATGCTCACAGTTTGAGATTCGAGGCCATTTGCGAGTACGTCATACACGCATCTCTCTTGCAACACAAGAAGAAAAGTAGTGCTAGAAACGGGACACGGAAGACAGGCAAGCATGCACCGAGTGGGAGCTCGCGGTGTCAACGTATAGTTTGTTTGTGCCGAGACCATGGATTTGTTGTTTTGTGATTCTGCCCAGTTTGGCGCAGAAATAAAATCATTCTCCGCTGCATTAGTAGAATTGGACGACCGAGATTTGTCTTCAGAGAAGATTCCGGAACGCACACCTAGCCCTTCATTTGCGCGCGATGCTATGAAGGCGTTATTGCATTCTTTAAGGCCGAAGGGCCTGCATGATCGCCTTTGACCATGTGACGCTTTCCGTGCTCCCGCGTTTGTGTGCAGGCACATGGAGTCTTATTTTTTCTCTTTGCCACATTTTTATTCCCCATCCCCCTTCTCCTATGTAGGAGTCAACCACACATTTTACTAGTTAACCTCGATACCTTTCTCTCTCCTTATTTTCATATTCTCTCTCTCTCTCTCTTGTCCCACGTATAAACATTTCACGTTCTTCTTTGAGCTCCTTCTTTCATTTTTGCATTGGTTTGCTGGTGGCTGATGGAATGGAATCCTCCAATAACGATCGGCCTTCCGATAAATGCAGGGCACCTCACATAACAAAGACCAAATTCAAACGGCAAGCATGTCGAGCTGAAGCTGCAGAGTGCACCGTTTCGTCGCATGCAAGTCGGAACGCTTTTTGATCCCGGATGTGACCCTTCTATAGCAATAATGGAAGCGGCGCGAGCCGGCCCATCAGGGGGAACAAAAAAAAAAAGAAACAATAACGCGATCGGAAACCCTCGCATTAGTGTAGCAGTGCATGGCGGTCCTGATGATGCTGCCATGTCGGTAACGAGTACAAGCTTGTGTATGTAGGTGTCGCGACAGTACTGCTGCTCTACGCGACAGGTTAAGCGGACGGGTTCCCCACCAAAATATTATCTTCTTTCCTCGTTCTCCTTTCCTATCTGTCTATGCCCCGCGAACACGCGACATAAAAAGAAAATCATTTAGAAGACTGCGCTACTCTGCAGAATCATTGGTCTCAAATACCAGCGAAGCAATAACACTTTCTCTCCAAACTGGAACACGCCATCGTGATGGACCGTGGCTGTCGTGCTTGAGGTAAGCGTTGCTCTCATTATCTGTCGTTGATTCCCTGTACGATTGCAGTCCGTAACTGGCTAGCGCTTATGGACACCCAATTCACTACTGGAGCTTCGCATGTGAGGCCTCCACAGTGAGATGTACTTGGCCTTCATCATCCTTTCCCCTTCCCCAAATGCGCTTCTGGCCATTTTTGAAGAATATGTGTATTCATGATTTGATCTGGCGGCTGACGCGGCCTTCGGTGTCGGAAGGAAGCGTCACCGACCCGGCGACGACGAGGAGGGAAGTCGCCGCATAAAATAGCGAAGGTCGCAGACGAGCGGTAGACGGTGCTGTTGCAAGACCCTCGGTGGGTGCGTCTCGCCTTCGCGTGCCGGCCAGTGCGTCGACACGTCGCGTGCAATCGGATGTCGAGCTGCTGCGCCTTCATCGTGCGTAACGGGACAGCTGGTTGGGCTGGATGGCGCGTGGCGGCGCCTTTGGACACGCGCGAGCATATAATTGGAACAAACACTAATGAAATGGAGCAAGGACGCACGCTAATTACGTCTGCCCTCGGCTAGTACCCCATTTTCGGGGCACGCGGTCAGCAGGGCACACACGCGTCTTTAAAAGACTAGTTTTCACACAGTACGGACCATACGCGAATGCGGTCTGAAAGTGAAGTTGAAATGCTTTCGAAAACCCCAGATAGTTGAACGGGTGTTTTGGTTACTCACATTGATAGAAACTCAAATGTAAGTGACTAACGTGAGCAAGGAGCCTGACGTGAGGCAAGTGATTCACTGTCACATCATGATGTTAGGCGTTTAGTAATGTAGAGCTAGTAACGGTAAAGTTAATGTAATTATGCCATTTCGGTGACTATAAGCACTTTACGGTATTACCGGCGCGAACGTATATGTACTAAACGACTCATAAAAAATGCCGACGAGGGTGACTCTGCAAACGTGTAACCCAAGCGAGTCGGGAGTATAATCAATCAGGTATATCAAATCACACACACACACACACACACACACACACACACACACACACACACACACACACACACACACACACACACACACACGCACACACACACACACACACGCACACACACACACACACACATATATATATATATATATATATATATATATATATATATATATATATATATATATATATATATATATATATATATATATTTAGAAGCCAACAAACACTGACACCAAGGACAACATAGGGGAAATTACTTGCGCTTAATGAATGAAATAAGGAAACGAGAAATGAATGGAAATTAAAGTGGATGAAAAAACAACTTGCCGCAGGTGCGAACCGAACCCACAAACATCGCATATATATATATATATATGTGTGTGTGTGTGTGTGTGTGTGTGTGTGTGTGTGTGTGTGTGTGTGTGTGTGTGTGTGTGTGTGTGTGTGTGTGTGTGTGTGTGTGTGTGTGTGTGTGTGTGTGTGTGTGTGTGTGTGTGTGTGTGTGTGTGTGTGTGTGTGTGTGTGTGTGTGTGTTTTCTAGGTGAGGTCGCATACTTTGCCGCTAATCATGGGAGCTTTAGAACACTGCTAAACAAAATATATCAATTAATCTTTTTTTTTATTAGTGCCTTAAGGACCATTGTTTAGATGGTAAATTTGAAGGCAGTCAACTTTAGTGCACCCTCATATTTAAAGAAAAAGAAAATGATACGCCGTATACCGACCCTGTAAAAGTGGATGCCCAGCGAAGCTGTTGAAAACGACCACTACAACTGCTGAGGGGCGTATGCAATGCTTTGTTGCTTTAGAGCAATGGTAGTAACGGTATTTAGAGTGATGACAGTAATGAGAGTTATGGTAATTTTGGCAGCACGCCGTCACCGGTCCTAATGACATTTCTTCCTCCCTTTGCCGCTCCTCGTATTCCCGCTACTCCTGGGAAGTCCTAACCATATGTGTTGCCTACCCATAGCGGTGCTGCAACAACAATGAAATCAGTCGCTAGGCTGGTTCCTTCATATACGAAAGGCTAGTGATATCACTCCCCGCGTCGCCGAGGCAGCTTGCGCAACAGCAATCTATACCGGGAAACGCATGCGCTACGCGCTATGTGCTTCGCATTGTTCGCAGTAGCGCCTTATCATTGATCATGTGATTTGGATGCTCGTTTTGTGCTCGTTGTTTATCGAAACGAATGCTCCGCTGTATGTTCTATGCATGATACCAAAAAAGAGCCCGCTATCTTGTACACGTTCGAAAAGCCGACGTTCGATTTTGCCTCACGCGATTGGCCTAGATTGGCCTGGGCCGCGATGTCGGCGCAGCCTGGACAATCGCGCGAGGCGAAATCGAACGTCGGCTTTTCGAACTTGTACAAGATAGCGGCCAAGGTATGCACTTTTCGCTTCAATTGCTGCAGGTTTGTTTATTTTTTTTTCCAGTGCGGACGCCCCACGAGATAACCTGAACAACTAGAGGCGCTAACAGCTTCGCTTCAAAAGAATATCGAAAGTCGCGCCTAATTAGTTCGAGATGTTCACCATCTAACTTCAAAGGTAAATCCAGACACTTTGGTAAACGAGCGCGCCAGCACCGCAGTGAAGGCGGCTCCGCTGCACCGTATACGGAAACGTCCCGTGACGACAAGCATGAGCAAGTTTGAACGTCTCGACCACAGTCGTGGCAGCTACTGATATACGGTACGCTTTTGCCTGTCAAGCACGTGTGGTTGCGTGTCATACCGGGATTTGCCGCGACGTGCCACCATTCCAACTTCGCGCCACACAAGTTTTTTGCGAAGCGTTTCCGTCACACGAAGCAGTGGGAAGCGCTGGGTTGCCTCAATGGATGGAGCTCGGAAATTCGATGATGAATATCTCGAATTATGTTCGAGTTTCAAGACTTAAAAAAAAAATGGCGGATGCATTGAAATGTGACTGCCATCAAATTTGTGATTTAGAACACTATACCTGAACGCGCCGATAAAGAAAGATAATTTTTGAATTTTTGTAAATTAGTATTCTGAAGTTCAAGTTACTATATATATTGTCAACGTATGTCTACCTCACCTAGCAACTCCTTTTTCTAATCCAGGCAGTGCAGTGTCTGTTCTCGACCGCTGACAAGTCCCGTGGGTCAGATAATTGGGGACGCAGCCGCAAGTTATAACTTCTGTTAATCGAAGACTCCCATACCTTCAACGGCGTAGAAAATGTCTTGGCCCATGCTGTTTTTGATGGCGTACTTGTTCGCTGTCTCAAAGCCCGTGAACACTGAAAAACAAATTAAAAGAAATCAACAACGAATGCTGTGACACATTACGAGACATAAAATGCAACTACTGACACTTTAGTTGTCGTTTTTAAACGCGTCATAGAGTGACACTTATTATTTGATTTCATACTTTGTAATACAGCTCAGTTTTGTATTGCTCTTACTTTTCTTTTCTTTTTCTCTTTCTCTGATATTCCTCACTTCTTTCCCCCTTCCCTGGTACAGCGTGGCCAACAGGAAATATTATCTGGTTAACCTCTCTGCCTTTACTTTGCCTTTATTTCTCTCTGTCGTACTCACAGCAATCCCGTTACTGATTAATGGATTTTCGAAATGTTTAGCGAATAAAATAACGAAGACGACGATCCAATGGCTGCCCACTGATATCACATTTCCCCATACGCTTCCTCAAAATTTTCGGTCTTCCGTTGCGCAATTTTCAGTACAAGCTTCGCGACCTTCGCGTGGCCTCCAACCCAAAATTGCAAACAGAGCTGTTTCAGTTCAAAGGAAAGAATACCTAGTTCTACACCAGCTTCAAACTATCGTAACTGATATATATATATATATATATATATATATATATATATATATATATATATATATATATATATATATATATATATATATATATATATATATATATATATATATATATATATATATATATATATATATATATATATATATATATGACTACTTCAGGGCAGTTACAACAATACTTTTATAGCTGGTCTTCCACTTGTGCCGATGTTGCCGGCTGCATGGTGGGCCTACGTGCAGCTCAGGACGCGAGCTCTGCCAGGAAGTCCCCGTATAGGGGGTATCGTTGCAGAGGAAGCGGCGTGTTCGCACGGTTCCGCCAGAAACTTCCGCTGGCCGGCTCATGCTCTTTTCTACCAGTTCCGATCAGTTCATTGAGCCGCCGCATATTGCGGTGTGCATAGGGCGTCCCAGCTATATCATTAGCCAAGCTTATCAACGAAAAAAAAAACTGATCTAAAAAAAAAGAGAGACATGGTGCAGGAAACGATTTTAAGACCTATACGGTGTTCGGTTGTCGGAACGCTGTCAACTGCGCACCGTAGATTTGATAACTTTATCTTGCGCCGCGACTTCTAAATATTTTTCGTTCATTGAACAGCTTTTCTAATGTTATCTGGGACACACGGTATATATATAGTTATGGCAGGGATACAACACGACGCCCTGTTTATTGCTTTCTATAATCGTATACGGTACACGTGGTCTTCATTATAGAGGTGCATGTTTGTACCTCCGCTGCGCACAAATTATTGGCGAGACCTCAGGGACTTCCCAAGCCTGCTGGCCTGCGTAAATTTTTCTCGGAACGCAGAAAAGTTCACTGTCGTATGCGTGCCCAAGAGCGCACGCCGCCTCTTTAGTTGCCTCCCCCTCCCCTTCCGCTCCACCCCTCTTATTGCACACGCCATGTGTACATGCAACCTCAGCCCTGCGTATGTTCCGAGCGGGCGAATATCGCACGGAGTGGGTTCGAATACCGCTCTCTTTGTCGGTGGTATTGCACTCTCTCCGCTTGCAGAAAATGGGAGCGTTATCACCGACGTATTTGGCTGGCTCGAAGTACACGCACGCAGTCCTTAACGACCTGGCACAGGTATCGTAAACCACGTGAAAGCTGTGCAACGAAGGGACAAGAGCTATTTTCTGTCTGACGCAACGACGTGCGCACCGATGAAAATTTTTTTTGTGGTGCTAATTGGATCTTTTTTTTCGCTGTATATCCACGTGTTTACTCGCAGACATAACTTCATACATATTTCCTTATTACAGAGCCACAATGTACATTGTTAGATATGGAGCTGTTTCCTGCGCCTACTTCGAGTTCCCCAAACCACTTCGAATCGCAGCACAGCTAATTGAGGAATGCAGAAGCAGGGGTGCCACATTCCTGAGGCAGGACACTTGCAAACAAGTTCGTACGCCGCCGGGATTAGAAGGGGCCCTCGGACAATGGAGCCCAATCGTCACCCTTCTTCGCCTTTGAAGAAGGCATTTGTTACCACAGCGGAGCCGTACCACCGGGAGCAGGTGAGCCCTCGTACAATGGAGCATGAGCGCCCCCCCCCTCCTTCTCCAGCCTAGAAGAAGTGGATTGCCAGTCTGCGAGGCAAGACCGCAGAGAGCCGCCAGGTGCGACACCGCGACACGGGCGCCTACCATTGGCTGAAAATGGCGTCATCTGAGCGGACTCTCCCATTGGTCAAACATGACGCGACTTCCAGTGCTCGAAGGGTTTATAAGAAGCATTCCAGAGAGACCAGAGCATTCCCTGATTCCCTGATTCACCTCTCTCGAACTTCTTGCCGCGGGCCGCAGCGTCCGAGTTGCTGCCGGCCCGTAATGACTGTACGACTGCTAAATGACTCTCACCTCTCTGTATATAATGTAAAATAAATACTCCCAAGTTTTGTTTTCATCCCGAAGTCCGTCCTTCAACTCCTACAACATTCGTGCGTATCTTAAAGAACGTGCTTTTTTGGAGTCCGACAAACTTGTATATTCCGCCGCAGATATTGCGCTGCCGCTGGGGAAATTACCATTGGGACTCAAGCAGAACGGACATGAAGGCATTTTCGATTCGAAATTAACCGGCAGTACCGACTACGGCTGCTCCAGACAAATTGGTGCTTCACCTGTACTCGTGTACTTTGTTGGCGTGGGACCTATAAGTTCCGAATTCCAAGGACCAAGCGCATAAATATACGCGTGGTCTTTTTGAGTTAATACCCCTATCAAGCATGAACGGATTCCCGCGTTTGTAACCGTACAATGCCATTTATTATATTATTCCTAAGCATCGTAACATGCTAACATGATATTGTCTGTGTGTGGCATTGTGTTTGCTCATGAAAATTTACGAATATACGCATGTGGCGTTTTGTACGCTTTCGGCCTTGAGCGAATAATGCACGTTTGAGAGAGGCATACAAATGAAACTTCTACGTTTTATACTGGCGCACCTATACAGTTTAGTTAGTTAGTTAGTTAGTTAGTTAGTTAGTTAGTTAGTTAGTTAGTTAGTTAGTTAGTTAGTTAGTTAGTTAGTTAGTTAGTTAGTTTACGCTACTTTTAATATTGTAGTTGTATTCCATTCCTGGGTATATATAGGGACTGAAGGAGGAGGAGAACGCCGCTCAAAAGAAAAAACTACTTGAGCTATCTGGTGGCTGTTTACGGTGGCTGAAACCATAAATTGATTAGCCAAATAGCATAAGCGGGGTGCATTGCGTGTTTTTCCGAAATCTCCATGGACCATTTGGAGATACACCTGCCAATATTGTTCGGCTTCCGTATCGACAGCTACCATAAAACACCTTTTGTGGACCCAGCCTTGGCCCCGGCCAGATTCGGCGACGGTGTACATATACACCTGCCAAACAGTGGGCATTCATCCCGCTGAACCAGGCACCTAACTGCAATTATTGGCTCCATAAGCCCTGCCACCGAGCCTTATGGACGTATATTACCGAAAGCTGCCTGAATTTGCGCACTTAATCTATGCCGCGGTACAAACATATTAATAATTAAAATTCAGTTTTCCCAGGCGCTCTCTTCCTCAGGAACGCAAGTTGTGTTGACGGGTAAGAATGTATTATAAGCAAAAAAAAAAGGGGTGGGGGAGTGGAATTGAATGAAATTATGGGGTCTTATAACATCCCGAAACTGCAAAGTTTGTTAGGGGCGCTGTAGTGGAGGATTACGGAGTAATTCGAATTTCTCTAACGTGCAACCCTATATAACACGGTACAGAAGCGTTTTTGCATTCCACCGCGTGCGCCATCGAAATGCATCCACCGCGACTTCTGGATCATGCAGCGGAGCTCCACGACCACCGCGACGAGTACTTTGTACAAAAAAGACTGCGCTATAGGTTACGAGGGAAGAAAACTTGAATCTGCAGTTAGGCCTTGATTTTAATCGCCGTCAGTGTCGAAGCGCCGCGAGGGAAGAAAGGTGCATGGTTTTCGAACTATACGCACCGAAAACCAAGTCTCAGCCCCGTATACACTATATGCTATATGCATGCCATACCTTCCAACAGCTGCACTTTCTGCTTGATGATGATCTGGTCGACCATGCCAAGGTACTCGAGGCCTGGCGGTATGTGCGCCGGGTTCATCATGGTTGCTGCCGCAGTAGATCAGGCGCTGCGGGTGTGCACAAACTTAGTAAGGTCGTGAGCGGTATACGCATATACAGGGTGTTTCAGCGAACACTTTCAAAAATCTTTAAATGTTGCCTGTGGCAGATATCACAATTCTAGTTCATCAGCTGGTCTACTCGAAGCGGCGGACAATTCTTGCACAAAAAAATGAGATGCGAAATCAACTAATTAATAAAAAATTCACTAATTAAGTTTGTAACTAATTACAATATGGCTCATGCTCCAGCTTACAAATTCTAGCCGTGTAGTTAGCAAGGCGGATCCACTTGGAACGAATTTTTCAAGAGAACACCAGTTTCGAGATATAGATTCCCGAACTTTGCGGAGAAATGCATTGGCGTTCCAGTTAATTTGTGAACAGAACGTCGTTTCATGCACTGAAGCACACAACTGGAACGCCAATGCATTTCTCCGCAAAGTTCGGGAATTTATATCTCGAAAGTGGCGTCGTCGTGAGAATTCGTTCCAATTGGATCCGCCTTGCGAAGGCCACTGCTAGAATTTGTAAATTGCAATATGGGCCTTAAGATAATTAGCTAAATAGGTAATTAGTGAATTCTCGTTAATTAGCCGATCTTGCATTTCAATTTTTTGTGCAAGTAGTGTCCGCCGCTTCGAGTAGACCGGCTCATAAACTGAATTGACCTATCTGCCACAGGCAACCTTTAAAACTTTTTGAAAGTGTTAGCTTAAACACCCTGTTTACGGACAAGCCTTGCGCGTGCTTCTATGCAAGCGCGTCCGTCAAGCAGTCGTTGACGCTGGCTTTGACATAGCGCGATTTCGCTTCGCTGAAACAACGCTCCCTCCGCTTGTAAACACGTCGCCCTAAAGAGTACATAGATACCGTTCCGAAGGATATTGACAAAGCGCGCATTGTGCTTCTAATCGAATCACTAAAACGTGGAAGCGCCGATGTTGTTGCGGGGCTCTTATTTTCTGTCGTCGCTGATGAGAAGTTGGTCGTGGGCCACGAAATCATATACATACGGACTTCGTCCTCGCTATCGTCTCTCTCTCTCTCTCCATCTTTCTCTCTCTCCGTTTTGTTTGAGAAATAAATCAAACGTGCCGGGCGAAACTCGTCAAACGTGTTGCTCACCTGGGCAGCTGTCATCCGCGGCTATGTAGACGTGAAAAACGAGCGGACGAGTGTGTATCTCGGTGAGGCAGGCGCAACTTGTGTGTAGGTGAGAAGGCGTGACAGGCCGCTGGGATGGTTGGACGCGCATGCAGACACGCGGGTCGGCGGGCCGTTCCTCTGCATCTCCGATGTCGGAGGCGTGCGACGCGAGCCAAGCGTAGAGCCTGTTTTCTCGCGCGTCGATCATCGCCGAAGACCAAAAAAAAAAAAAAAAAGTGTAGCAAGCCGCAGCGCGGTCGCTGCCGCTTCACTGTTCGGTGGTCAACTATAAGGGTATAGTTCACCCGGATTCTGTAACTGGCAGGCTTTCCAGCGTTAGCTTTCTTTTTCTTTTTTTTTCTTTTTCTGCGGAACGCTAACGGCAGAAGGGGTCATTTGCTTGTGAGCGTGGGCTACTAATTACCAGCGCTTGTTTATCGCGCCGCTTACATTGCACTCTTTTCGTGTAGATAATGAGTATACTGAGTTGGGCGCATTTCTTGCCTCCAAGACACTTTTTGCTCATTAAAAAGAAAGAAAGAAAGAAAGAAAGAAAGAAAGAAAGAAAGAAAGAAAGAAAGAAAGAAAGAAAGAAAGAAAGGAAGAAAGAAAGAAAGAAAGAAAGAAAGAAAGAAAGAAATCACATCACACACTTCAAATATTCCCGGCCACATTGCTGTAGTGGTTTTGCGGGTCTTGTTATTGCATATTCCGCCATTCCATGGCACGCTTCTCTTTTTCCCGTGCAGCAACTCTATTCGCTCTCTCGTGTGATTTTTTTACGCTGTATACGTGCTCACCGACGTACATTTTGCACTTCCCTTATTCTTGTGTTTTACGAAATAGTTGCTAGTTGCTATGTTTAGATCTGTGTGACCTCAAGTGTATCCGTCATGTGATCTCCGGGTGTATATTCGGCACTTTCTTTATACATTGTTAACGTTAAGTGTTTTTACTGTGAAACTTGCTGCGTTTTTCTTTCGTGCTAATCGTTCCTCTCTCTCTCTCTCTCTCTCTTTCTCTCTCTCTCTCTCACTCATCTGTGAGCTTTTTTCTGGAGCGCGGAGTAAAGGGGGCGTTCGTATGGCTTTGCACGTAACATGATAAGCTTCAACTTCCTGACTGATCCACCAATTAATTATTTAATTAAATAATTAGATAGATAGATAGATAGATAGATAGATAGATAGATAGATAGATAGATAGATAGATAGATAGATAGATAGATAGATAGATAGACTGGCGTCTTCACATTTAATAATTTCAGACACACACACACACACACATGTGTATATATATATATATATATATATATATATATATATATATATATATATATATATATATATATATATATATATATATATATTCGTGAAGTAGTCGTTACACGTATATTTTACCGAATATTCGCATGTCCTACTTTGGTCGCGGCTGAGGTAAACTTTATCGCAGTAAGGCCCACGCTAATAGAAGCGACGCAAGAGACCGGTTGGGGCGTATCAACGTCATAAGAAGCAAGCATTTCCCTCGTATCGTCAACTCTTCAATGCTTAAGCACACAGGGATTGATTTGCCTCTGAGCAATCGTCCCATATCGGTCGCCAGCGGCAGCTGCTTATCTCACTCCGTGTGGGCGACCAAAGTGCAACTCGACAGTTTGTGCTCGCTGGGAAATCCAACGGACCCGCCCCTGCTCTTTCTTTGCACAGGGAGTTCTGCGTCGTTGTTGGGTGACGTATGTCACCGAGTGCTTCGTGCGGCGGACAGGTTCGTTTCCTGTGCGTCCTAATGGCCCGGAGGTGATATGCTGGAAGCTATAGCTGCAAATTGGAGACTATAGGAAAGCATAACTCCGCTCTCTTTCATAAACAACGACCGCCATTAGTGCCACAGTTAACTGTGTAGTTTTGGCACAAAGGCAATAGTTAGAAACAAAGCGGCGTAATATAAAGAAATGAAAAAGAAAAGCCGAAATAATGTTGAAGAATGAAAGTCAGTACATAGAACAATTTATATAACTCCACGGGCGAACCCACATTGTTATGAAAATGTGCATAAACTAATCTGAGCACTATAACTGTCAATGGGTCCTTTCATTCGCAACCACCTGTCAAGATTCAAACACGAGTTCTATCATCCCTTACAAATCTAGAATAGATTTCTCGTATACATCTCTTAAAGGCTTTTTTTTTTCTATCCATGTGGGTTTTTCAGTGCGCCTGTACTCAAGGGGCGTCATTATGAAGCGGAACACCTCAGCGATATTAAAGCAACAACTACTGTAGATGATGTATGAGGTGAGATGGAACGTGACTTGATGATATGCGCTAAGTGGCCTGTGTTCGAACAAATATGAAATAGTACCGTTTCAATTCAGCGCCGTGAAGCAAAGTCACGTTTACGATCAGAAACGCAAATTAGGTCTTCCCTTTCATATAGTGGTCCATCATGTATACGCCTCAATAACCGCCATTTATTTCGTAGACAATACTGTATATACGAAGTGGTATGGTCGCACCATGTCATTGTATGGCCACAAGTCCTATAGGTTGTTAACTGCGCACGAACTTTACGGCCTTATAGACAACACACAACCTACTCATTCTGTTGGTAAACAAAGTGCGACTGACCTATATGGTATGAAGAACTTTATTTAGGTCCTGAGGGATCAGTATGGGGCTGATGCGGGCCGCTCCCACGTCGGTACAGAGAGGCCGAGCCCCTCTGCCATCACATGGGCCCTCTGGACAGCCCTATACAGGCTGTATACATTAGGTGCACAAAACATTACTGTTGATTATCTTTAGATATATTTTCCCCCACTTTCAATATACATTAAGAGACTGACTAAATACACTTCTGTAAATGTGCAACACCTGGGTATTTATAGCTTCAACCGAGGGAACGTTACCAAGCTGTCACGTGTATACATAGACACACAAGTATGTGTGGCTATTCCTATGCAGTGGTACCGACGGGGGCGATATGAAAAAAACGCCCACGTACAGCGCATTAGCTGCACGTTACGGAACCCAAAATTAAGCCGGGGTCTCTTGCTACGGCGTGCCTTATAGTTTTATCGTGGTTTTGACGCGCTAAACGCTAAAATTTAATGAAGTTAATTTTACAGCTGGTCAGTAAATAAGGACCACAGGTGACCGAGCTTCTGTGAGTAAAGCTCGCTCATGGAATTCACTTCAGCCCAGTGCGATGTGTGCCCACGTTGCGGCAACTGCGCATGCCCACCGTTAATGTATCGCTTCACTTTATCTGCACCAATGAAAAAAAAAAAAAGAATTGCCTGTGACAGATGGCACAATCCTAACCCTTGATCTAAAGTACTGATGAGGCCGCCATTACTTCTACGAGAAATCAATATGTTTAATTGAATCATTACCATAATATTACGCTAATCAGCATTTAATTTATTGCTTTACGGAACGCATTTCAATCTACGAATTGTAGCTCATGCAAGGTACGTCGACTTAGGACGAATTCTGAGGATGGCACCGCGATTTCGAGATATGTCCCGCCAAACTTGCGTTAAAAATGCGCCATCGTTCCGCCTACTTTTTTAAAAAGAAAAAACGCTGTTTTATGCATTGAAACACAAAAGCAACTTGGCGCAGCTAGAAAAAACGAGCACCTTGTATATAACTACGTATACGTATTGCAAGACAATACTAGAACATACTGTGCAGGTGTTCAGCTGAAATAATTTTTTTCGTTGATATCAAGGAGGTAGCAGCCGCATAAAAGGGAAAAAGAAAGTGCGTTTGATCACCGCAAATTTTGTTACAATTAAGCATCTCAAGACAACCGATTATCCCAACCTCCGAAATTATAGTCGATCGAACAGGCCTTGGGCGCGCCCGGCTGCGATTTTACAGCTACAGCGCACATGGCAAAAATATAGACAACATTTAATTGTGCCCTACTTAAACGCCTGTTCCACGTTGAAAATGTTGATTTCGTCTGAAATCTACTCTGAAATAGATTGACATCGCAACAAAAAAGAAGTATACGAAGAAAAGCGGTGGAAGGAAGGGGTTGGAGGGGGGGGGGGGTCGAGGTGTGGTAGGCGGGGACGGCGAGACGATTGCCTACACGTGCCGGGCACGCTCATGTACGACGGTGATTTAGATTAGGTATACTTCCGGGTATATTTGTACACATTCAGATGTAGTATACTGTCGGCGCTATTTCTTTGTCGGCTCGAACGATCGACGTCGTCTGAGAAGCCAGGTATGTACGCCGTATGTTAGCCCCTTATTACAAAAGTTTGCTCTAGTGCTTGCATGGCCGCTCATCAATCGTTTTTAGTCGCATATAGCAGTGTTCTGAACACTAGGAAATGGCTTACAGGTGCCGCTTGCCCAACTATATACATGTTTTAAGAAAAAAAGAAAAGAAAAGAAAGCAGGGTCGTCGCTAACCGTGCGCGCGGATAAGCAAGCGTAGAGGTACGTTTGAGAACTTCCTTGCCTCATATATTTTATGCTGCACACACCGATATTAATTGCTGTTCGTTCAAGCAAAAATAACGCGAAGCAACATTTCTAGCCAGTTTTTTGAACGCACGTCCGCTCTCGTTGCGAGTACCACATTCAAAAGAATGGCACGTCAAAAGCTGCTCAGTCGCTCGCTCCCCACTCACCGCTGCTCTCCTCAGTCTTGGTCGTATAGCAGGAAAACGCGAAAGTGCCGGTTTGAGGGCATACAGCGGTAGGCGATAAGCACCGCGGTGTCAATAGGTGGCGGTTGCTGTACCAGATATATCTACAGATATCGAGTGCCGGCATGGGGTCGAGGGGGACATCTAGTGCGACATGGACGCGACGTACGTGCGACTGAACGGATGCATCGTTCCTCAGACAGATTACCTCAAAGCCTCGAAGGACAAATACAGTTTATGAAATGAGACTCAGTAAGTGAGCTAGGTTTCTGAAATTCTTGGTATGTTTGAACTGGAGGAGACACCGAAAGAGCGCATCATTTGTTGTCGACATGTGATTTGCAACAACTTCAAAACGAAACGCGATGCAGCGACAAGTGTTTCCCTGGAGATGGTTCAATGTCATTTCAACTCAAATGAAGCATTTCATCTCTAAATTAAAAATAAAGCAGCATAAGTAAAGTCGAAGCTTAGAAGTGCTTGATCACGAGTGAGCTACTTGTCAACAGAAATAGAAGGGACGTTGACACTCCGCATTTCTTTTCTTTTTCTCGCATTTCTTTTCTCTTTGCATACATAATATTTCAAAATTTCATTACGCGACTACGGACACAACTGTAAAAAGCTGAATTATGATCATGACCATCATAACTTATCAGCTCGCCCTCTCTTCTTGTAAACGAAATATAAGTTTGTAATTTGCTCTATAGCTTATCCAGAAATTTAGTCTGAAAGAAGACTAATCTTATGTTTCAGCACATAAAACATTTCGGTAACGTTTGTACATTTGTTTCCATTTCACAAACAGCATAACAGTGCGGAAGCGAAACCGAAACTAGTTCTTCTCCGTCCTTATATGGATGCTTGCAACTACTGAGTCTGCTGCAACAAGGAGGCGTTGGTCTGCGTCGTCGAACAGGCCAAGACGTTACAAAAAATAACATCGAGCAAAAAAGCCTGCTGACATAAGTGCACTTATGATGCACTGTTGGATACATTTTGTCGACAGACTGCTGCTCCCGTAGTTGTTCTCAACAGCTGCGCTTTTGCGCTACTACGCGTTGGCTCGGCTCTTGTTTTCCCTTGGTACACCGTCGCCACTGCCGTCGTACGTTCGTTTTTGTACCCGTCAGGCCCGTCGCGCGACATACGTGTTGTGTCTGAAGGTTTGTTTACAACACGGAGCCGGTCGCTATTGTGGGCGTCCCACGAGCCGTCGAGTGCCAGGAAAGTGAATCACCTCGCTTCTGTAAGTACAAGCTCGTTCGAAATTTTGCTTTTTTAAAAAAGATTTGTTCGGGTACCAGCAACGAAATGGACGTCTGTGACCAATTGCACTTTTCCTGCTGTTTTTCCTGCATCAGTTTTATTCATCCCTGTGGCTCCGGCCTCCGCCTATTAACCCTTTTCATTTAATTGTCACCTTGTCTAAAGACAGATGGATTCTCTTACTACTCTGCGCTCTTAACACGTCTGCGATTTGACGCTGAAGGCCACTCAATGAGGAAGTCGGTGCGGCACGGAGCACGTAGATGCCGCCGCTATGTTGATGACATTTGTGGCAAGGTGATACTGCGGTCCTTAACGCGCACGGCCCTGTATTTGCAGGAGTACAGTGCTTTGCAGTTCCAATCGAGATGCTGTTGAATTGGCTTGCACCTTCACGTTCATGTCTTACATATATTCGACTGCTTTTGAGCAGGTGTTATATAGATATTTTTATAAGTTATAAATAAATGTCACTGTCTGGTAAACACTGTTGAAAGAAAATTGTAGGAGCTTCAGTGATACCATACATAGGGAAAGGAACCATTGTAGTGAATTGAAAGCAAAGTCATTGTTTTTAGTTCGATAGACCTTGACAAACATAACACTTACTATTTAGCCACATATTTGTCCAGCACATAAAGGAGGATTTACATAAACTGTTGTTCTTGTGGAATAAACACTGCTGTTAATTTCCTCAAAGCGTGTATTTGTCAAACGGCGCTTTTATTTTTGAAAGCAAGGTGAATTGCACCAATGAACTGGCCTTGCATCGTTGCCCACATAGTTGAAATTTACTTACGCTCAACAATTTCCTTTGTCATTAAACACTGCCCCACTTTCGTGGCGGTTATGTTACGTCATTATTGCATCTGTGCGTCTAACGAGGATGAATATTGTTTATGCAGGTTATAACAGTTGATCACATCAAGTTCCAGATTACACCATGAGCTATCCTCCCTATGCTCCTGCTGACGGTGGTTACCCCCCAGCTCAGCCCCACCCGCCACCTAATGTTGGTTATGCACCGCCTAGTCCAGGGGGGTACCCTCAAGGTACCCACGGTTACCCACCACCTGCACAAGGGTACCAACCACCTGGCCAAGGCTACCCGCCGCCAATGCAGGGTGGTTATCCACCGGCTATGGGCTACCCACCTCCACAGGGAGACGTGCAGTTCATGCCAATGGGTCCAGGAATGCCAGTCACACAGCCACCACCAATGGGTGCTGGTGGTTACCCTCCTCCTGGTGGAGACGGTGGTAAGCAGAACTTCATCCTTTCGGCTGTCTTCCTCAGGATTTATGTTCTTTGAAACATAGGTTGATTATAACCTTTAAAGGCTGTACAGTTATGGTTGTCATCTGTAGGAAATATTCTTAAAAAGGTAGTTGCTTGCAGTACTTCTTTTTGTTCAAGAAATATCTCTAAAATTTAAAGATTGAAATGCAAGAACAAGTGTTAGTATGCTTTGCTGCTCAAATGACTTTTGTAGAAGGAATTCTATCAAGAAGCTGCACTATGACAATGAGATATAGAAAGAAAGATTATGCCATTGAGGTTAACTTTCAGTTTGCCAAGAGGTTGATTAGTGCAAAGTCTGGTGGTTTGCATCATTTAGGAATGCTTCCTTAATAACTTACAAAGCAATGTGAATATATGGGTAAGCTTTGCAGGCTTACAAATATGAAGGCTGTTGTGATAGTGGCTGTCTGGGAATTTCTGTGCAAAATGTGCACAAAATTGTTGCTTTGAAAGTTGTGTGCATGGGTACTTTGCAATGTGAAGAAGTTTGACTAATGCTTTTCAGTACAAAAATTAAGGTGGTGGGAGGGATGAAATTGATTCAGTTGTTCAACAAATGGTGTGCCAGTCAAAATGATGCTTCCCTCAATTCACTGCAGCTATGATAACATACTCTAGCTTATACTACACCCCCCCTGCCCCCCGCCTCCATATGCGAGAACTAGCCACTTTGTGCCCCCTCATTGAAATATATGGGCAACGTAGAAGTGATAGCCTTAAAGAATTACATTGTCAAGGCTTCCCAGTCGGTGCCGCTGCACTCTTTTGAAACGCGTCTACAACGTCTGGGTTGCAGCTGTTTGATGACAATACACCTGTCCACTATGAGCCATTGAAACGTTGTGACAGAAAAATGCAAACTGTCAACGCACCTGGCACTGCGGAAAATGAGCTTTCTCTCTATCGTATTAGCCTTCGCATTGATTTTCAATTAAAATTTCCATCGTTGTAACAATGTTGCATGTCACACAATACAATATAGATAAATAAATCTACTTTATATAACATGGCTTGAGAAAATCCTGACTATCTGCATCTCAACTGTCCTTGTAAGCTTTGGCTATATGAAAGTTTTGCCAGAATTGTTTATGTTGGTACACATTTTCAAGATTGAAATTGGTTGCAGTAAAGATTGTGAAAGTGAAATCAAGAATTGGGCATTTCGTAACAGTGAGCAGCAAACTAGGGCATTTGATGCCTTCCTTCTTTCTAGCACACTGGCAAGCTGTGTCTGGTGAAAAGGTCTAAAATATGAAAGGATTTATTTTAATACTGTGCACTGCAGTAAATGTTGTAACTCTTTCTCTGTCTAGTAACTTCAGCTATTCTTTAGATGGGCTTTCTGAACAGGCAGCAAATGAAAAATACAGAATTATTTTAATTTTGTTTGCCCTGTAGACTCATGACATGCTGTTTTTCAGAAAGAGGTCACTCAGCCTCAATCCTAACATTGTGCCACTTTGTGTCATTTGCAAAGCAACAACAGCATTAACATGCCATGACATGTGTTGCTGCTGGTTTTCTTAAAGATGGTGTAGTTACAGGGATGCATAGTGCCTGAGCCAGTTAAATGGTGATGTGGGAACAGTATGGCATCTTCTTAAGTACCGATTTTTTTATGTGCAGTATCGCGTCCTGTGGTATTAGAATCCACACACGCTCACAAAAAGAATGTTATGTATCTCATGGGATTACAAACTGGGCGCAATACAATAAAAAAAATTGCATTTAATTGAAGTTTGATTACTTGGCCTCTTTTTATGTGGTACTATGTGAAGTACATTAATATACTGAGGTTCCCTTATTGTTTTTCAATGAAGTACTTTTCAAAGCTCAATTTCCTGGCAGCTAGCAATGTAGGCAACCTGACACATCCGCATTTTCCCGATGATTGCAGCTATGAGCGCATGGCTGTTGTGCCTCTTCATGAGTCTAATTTGCATTTTGGTGTACTGCTGACGCATCAGCGGAGAACAAGCTAAACTTTTTAATCATGAAGGGTGCCCTTCAGCCTTTAAAAAGGGCAAAGTTTGCAAGGTGCAAGGTTAAATGGTTAAGAAGGGATCTTTTTCTTATTTTTTTTTATAGTACCTGGAAAAGTGGTGCCTGAAATGCAAGTCTGGCATTGGGGCCCCTTCAGATCTGATGGGCAGCAAACTGATGGCCTCTCATGACCAATCCTTTCACTTGTTTAGGCAGATTGTCCTACACACTAGTATTAGCCCACTGTTCATCTGGTTTGCTTATAATTCTTGTTTGTCATTTTCTGAACTATCACCCCATTCAACTCATTTGAATGTACATTATGATGACTGCCATCCCAGTCAAGTGGAAGAAACAGGTAGCACACTGTCCTTAGACTCTAAATGTGATAGCCTTTAGCATTTAATGGAAAAGGGAACAGCACAAACAACGAAGGACAGTGGAAGATGCCATGAACATCCGCTGACTCGCAGCTTTGGTGCTTAAGTCTCTTCTGCCATAAGGCAGGGCTTAAACACAGGTCTATACATTTCTAAAGAACTGTTGTTATTTATGTAATGTCATTCCTGAGGTTAAAATGGGGAGTTTCTAGAAATTAAGTGCTTTCTGTAGACCATTTTTGTTTGAAGTGTGGTTTGAAAATTGTGAAAATCCTTGGTGCCTCGTGCTCATTGGGTTATTTTACTTTGTAAAAGCACTTCTTAAACACTTGCATATTTGCATTATGACCACACTGCTTTCATATTAACAGCACAACATGATTTTCTCCGCCTGTAATCCAGTTGCATAGAAAAAAGAAATTGCATTTACCATTTCTTAAATGGTTGGTCTGTTGTAGTCCATATCATTTTCCATTCTTTTTTGCTGTGTAAAGACACTGTGGTCTGATTCCTGTTCATTATAGGCCACTTGTGTGCCTTTCATACTGTCCTTTCTTTCAACTCACAGGTTTTCCATAGTGACTACATGACATAAGACCATCACTGGTCATTTGAGATATATTTTAAGTTGTAATAAGTCTATCTGGATTCACCTTTTTTGAACATTCTATGGTTGCTCTGTAGTGCTGGCTTTTCTGCTATATAAAACTCTTGAAGCCTTTTGTTAATTTTGAAACTTTCTTGTAGCTCTTGGAAACCCACTGCTAGTAGTTGGTTTTGGTATTATGTGTTTCCCCTACTGGATCTCACTTATATGCAAATAAATTTGGGCTATTGCCACATACTTTTCAGCACCAATGGGGATGTTGCCAGGTGTTCCAAGCTGCCCGCCCGGTTTAGAATACCTCACGTCGGTAGATCAACTGTTGATGCATCAAAAAGTGGAGATGCTGGAAGGTGAGTCGAAATTATTTATTACTGTATTCCTATTGGCTGAAGATATTACAGTAAGGGGAATCGCAATAATAGCAGCGATTGGTTGTACCAAGAGAAACAGTACGGTACAGTACCACTGTGGACTAATTAAACGCTAACAAGTTAGGGCTACCTAGGACTTGTTCTTTCGTTTCTGCCTTCATTTCATTTCAACTTGTGTGCTTAGTTTGGGGCCTATGCACATGTTGTGAAGGTACATATATCACTGTTGAATTGTGCTTTTAAGTTGTTACTTGTAAGAGTTGTATTTTGGACTTGTCTGTTTGCATTTCATATTTTGCATTATAGTGCATCAAAAAGATACAGATCATGTCGCATATACACATTCTACTTAAAGGCTCATACTGTATTTACTTGCACACTGAACTCACTTGAATGTTACCTGCACCCTCAACTTTGCTCTTCAAAACTGGGATTTAGTTTTTTTTCCCCTCGTAATAATTGTACCCCCATCTTTGGTCCCGTGTAGTCCTGATAACAAACAACCATGCTGCAGTTTCCCAGTTCACTCACTACAACTGATGCTGATAGTATATGCCATTGAAAGTGCTCTCCCGGAGGAAAAATGAATGCTCTCTGCCATGGTGCCAGTGCGACGGCCAGTCAAAACAATGCATAAACAGTTGCACAGCTAGAAGCGGTGTGCTGGTGATGAGCTATGCGCAAGTTTTTTTTTTCCACTTCGAAGGCATCCATTTTATGGCAGCATTATCTGTTGCTTGCTTTTCTGCCTCTTTTGCTGTGGGCGATGGGCCGTAATTCCAGTTAATATATGGCCGGCTTTAAGTCAAGGGCCGTGGAATCTGCGGTGGAGCGTGGGAATCGTGCTGTCGGGAGGCATTTCGATGTGGTTGAAGTGTGCGTGCACGACTGGCAGAAGCAGCATGACAAGCAGCTTGCTACGAATCGGACGTGTCGCGCCTCCTGCGGTCTGGACCGGAAAGCTTTCTTGTGTGGAAGACGGTTCCAATATGTTAGGAAAAAGGAAGGCTGTGTCATTTTGCATGAAATTATCAGGATGCACGCACAAGTTATGGCAAGACAGCATGGCATCGCACATTTTAAAGCGAGCAATGGGTGGACCACACAGCTCATGCGGTGCGACCGACTGTGTTTGAGAAGGTACATGCCTCTTTCTTAATGACTGCCTTCTCAAACACAGTTATGCTATTGCTTGCTATTATGCAGTCTTGCTATTAGGAGTTCCTCAATTTTTACAGATGTCGGCTTCTGATGCAGAGTAAGGTGCAATAAATAAAGCTCCCGCCATTTGCAAATAGTGGACCTGCAGTATTTTTACTTCTACATTTACAATATATCTGCAGTATACTTACTGGATAGTTAAGTTACATACTACACATTTCCTTGGTCATTATCAACTTCCTTTTCAATTCATGCTCCTTCAAAAAAGTTCCCATAAAATTCACCCGGCCTATTAAGTGCACCCCAAAACTTTACTTCAGTTTTACGTGAGAAAGGTCCATTCATTATGCAAGTAAATATGGCAGCATGCAAAAAACAGTTCAATGTAACCAAATACTACGAGCGTTGAAAAGATTCATTCTACACGACGAGCTTTATGCATAAATAAATGTGTAGTGGTGATTGCAAAAATTTAGTTTTTATAGTGATGTGCACTGAATGAAAATCAGTTATTTTGTTTATTTATGAATACAGGAGTTAAAAGGAGAAAATAATCACAAACTAACAAAAACCAGCTTCTGTAAAAACTGTAAATGACAATGTATTTTTTTCAACTTCACAGAAGGCTGACGCCATTGCATAATTGTGCATTCAATGCAGTGGTTGCAACATTTATCAAAGCATAATGTCACTATGTTCAAAGCAAATAGTTCAAATATAGCTGTGGGATTTGGATAAAAATTTGGCACAATAGCTAAAAGTTTACTTTTTTTTGAAGAAAGTGTGTACTTGCAAAAATAGCAACAGTTTCATTTCACAGAACAGTTTATTTTCAAGGTACTGTTATTCAGATATTTTCATGCATAACTTCAAGTTCTGCAGCATTCTTTGTTTTTTAGGATCCCAATGCCACAGAAAAATTGCATACAAAATTTTGCTCCATGGTGTAGTTCAGCATACCTAAAATTTCATGATGAATAAGGCTGTGGCCATGTTCTGCACAGCTCGATGCGTGTCGCATGTTGTCGCGACGTACGCATGTCACATGCAGCCTTGCCTGCATGACACCGGCAGTTTAGGCTGTTCAGCACAAATTCAGCTCAGTGCTGCCTGCCTATATGTGAACTTAAACCACTCTGTCGAGTAAATGAAGAGGTGAACTTGGTTAACACACTTGCTGTAGTTGTCGGCTGGTCGCTTGCGAACCTGAATGCCACTTCTATGGCCCTCATTCTAGCCCGTGACCACCGGTGGTGGCTTAGTGGCTATAGCATTGCACTGCCAAGCACGAGGTCGAGGGATTAAATCCCAGTCATAGTGAGCACATTTCAATGGGGGCGAAATGTAAAAAATGCCCATGTACTGCACATGGGGTTCACTTGCAGAATTCCAGGTGGTCAAAATTAACCCGGAGTCCCCCACTACGTGCTGCCCCATAATCTGATCATTTTGTTGTACCTAAAACCCCAGAATGAAATGTTTTTTTAGTCTGGCCCACTCGCGGGATCTCAGGCCCCCTATCACATGTCGGCCACTCATAAGAAAAAAATAAACATAGCGGCAAACCTTTTCGGACAGTTTTCCATACACTCCCCATGCTGCCCAGTAATAAATTTTAGTCGTGGCCACATTCTCTTCTCCGTTAGGCCTAACCAGCACCTCATCGCTGGGGTTTGGCAATGAAAGCTGCAGTTTGGTGTCCAGTCGATGCAGATCTATTTGCAGTGTGGCCATACAGCTCTCTGTAAGCTGAGAAACCACATTGTCAGAGAAAACGAGAATACGGAAGACATTCTGAGTGCGTCAAGTCTATAGGCTGAATGCAGCTTGCACATAGGCTGACTTGGATTGGAATAAACTAAGCGAGCATAGAAAAGGCGTGGGCAGGAAGAAAATACAGCACAGGTGCTTGCTAGCAACTGAAGTATTTCAGGAAGAAGCAAACAGGCAGTTCATGATCTGCACATGCGCAAGAACAAATTTCGCCAGAGGGGATCAAAACAAAGATCAGTCAATTCTTTGAGAACTTTTTCGAGATTAACTGTCTTTTTACTTCTTCCTGAAGTGCATTAGTTGTTAGTGCTTGTGCTGTTCCCTGTTGTGTCTGTCATTTTGTGCTCTTTTAATTTATTCCGTATCATGAACCAACCTGTTCAAAACGCATCTTGTTAAGCTGACTTGATTTGCACATGGTGCAAGAAATAAACTGTAAAAATGTGAAAACACTGCTGTGAGTGGCAGTCAAGTGCCATTTATTATGTCATTTTGGTGCTGATTTGAATCCCTACTTACAACAGTGCTGGCAGTACTTGTAAGCATCGTTGCGTAGATGGTGGTTTGAGCAAATGTCTTATGCTTTTTGTACATTAGTATCTGAAAATGTTAAAATATTTAGCTGTTTGAACATCTTCAGTTAACTTCCTTCTTGTCAAAACTATTGTTCTTTAACTTTTATACACATCGCTTCTCGGCTTCTCTGCTAAGTGTACCTTCTATATATTTTTTGTCTTTAAGTGAGAAGCTCTAGGCCTTGAGACATTGGTGAGGATTTCATTATTTTTTGCTTTTCAGCATTTCTTGGATTTGAAACTCAGAACAAGTACACCATTAAAAACAGCATGGGCCAGAAGGTCTACAAAGCTGTGGAAGGTATGTATGGAGAGATAGCGTAACCTTGTACTTTGTACTTTTACGAAATTATTTTGTTTGAGCAGACAGGGACAACTCTGCAACTTTCCTAAGAAAGAGAAACCATAGTTCATTTTTTTCTCTAAGAATTTGTTACTACAGTATTAAGACTATTGCATAGCACACATGCTAGTGGCCTTCATGCAGATGTACGAGCACATGTGGATGTACAGATAGGGGCAGTTCTTTGTGTCTGCAGAATATATTTAGCAGGAAGACAGTCACTGAGATTACTCTCTTGAGGCCTCATTGTCATTGCCATACTGGTTAGACATAATTTCGTGATGACTTGAGTGCAGTGTATTTTACCTACTGAAAAAAACTTCCCAGGGCTTGCACATTTTATGTCAATTTCAGCAGTCATGCATGTGCCAGGACGATCTGTTGCTTTCACATGGGCAATGTCCATGCTTGGATTCATACCATTTCTTGATTAAAGGGATACAGAATAAAAATCGAAGAATATAGAGAAAGCCCCACAATTGCATTCCTAAGACACGATTGCTATAGTATATAGTCATTATTCGGGTTACTTTTGAGCGGATGGCTTTATTTTTGACTCTCTATGAGCGACCACCGCGTCACTCGCAAAGCGCTCCCGACAACAAGCCGGCGGATCTGACGTCACACCTACCCTCAGCAGCCGCGGAGCGAGCTGGCCGGCTGCGCAGTTTTGTTTTCCTCGCGCTGCGCAGTGCAAAATGCAAAGTTCTAGTGAGAGCGATAGCATGAGCGGAATTTATGACTCCGACTTGGATGAGCGGCCTACTGAACGACCACGAACGATAAAGGCGTATGCCTACGATCCGTCCGCGTCGTCAAGCGAAATTGACGACGACCCGCCGCAGCAGTCCCCTTCCGCGGTGCCGAGAGGGTCTGGACCAGCAAAAGAGGTGTTTACACTGTGCATTCCATGTACACGCGTTCGCCCTGAGAGATCAGGGGCGGCATCATAGGTGGAAGCCAGATATAAACGCGGTTCCTGCGGCTCGGATTGCAAGCTCGTACCTGTCACGAATGAGTTTGCGAGACCAGAGGCGCACGCCTCATTGACAGTGTTGCATCCGTGGCGGTGCGCCCAGCGTGATTCACTCACGCAAACGCTTTGCCATGTTTGGCTTCAACAGAGCGAGGACGCTTATGCCTCAGGCTATGCAATGTCAGGCGACGTAAGGAATTTACTCTGCGTTCTGCGCAAAGCGGCTTGCTCCGCCCGCATGGATGGGTAGATGCTAGCGCGTAAAACATGAAAGCCACCAATGCACAATACAGGTGCCGTGAGTACACACTGTACAAAAAAAAAAAGAAAACGTAGAAATCGTTGAAGATATTGACGCGTGTAGACCTCCCTTTACCTACGCCATCGGAGCAGGTGTGGCCGGCGGCGTGAGCATAACAGTCGGCTGCCGACTCTCGCGCGGCAGGTGCTTGATGCGCGCAAGTAGCTGTTTTGAGAATAGATGCGATGAAGCAACGGGTGAGGATTGAAGCCAGGCTTGTGCAGTGACTGAAATGCGCCTCTGTAAGCAGGCAACGTCTTGTTATTCACGGAGTGAACGAGTACATGCGCTGCGGTTTCAGCGTCCCGTTGTTTCATCGCAGCCGAGCACTCCTTCCCTTGGTGCAAACGAGATGGCGCCACCAGTCTGATGTCGGCGAATTTTTTTTCGTCAGCCGTCGCTTCAGACTATGCGGATTTCGATTCATTCTGGCAGAATTGGCCAAACATCTGGCTCAGAACGTCGTACAAACGACAAATTACGGTCACACGGCACCTGTGCGCAAAACTACAGCGTGAACAAGTACGCGAGAAAAAGACTACCGCTGCCTGCCGTTTTCACATGCGTACAGCATACCCTCGGCATTTTGCGGCGTTGACACGGCTGCTCCACACATCAAACCACAAATCCACGAGATGAAAGACGAGGTTTTCGAACAGATCACACGAGGAAGTGGTACGAATAGGGCGGTCGAACAAAGAAAGCGCGTTGCTGCAAACGTCAACTCGCCCCTTCGCGCGCTCAGTGTGGACGATCGCTCGCAATGGGCCTCGAGGTGGGTAAGCGTGACGTGACATCCGGTTTTGCCAAAGCTTTCGGAGGAGGCCGGTAGGTGCTGTGATTTGAGAAATATTCATTAAAATAATTACTTTTCGCTCACTTCTCCTCAGAAAGAGTGTTGTTTTGGTCGCTCTCGGTGCGACAGCTATCACTGGAGACAGAAATCTCGGCGACAAATTTTTTATTCACTATCCCTTTAAGAATGTGAGAAGAGATGCCCTGAACAGCGAAGTACAGTAAAAGCTCGTTAATTCGAACCGCAAGGGGAAGCCGCTTCAGCCGCTTCAATGCTGTGTGCGAAGGTGAGCTTTCTCTGTTTTTTTCTTCCCCCCGAATGGCTGATGCAGCCACTGCCGTGGATGCGCAGATACGAGTGCCATCTGGTGGTGCTTCGAGGTGGTGACCTCTGCTTTCCTCCTCGCGCTCTCTTTGTTATCGCAGTCTTCTGCTCCTCCCTCACCCTTTTGCCATACTCTCCTCCTCCACTGTCCACCTCATGCTTCCACTGTAGCCTCCTCCTTCGTTTTTCTCCTTGCATTCTCTCAGTTGTCGCTTTCTTCCATTCACCGCAGCTCTCTGCGCTTGCTCGGTTACACCGAGGGAGGACGGAGCACACCGAAGCTCAACGCAGAAATGGGTGCCTAAGAGCTGCGCTCTAAAAAATTGCAATCTGAGGTTCTTGTGCCCAGCTGGAAATTTGAGTAGGCATATTGCACAAGTGATAGCCCTGAGTAGACATTGCTGTCAAGTGATGAAGTAACAGTGCAACAATGAACGACAGAGTTTTGAACAAAGACTTACTAGCAGAAGATACAGTCATGGAAAGTCCCCAAAATTTTGTGCTACCTATGATACCTGTGTTAGTTGAATGATTAGGCATAAGATTTCTTTCTAGTATTAATAAATGCATTAAACTTTGACTAGAGTGGTAACGTAACATATGTTGTGGTAGTTACTTTTTCATTATACTGCTTATATGTGCAGACCAGTGACCCCATTACCTTCAATGGGGTCAACAGTGTAATCATGGTTACTCACTGAGCCACGCAGCAAGTGTCCTGGGTTGGGTGCGCTTTGATTTTCATAATTTTTATTCTCATTTCTCCTGCTGTCAGTTGCAGCACATATGCACTCCATATTAGAAATGGAAAAAACAGAACTCTGACCAAAATGGTGTTGGCAAAGGGGTTGATGTTCTGGCTTCTACATGGAAGCATTGTTCACTCTGCCAACACCTTTGATAATGCCATATTGGTCAGAGTTCTGTTTTCTCTGTTTCTAATATGAATTTACTTCTCATCCAATCAGATGTAGCCCAATTATATATTTCACATATATACACTTTCTTTAGCTTTCATCTACTTCACTTGAGCTCCACAGTTATACTTTAAATGTGTTAAAACTTAATAGACCTGGTAACAAAAGAGTTAAATGGGTCGAGGTATTTCCTGTAAAGTCTTACCAGTTCATTGCTTTTGCATCACTTTTAAGATCTTTTGCATTTCGTACATCACAAGCCAATGTGCAGGATAAGGGGTGATATACATTGAAAGTGACAGTACAGAGTCAATGAAGGCTTTGCTCTTTGGCCTGAGTGTGGAACGAGAGCAGTAGCTGCTTGCACTTGCATTCCACCTAGCGCCTGTTTGGCACTCAGTGAATATCTCAAAAGCTTGATTACGCTGTGAGCTGCCTTGACGTCTATGTTGTGAAGTTCTGCAGTTTGAATTCATTACCTGGATGGTTTGTAGAAATATAGCCTTTATACATCACGAATACAGTGGAACCTCACTAATCAAACTCCAAGGGGACCACAAAATTATTTGAATAAAGCGAAAGAGAGCCTCTTTGGATTATGCACTTGATAATGTGTGGTGCAGTCGCTGAATGGCAATTCGGAATTGGCGAGGACCGCATAATAGTCAGAATAAACAGTTTTAAATATGTACTGAATTGGCCAGAAAGTAAGTCTTTATTCCACAAGCGGTGAGAAAACCTGGTCACTGCATTGCTGCACACGCACATATATGCTCGCGTGTCACTTGGTCAGCTTCTATATTGATCATTGTCCCGGCTGCTGTTTCAGGTAAATGAAATACGATCACGAAATGCACCAAATCTCCCTTCCCTGTAACTTAACGAAGGCCGGCTGTGCTGCGATAGCTGATGAGCATAGGGTTCTTCGCTACAGTCATCGTCCGATAGTTCTCTTACTTAACCACCACCCTCTTTGATGGAGACATTGTGAGGGGTGTTGGTGCTGTTTGATGATAGGAACTGATAAAAAACTGTAATTGCATTAAAGAAGGCACCCATGACTGTCACAATTGAACATTTGAAGGAACAAACCTGGACGTCCGGAACTCTAGTGAAAAACCACAAATGCAGTCCTCCATAGGCCACTCTATGGATTGGCTTGTGCCGTGGATCTAATCAGCCACGACTGGATCTACAAGGCGATTAGTCAGACTGTCACTTCCAATTTTGAGGAGGCGCTGGCAACATATTAAAATGTTGATTTTCTGCTTGGGTTGGTCAACTCGTGGCCGAATTGGTTGATGGTCGTGCAGGTGAAGCGGGGTCGAGTCCAAATTCTTGAGTGGCACACTGTAAGGTGTCTGAAATGTCCTTGGAGCTGTCCGAACTATCTGTGGGTGACTGTGCCATATCACCGAGGCCTAGTACCTTACCATGCAGTTTTACAAGTGCTCTCTTGGAAATCACGGATCACTGTGCAAGTGCGGCTGATTCAAGCTGAGAATGCAAAGACAAGGATAATTGCACTGGTGTGCCCCATAGACTAGGTGTCTATCAGATCCTCTCAGATCAGTGCTACTGCATTTAAAGCTAGCCATTTGTAGGGCGATGAGGAATTCCTTAACAGGCTAATTATTTACTGTATAATGAATTTGCTTATCCACTGGAGCAGTGATGCGATGACAATATGCTGAAATGCTGCTCGCATGGCACATTACCCTGGTTCTGTGGAGAGCTGGTGTATGCTCTGTTGGCCTAGCATTTCACTCAGTGCTAAAGAGCTCAATTTGCGTGGTATGTGTCAATATGCTGCCTAGCGACCCATTAGGCTAACTTTTGGCTCGGGTTTGTCTGAAAGGTGGCTGATAAAACTGATAAATTTTGAAATGGAGTGAAGTTTATTCAAAGCGTAGTACTACAGGTACCCTTTAGGAGGCTTTCATTAGAAATAACCTTGTGTGGTTCTAGTGGTTTGAACTTGCGGGAGTTTTACCCTATTCAAATACACACGACTCTGTTGGGACCAACCGATCACAATCCGTTAAAATTATTCGTCAGTATTAATGTAGAGATTTCAAGTAACTGGGATTTCACTGTACTTGGACAAATCTACGAGTGTATACAGGTGAAAGACGTAGGTGTTTGTCGGTTATATCTTTTTGTCAGTAGTCCAATAAACCGTCGTTATGAGGCCATCACTTTAATGGCCCATTTTGTTTCTCTGTAGACACTGATTGTTGCTCCCGAAACTGCTGCGGTCCTAACCGCCCCTTTGACATCAAGCTGACCGACAATGCTGGAAACGAAGTGATTCATCTGCAGAGGGATCTGCGCTGTAGTTCCTGCTGCTGTCCATGCTGCCTGCAGGTATGGTTGCTCATGCAGTTCCCTTTTGGCAATGACCTACACTGCTGTTCAGCCTTCCACAAGCTTACACAGAGCAAAGGAACTGGCGTGGAGCAGTATACTCGATCACGTTTATGAGATTTCACTTGAATCAGCACCAGACATGTCAGCATTTGAGCTGTAACGTTCCAGTAGTGCTAAGCACGCTGTCTTGGCACGGTGCCCAGGAATGCTGTTGCCAGTAGGCTCCGGCGCATCCAGTGTTTTGCAAAGTCTCATGAGTGAGCGTATCCCCGAAAGTGATCGACTGAGAATACAGCCGTTTTTTTGTTATGTCTCCGTAAAAATCCTCCTGCAATGCCTGCTGTGTGGTACTGAAACCACTATGCTTGATTAAGGGCCATGTTCTCAATCACTTTCGGTGACAGGATATGGCCCCAATGCTCAAAATGGCCAAAGGCATGGCGTCTCGTGAAGCGGCCACCATCTGAAGCGCTATAAACAAGCCCACATCAGTTGGACGTGGACTTTTTCATTTTTGCTGCACTTCGTTTTCTCTGCACATCACAGGTCAGCTTCAATGCATGCCAAGCCACAAAGTATGCACACACACAACTCATTGGATGCCAATCCTCAACACATGTTCGTACAGGGTTGCTATTATGGAGGTTTTTGAATTCCGTCATGTTGTCATATTCAGTAATGGTGGCATTTTGAGCAAATCGGAGGGGGCGTAGCAGCTCTATGGGTTAACCAGAGATGACCAGATAGCCTGTTCGATAACATGACGGGATTTTACCATGTCCAGAATAACACCCCAGGTCGAAGGTGATGCGGTTGTGCCATTCGAAACACGTAATCGACAAATAAGATGGTGGTCAGGCCGTGTTTCGGGCACTTGCAATCGCTTCCGGTGCTTTGCTACTTCTGTAAACAAAAAGGACGACTGTCGTGTGCGTATGTTGTGGCGGTGTTTTATGCCGTTTAACTGGTCAGCAAATGCACTTGAGTACTTTCACAGGTAGATAATATGGGGACTAACATTCTGGTAAATTTCGTTAATGTGGTATTGCAGTGTAGGGACATTGCATTGTCGTGAGATACATAATGAATTGAATCCTATGGGTGCTTGCTGGGGGTACGAAAATATTTTGTTGCGACAAGGATTTTGTTGTCTCGAGCTGTTGTTATTGCAGGGTTCGACGGTATTGTTTTTCTTTGCAAAAGCTTGCCCAGAAGGTCATCATTCTTTACTGATCCTTTCTGGTAATGTTCTTACTTCTTCACCATCATCACACTGTGACAATGGTTACAAACATTTCTCTACATTTTATTGTGACAGCTGTTATGGGCTCTTCCCTGGTACTGTATGAAATAATGTAGGGCGATTGTTGCAGTGGAAACAAGCCACTCATATCAGCGAGCCTTGCTCGAAATAGTATAATAATACCGTATTTACTCGCATAATGATCGCACTTTTTTTGTCAGAAAAATTGACGCATATTCAGGGGTGCGATCATTACGCGAGTTAAATTTCCCGCAAAAAAAAAAAAAAATTTTTTTCGCCCCGCGTTTGCTGCGGGATGCGAGATGGCGGGTGCGGGACACCAAAACAAAAATGGCGGCCGGCGGAACAAGCCGAGCGCGCCGAAGGCGATTTTTGTTTTCTTCTTGTGAGTACATTACGTGTATTGAAACAGTTTCTTCCGTATCAGTGATGAATAATATCGTTAATATTGGCAAGTTTGCAGCAGTAACGTAGCCATGTCCACTTTGAGGGGACAGAAACAGGTGGGCGCACTTAGCTGCCAGTGACATAGAAATGCATGGCCGACGTGCTGCGGAAACTGCGGCATCTGTCTTCACTACTATCCTAAACGGCACGTTTCCGCTAAGGGTGGGCGAATATTTTAGCTGTGTTACAAGCGTCGGCGTATGAATAGAATACACTTTTAACGTATCAGAGTAAACGTGGCTACTATCATTGCCGCGCGCGATTTGTAGCGTGCTCACGAGTGCAAAAGCAGATGAAAAGAATCGAAATGCGCCTTTATTGTTTTTGTTGACATCAACCATTACAAAGCCAACCAATAATAAAGGCAAGTTTGGTTGTACCTCATTTTGTCATAGCTTGGCTTGTCTTGAAGAGTCGTTCGCGTAGCAATCGACAGATGGTAAGCGCGATCATTATTAGCTAGACTTAGCACACGACATATCGCTGCGGCAAGCTCGGGGTGCGATCATTACGCGGGAAAATAAAAAAATCGAATTTTGACGACAAAATTTAGGGGTGCGATCATTACGCGAGTGCGATCATTATGCGAGTAAATACGGTAGTTGAATCTATTTGAAATCGGCTACCAAATTTGCTACAAGGTTCATGCATCATAATCAGATCATTGCATAGTCATCACAGGTTTATTGCAAAATATATAAGCATACATAAGGGTCTGATGAAGTGCTGCAGATATTTCCGCGGGTGTATTGTAGGTTCTCACTAGATTTTTTTTGTTTACTTACTCAGGTATGTCCAAGTCACAACACCCAAGTTCAGTGCTACCAATGTCTATATGTGCTTACTGTTGGGCGTACTACGCCGGTCTTCTTGCCGTCTGAACTTAACACAGCCCCTTTGCATTAGGTGTCACAAAGTAATTGCTCCTGTCCTTTCACCTTGCAGAAGCTTGAAGTGTCATCACCTCCATACACCCCTATCGGATATGTGATCCAAGAATGGAGCATCCTCACACCCAAGTTCCGAGTGGAAAATGCAGAGGGGGAGTGCGTGCTGAGGATTGAGGGCCCTATCTGCACCTGGAGTATCTGTGGAGATGTCGAGTTCAAGGTGAGTGAGTAGGGTAAAGGGAACTGAGGGGCTCGACTATTAGTAGTAACCATAGCAAGCCAACAGACAATGAAACCAAGGAAAGTAGGGGGGAAATAAAAGAAATTGAAATATTGTGGGGTATAAAACTGTACAGTGGGCAAGGACAATGAAGGACATCGTCATGGAGTATTCCCAGTGAACTATTTTAATGAGCACCAAAATGTAAGTACACAAGCATGTTTACATTTTGCCAAATCAGAATACGGCCAGGAATCAAACCCACAACCTCAGACTGAAAGGCTATAGCCACCGATTCACTGCCACAGCGTAGGCACAAGGAAACGAACCAATTAAAAAAAAAAAACAAAGTTGAGTCGTAGAAACAAATATGACAGAGAGTTAAATTTGCTGTAAGCTTCATAATCTTAAAGATAAAGGAAAATGGAAGTGGGGCAAAAGGCAATGCCACCAGCGGGAGCCAAATCCACAGTCACCACATCACGCCTATGATGCTCCACCGATTGAGCTGCGACAGCGGCTTTTCCTTCCTTACACTTTCTTGGATATTTGTGTACATGTACTAAATGAGTGGCTACATTTAGAAAGACAATTTTATGGTGGAAGAAGTACTGGGCTCAAACCTACCGGCGACTACATTGTGATGGACAATTAGTTGCTGAGGTTTGCACAGTATAGTGTGTAGGTGTGTCCATCAGGCCTATGGACATGCAGTCTTGAAGTAACAAAAGCCAGTCTTAAAGGCCATGCTTTTCTGTACTGCAAGTGCCGGAAGTTATTGCAGGAACAGGAAACATGTCATGACCAATATGTTTTGGACATTACCTATTTGGACAATGACACTGGTCTTGCACTGCTGCTGCACTGTGAAGGAAGTCATGACGTCCTCGCCGCTGCAAGTGATTATTATTGTTGCGAGATGAGAAGAATTGTGGTTTTCGTAGAGAATTTGTACAAAAAAATAATGCATAACGCAAAAAAACTAAGATAACGCATTTCTTCAATAATTAAGGCATGTTCATGTCGCGGGAACTTGTTCGGTTCCTTCAACAATTCAGTAATTCAACATTCAATTAATTCAGACATTTCTTCCAGTCCTGTGAAATCCGAATTAACAAAATTTAGTTTTATTACATTTGGCTCCTTTCTAAGTCATTTAGACAGCTAATTTTCAGCCTTATGTCCGCATTTCATGAAATAGACACAATAGGCACTTTACATGCATCTGGTCACACATAGTAGTCTTCTCCTTTACGGTACCATAAATTTGGAGCACACGTACATGATAAAATACCTTGCAACCTGTGATCAAGATCTGTAAATCTTTTGCAGAAGAGAGGTAACATCAAGCAGGGGACAGTTTGCTCTGAGTGCACTCCTTTTATGGAAAACATGCATACTTTATTATTGGTGATTTACCTTTGGGCTGGCAAGCAACACATATTTTTTAGATTAGTGTTACCTTTTAGTTACTGTTGTTGCCGAATTTGCCTACTTCAGAATATCTGAATAAGCTTGCCCAAAGCAAGCACCCCTCTAGTTATAGAGTGACTGGTGGTGCCAAAATAGTGTGACACTGTCACAATTTCTTTCTTGTATGCATATTTTTTAAAACTTGTACCGCTGCATTCTTCATCACCTGTAAATCTTTTTCGTGAACTGAGCGTTTTTCATAAAACTTGACACAAATTTGTAAAATTGTAAAACTAGTTGAAATTCGTAAACATTATGAAATGTTCTAGAGGTTTGGCAGGTATGACAGTAGGCATTGAAATGAGTGCATGTCTCTCTAGTTGTAGTGGAATATAAAAATTCTTTTCGATATACTGCAAAACATCTCTAGGGCTTCAAGACAAAATGGGCAGTGTCCATCGGGAGATTTAGTTGAAGCATGGGCAGCCATTTGCGTTTCAAGGGACACAATGCCGAGCTGCTGGGGCTGTTTGGTAACAGTGGCTGACTGCTCTTGGAACTCTAGCTACTGCTGAGCACATTGCTGAGGAATGAAACCTTGGCCACTGCAGTCTTATTGTGATGGATGTGGAATACCAAAATGAGCTTGTAGTTATATTTAGGCGTATAGAACATCAATTGGTTAAATTGATAGGAACTCCCTGTCATGGCATCTCCCATAGGCCATGTGTAGCTTCATGTAGTTCACTCCATAGATTGTGTATATTAATGCAGTACCAGAAGTTGGATTAGTGATTCAGTCATAGTGAGCTCTGCGAAATGAGCATATCTTGGACTGCTGGCCAAGTTGAAATTTCATACCAATCACATGCAGTGTGACACACAAAGTAAAAATTGGTGATGATGCAGCATGTTAATTGTTGCTTCTTTTGTCTGTTCTTTGTGTGTTGTGCTAGTCACTGCGACACTAATGGATAATGTAAGTCTGAAGGCAGCCTGAAGCTACCATACTTCTGCATGTAAAACTTGCACCCTATATGGCCACAAAACTGTCCAACTTCTAAACAGTAAGCAGAAGTGAAGACAGTGATGATCAAACATGAAACAAGATTAATGTTCGTGAAGCTTTGCTTTAAACTGACAATTGTAATGGGTTGCCATATACAGTTAAACCTTGTTATACTGAAATTCAACCTTTTACACAAACTTAATATATACTGTAGTAATGGGTGACTTCAGTGTAAAAGTGGAGGAAAAAGCAGGCTGGTGAACAAAAAATTGGCAACTACGGCGTCGATTGTAAGAATGCTAGAGGAGAGATGCTGGTAGAATTTGCAGAAAGGAATAAGCTGCGAATAACGAACACCTTCTTCAGGAAGCGTAGCAACAGAATGTGGACCTGGAAAAGCCCTAATGGTGAAACAAGAAATGAAATTGATTTCATACTTTCTGCTGATTCCAGCATAGTGCAGGATGTAGAAGTGTTAGGCAGGGTAAAGGTGCAGTGATCGTAGGTTAGTCAGGGTCAGGATTCACCTCAATTTGAAGAGCGAAAGAGTAAAATTGGTTCAGGAGGAACAGGCCAACCTAGACGCAGTAAGGGTAAAAGCAGACGAATTCAGGCTGGTGCTTACAAACAAATATGCAGCCTTAGAACAGAGAGATGAAGTTGACACGGAGGTAATGAATGAAACCATAACTAGGCTGGCTTCAGAGGCAGCACTTGAAGCGGGAGGCAAGGCACCAAGGCAACCAGTAGGCAAGCTCTCCCAAGTAACAAAGCACCTAATAAAGAATTGACAAAGAATGAAAGTGTCCAACTCCAGAGATAAGATAGAATTTGCCGGACTGTCAAAGCTGGTTCAACAAGGCGAAAGCGATATTCAAAACTATAACGTGAGAAAGAGGGAAGATGCCATAAAAAATGGATGCAGCCTGAAATCAGTGAGAAGGAAAATTTGCATTGGACAAACCAACATGTATACACTGAAAAATAGGCAGGGTAATATCATCAGCAATCTCGAAGATATAGTAAAAGCAGCGGAAGAATTCTATACTGACCTTTACAGTACCCAGAGGAGTTGGGATACCTCAATTAGAAACAGTAATGAACACGATACAGAAACTCCTCCTATAACTAGTGATGAGGTCAGAAGGGCCTTGCAAGACATGAAACGAGGAAGAGCGGCAGGAGAAGATGGAATAACATTCGATTTATCAAAGATGAAGGAGATATAATGCTTGAAAAGCTGGCAGCTCTTTATATGATGTGTCTATCGACTTCAAGGTTCCCAGAAAACTGGAAGAATGCAAACATTATACGAATGTACAAAAAGGGAGACGTTAAAGAATTAAAAAATTATAGGCCCATTAGCTTACTCCCAGTAATATATAAAATTTTTACCAATATAATAAGGGCAACATTGGACTTTAGTCAACCAAGGGAACAGGCTGGCTTCAGAAAGGGATACTCTACAATGGATCACATCCATGTCATTAATCAGGTTATCGAGAAATCCGCACAGTATAATAAGCCTCTCTATATGACGTTCATAGATTACGAAAAGGTATTTGATTCAGTAGAGATACCAGCAGTCATAGCGGCATTACATAATCAAGGAGTACAGAACGCTTATGTAAATACCTTAGAAAATATCTACAGAGGTTCTACAGGTACCTTAATTCTACGCAAGAAAAGCAGGAACATACCTATAAAGAAAGGGGTCAGAGAAGGAGGCACAATCTCTCCAATGCTATTCACTGCATGCTTGGAAGAAGTATTCAGGCTATTAAACTGGGAAGGGTTAGGAGTAAGGATTGACGGTAAATATCTTGGCAACCTTTGGTTTGCCAAAGACATTGCTCTATTCAGCAACAATGCAGATGAGTTGCAACAAATGAATAAGGACTTTAATAGAGAGAGGGTAAGAGTGGGGTTGAAAATTAATATGCAGAAGACAATGATAATGATAGATAGCCGGGCAAAGAAACAAGAGTTCAGGATCGCCAGTCGGCCTCTAGAGTCTGTGAAGGAGTATGTTTACCTAGGTCAATTAATCGCAGGAAAACCTGATTATGAGAAGGAAATTCACAGAAGAATAAAAATGGGTTGGATCGCTTACGGCAGACATTGCCAGCTCCTGACTGGAAGCTTAACATTATCATTGAAAAGGAAGATGTACACTCACTGCATTTTACCAGTGCTGACATATGGAGCAGAGACTTGGAGACTGACAAAGAAGCTTGAGAACAAGTTAAGGGCCCTGAAAGAGCGATGGAATGAAGATTGCTAGGCGTAATGTTAAGAGACAGAAAGAGAGCGGTTTGGATCAGAGAGTAAACGGGTATAGATGATATTCTAATTGACATCAACAGAAAAAAAATGGAGCTGGGCAGGTCATGTAATATGCCGGTTAGATAACCGTTGGACCATTAGGGTTACAGAATGGGTACCAAGAGAAGGGAAATGCAATCGAGGACGACAGAAGACTAGGTGGAGCGATGAAATTAGGAAATTCGCAGGCGCTAGTTGGAACGGGTTGGTGCAGGACAGGGGTAATTGGAGATCGCAGGGAGAGGCCTTTGTCCTGCAGTGGACATAAATAGGCTGATGATGATGATGCCGATCGATTTTTATTGCATGCAAAGGTGCTGCAAAATTTTCCCAATTAATGGGCAATCGCAAAAAGCAAATTTGGATGAGAAAATAATTCACTTTGTTAAATTTGGGAGTCGTAGACGAATGATACGGTTTCATGCCACATACGTCGACGATATCTTCTCGGCAATACAAATTAAGTGAAGCCAGCCATGCTTTAACGTGCCCTCCGCCCCGCGGCTGATGGCGTCTCCTGCACTGGGACGACGCTATTAGGAAAAGTGCCAGCAGCAGTAAGCGAATGCTTTGTCCAGCTCTCGCTCCAATGGGTCACCAAAATTCGAGATTATGCAACCTCTAATACTAAACGCTTGGTAAGACAGCTTACATGGTGCCATGCCATCTCAGCACGCTCACTCTGCACAGGTGGCAGATTATCTCTAAAGTAGGGTGTGCGGCTGCGTAAGTGCTTAGTTTTACTTGCAGCCATGTTCAGCCATGGCCAAAAGGAATGCCAACTTACCCTCCACTCCCCCCCAGCCCCTGCCCCCTCCCGCACACTTGCACACTTGATTGAAGAGGCACGAGCTCACTCCCCTTCCCCTGTTTCTCTATGCTTGTGCGAGAGAAGGTGGCACTCATGAAGCCTTTGTCTTTCTTGTCTCACGCTCGTACATTTTCACTCGCACCTAAAGCAAACAGTGCTTGGGGTGCGATAGTATCCTATTGTACTTGGAACATGATGCTGCTCCACTTTGGCGGTTGCTCTTATGGTGTAGTGGGCTACTTGAGAGGTGAGAGGTGGGTTTGTTTGCAAGCAGCCGCTTGTAATTCAATCATTTGACTGTCTGCGACCCACGACCCACGACGGACCCGTGGAAGTTTACGTTTGTTGTCTTGGCATTCCTTTGTGGGGCAGTGAAATTTTGTTATATTGAGATCGCATACAAACACACTTCTTTACATGGTGTTCTATGGACAAAAGGTTATGAAAAGTTAGATACTTCCTTATATTGGGAATTTCGTTATATTGAAGTTTAACTGTATGAACATCTTAATGCTATATGATTTGCACAAATATGCTCGGATTTATTGTTATTATTATTTCCTGGGTGCCGTTTTGGGGGCACAAGTTATATAAACGGGCAAGTTAGGTTTAAGAAAGTACTGATATGTGTTGGCAGGAGATGCACTTAATAAATGTATCTGTAACGCATGCCCTACTTTTTGTTTTCTTCAACTTAGGTGCTGTCAAAGGATGGCGCCGTAGAAGTCGGCCGCATTAGCAAGCAGTGGTCTGGGCTGCTGAAAGAATCTTTCACCGACGCGGACAATTTTGGCATCAGTTTTCCCATGGACCTGGATGTTAAAATGAAGGCTGTCCTGCTTGGAGCACTTTTCCTGATCGTAAGCAGACACATATCGTGCTTGTCTGTGGGGTGTCTAATATACCCCTCTCACATTGGGGGGATCTTATGTAATTTGTGATTGAATGTCATTTGCATTTATTGTCATTAGTTCACTGTATCATAGAAATACAGTATCTAACACCATTAGATAAAAATGGCATCTGCAATTGAATGGATCTTGGGAGCTGAATAGAATAGTCACATCTGCTTATAACAATCTCAAATAAAACAATATATATTAGTTACAATGACCACATTTCAGAGCACTTACAATTTTCCTACCCTACTAATCGAAACTGTATTCATATATGATAGACGCTCTTTAAGGAGCCCTGCTTCTACTACTAAAGCGGACAACGGACACTTCCCCCGCAGGGGCGTCTGCGCAAGCAGGCGTTTGGTGTGTTGCGACACCACGGACCCGAGCACACGAGGGTTGGACCCTCCCGCGTGTAGCCGTGCGCGGCTTAGCCGTGTCTGGGGAAAAGGGGATCCTGGGGGTTGAGCTGAGGCTGGGTGTTTGGACCTTTAAGGCCCCCCGGCGGAGGCAACACACCCCTTTGGCCTCTGCTTCACATAGACGGCACCCCCGGACTGACCCACCCGGGGGAAATCGGTAGTTGCCTTTTCCTGTCTCTCTCTCCCTACAACCTTCGTCTTTTCCTTACTTTCCACCTTTCCTGTCTCCTTCTCATTTCTTTATTACTTCCGACCTTCCTGGCAGCAAGGGTTAACCTTGTGTGAGTAGCCAACCTTGGTTATATCATATTGGGTTATAGCGGCAACGTACAGCTGGCGTTAGCAGGCCCTGTTTTTCAGACCCTGCAGCGTCCCCTTGTTGGACTCCATGGTGGGTGGCTGGCGTTGCTGCCGAAAACTACACGTCCACACATGGCTACTTCCTTCCCTCCACTACTTGATCGCCCTCAGAAAAGAGGGCGCACCGATGAAGTCTTTCAATTTTTTGGCCGCCAAAAAGAATTGTTCCCCCGTTTCCATGTTGTCCATTCCGCAAAACCAGATAAACCAGTAAGAACTATCTCACCCTTCCTTGTTTCTAAGTCATTGACTGAAGCCTTTGGTCCTGGATATAAGGCGTCGAGGATGGCAAGCGGTGATCTCCTCTTGGAGCTCCGCGATCAAAAACAATATGACAAATTGTCAACATTAGTGTCATTTGGGGAAACCCAAATAATTATAACCCCGCACCGCACGATGAACACCGCCCGTGGTGTTGTCTCTGATGATGACCTGATGGAGCTCACTGAGGCTGAACTCTTGGAGGGCTTCAGTGACCAGAATGTTGTAAACGTTAAACGAATTAAGATGAGGCGAGATGGAAAAGAGATCAAGACGAAGCACCTGATACTCACTTTCGGCTCAAGTGTCCTTCCCGAGTCCATCGAGGCTGGTTATATCAAACTTCGTGTTCGGCCATACGTTCCCAATCCTCTCAGATGTTTTAATTGCCAACGTTTCGGCCACAGTTCACAGAACTGTCGAGGCCGGCTGACTTGTGCCAAGTGCAGTGACAAAGAACATTCCTCTGAAACGTGCCAGAACACTCCGCATTGTGTTAATTGTGATGGTGAGCACGCCGCGTACTCGCGGTCGTGCCCTTCCTGGAAAAAAGAAAAGGAAATCGTTACAATCAAGGTCAAGGAAAACATAACTTTCAGAGAGGCACGGAGGCGGGTATCATACCTGCCCAAGAAAACCTTTGCCGATGTGGCGCGTCAGGGGGCAGCGTCACAACGGCCTCCGGCGACTGTCCGACCCACACGCAGTGAGTCGGCAGTTACGCCATCTGCCCCCACGGTGGTTGCAGCTAGCGCTGCTCCGCCAACCGAGGAAAAGGGGCCATCGACCCCGAAGGTGGGCGCAGCTGAGGCTGCCTCAACCTCCCAGGTCCCTTCCAGCGCTGGCAACGGCCGGCGCAGCCAAATCCCCCAGGGAACCCCATCGACCTCCGGGCTGGTGGGCGCAGGGGTCTTGCCCTCCAAGGCGAGACTCTCCCTGGTGACTTCTCGCTCGCAAGAGCAGGTGTCCGGCGCCTCACAAGAGGCAATGGACACTACACCTATCCTCCAGGGGCGCCAAGCGCCTAAGGAGCGGCGAGGTTCACTCGAACGCTCCAGAAAGGGTAAAACTCCCGTTACAGGGCCTCGAAAGGGCTCTGTAATCTAAGACATCTTTCAGTTTCCGTACACACAGCACCAACTTACTTTAAATATGGATACACAAATCATACAGTGGAACGTCAGAGGTCTTCTTAGGAACCTTGATGATGTGCAAGAGATTATACACAAACACAATCCAAAAGTGCTGTGTCTACAGGAAACACACCTCAAATCACAACACACAAACTTTCTCCGACAGCATGTTACTTTCCGCAAAGATCGCGATGATGCAATCGCATCATCGGGAGGTGTTGCGATTGTAATCCAAAAGAGCATAGCATGTCAACATTTACAGCTACGAACGGCCCTTGAAGCAGTGGCGGTTCGAATTGTTTTGCTAAACAAACTTATCACTATTTGCTCGATTTATATACCTCCACACTACAAACTAAGCAAACATGAATTTCAGTCCTTCATAGATGAATTGCCAGAACCGTACGTTGTACTTGGGGATTTCAATGCGCATAACAGCCTGTGGGGCGACTCTCGTATAGATGCGCGAGGTCGTCTTGTTGAACAGTTCCTCTTCTCTTCTGGTGTATGCCTGCTGAATAAGAAGGCACCCACATATTATTCTCTCGCCAACCGAACATTTTCATCAATTGACCTCAGCCTAGTTTCCCCGTGTATATTGCCTGAACTCGAATGGGAAGTTATGAAAAATCCTTACGGGAGCGACCACTTCCCAATCCTGCTTAGAACATCTGAAATAAAGGAATATCCACCACAGGCTCCTAGGTGGAAAATTGACACTGCCGACTGGGAAAAATTCCGAACTCTATCTTGTATTTCATGGGATGACATGTCCTCGCTAGGAATTGACGCTGCTGTCGAATATTTTACAGCCTTTATAATAGATGCCGCATCTAAATGTATATCACAAGTAAATGGCCTGTCGTGCAAACCGCGTGTTCCGTGGTGGAACGACGATTGTAGGATCGCACGTAAAAATCAGAACAAAGCGTGGGGGTTGCTACGCGCCTCCCCCACTGCGGAGAATCTTATTAACTTTAAAAAAGTAAAATCACAAGGCAGGCGAACCCGCCGGCAGGCTAGAAGAGAAAGCTGGCAAAAGTTTTTATCGGGCATCAACTCTTATACAGAGGAATCGAAGGTCTGGAATAGGGTTAACAGGATAAGAGGACGACAAACTTATTCACTCCCCCTGGTAAACCCACAAGGCGATACCCTGCTTGAACAAGCAGACTCACTTGGGGAGCACTTTGAGAGTGTTTCAAGCTCCAAGCATTATTCGCAATCATTCCTGAAATATAAAGAAATAGAAGAATGCAAGCCACTCATCAATAAATGCCGACAGAATGAACCCTATAATTGCCCATTTAGTGCTGCCGAGTTGAAAGCGGCCTTGAGCGCATGCAAGAGTTCCGCACCGGGATCTGATAGAATTTTATATGAAATGCTCAAAAACTTACACAATGACACGCAACTTACACTACTTACACTTTTCAACACCATCTGGGATGCAGGGTATCTTCCAACCGCCTGGAAGGAAGCCATTGTAGTCCCTGTTTTGAAACAAGGCAAAGACCCTTCTTCAGTGGCAAGTTACCGCCCGATAGCCCTCACAAGCTGCATGTGTAAGGTATTTGAAAAAATGATAAATCGGCGACTCATCCATTTCCTTGAACAAAACAAAATGCTTGATCCCTTTCAGTGTGGCTTCAGAGAAGGGCGCTGCACAACCGACCATCTTGTACGTATTGAAGGACATATTCGTGACGCGTTTGTACACAAACAGTTCTTCTTATCGATATTCCTCGATATGGAGAAGGCGTACGATACGACCTGGCGCTACGGAATCTTGAAAGATTTGTCACAAATGGGCATTCATGGTAATATGCTAAACATAATAAAAAGCTACTTGTCCAATCGTACCTTCCGGGTGAAAGTAGGCAATGTGCTGTCGCGTCCTTTTGCACAAGAAACCGGTGTACCCCAGGGTGGCGTGCTCAGTTGCACACTCTTTATTGTTAAGATGACAACACTTCATGCTTCCTTACCACCGGCCATTTTGTATTCCGTCTATGTGGACGACATTCAAATCGGTTTCAAATCCTGTAATCTCGCAGTGTGCGAGAGACAGGTACAGCATGGTTTGAACAAGGTGTCAGGGTGGGCAGAGAAAAATGGATTCAAAATCAATCCTCATAAGAGTTCTTGTGTTTTGTTCACAAGGAAGAGAGGCCTAGTTCCGGATCCCTGCTTGGAAGTGTGTGGACAACAGATACCTGTAAACAAAGAACATACATTTCTAGGTGTCATATTGGACTACAGACTCACTTTCGTCCCCCACATTAAACATCTTAAAGAAAAATGTCTGAAAACAATGAACATAATGAAACTTCTTTCCCAGACTACGTGGGGTAGTGACAGGAAGTGTTTAATGAATCTATATAAAAGCCTCATTCGATCACGACTTGACTACGGCGCCGTCATTTATCACTCTGCCGCCCCGAGCGCACTAAAGATGCTAGACCCTGTTCACCATCTGGGTATCCGTTTAGCCACAGGAGCTTTCAGAACGAGTCCCGTACAAAGTTTATATGCAGAATCGAATGAGTGGTCACTTCATATCCAGAGAACATACATCAGCCAAACATATTTTTTGAAAGTCCACTCTAATCCCGAACATCTCTGTTTTAACACCATTAATGATATGACATATGCTACACTATTTCGTAATCGTCCTTCCGTAAGACAGCCTTTCTCGCTGCGTGTGAGGGAGCTTAGTCATGAAATGCATGTTCCAATCCTCGAACTTCGCCTAATGCATCCAGCCAAGCCGCTACCTCCTTGGGAGTGGCAGTTGATACAATGCGATACATCTTTCATGGAAGTTACAAAAAACGCTCCAGAGATTGAAATCCAGATGCATTTCCGGGAACTCCAGCACAAACACTCCTGCACGGAGTTCTACACAGACGCATCGAAGTCACACGACGGGGTGTCCTATGCAGCCGTCGGGCCATCCTTCTCGGAAACCGATGTACTGCATGCGGAAACTAGTATCTTTACGGCTGAGGCTTACGCACTATTGTCGGCTGTGAAGCACATAAGGAAATCAAAACTCCAGAAAGCAGTCATATATACGGATTCCCTTAGTGTTGTGAAGGCCTTGATGGCTTTCTCTAACCACAAAAATCCAGTAATTAACGAACTTTACTCTGCTCTGTGTAAAGCGTATATAGGTAATCAGCATGTCATCATATGCTGGGTGCCAGGTCATAGGGGCATCGAAGGTAACGTTCTTGCGGACCAGATGGCCACGTCAGTTACATTGCATTCTGCTAATCCCACCGCTGCAGTTCCTGTCACAGACCTGAAGCCCTTCTTACGGAGGAAACTACGGAACCAGTGGCAACGGCTATGGGACGCGGAAAAAAATAATAAGCTCCACGTGATAAAGCCACAGTTAGGATTCTGGCCTTCAGTAACAAAATCACGCCGGACAGATGTCCTATTCTGTCGTCTAAGAATAGGACACACATTTGGCACACATAACTTTTTACTCACCGGAAATGACCCTCCAACTTGTGGTAGATGCGGGGAGAGGCTGACCGTCCTCCACGTCCTCCTGGAGTGTCGGGAAGCCGAACATGAAAGAAAGAAGCATTTTCCCTTAGCATATCGGCAGCGCATCCCCCTTCATCCAGTAATGTTACTAGGCCCAGAACCGCTGTTTGACTCCAGCGCAGTCCTGGGCTTCCTGAAAGATGTTGTATTACATGTTATAAGCCCCACATACTCATAGCGTCTCCTCTTTCCAGAGGATGCCGCTGTGATAATTTCTTTTATGTAGCACATGTCTCTAGGCCCTTGTGTCCCAAGGGCTCTAACGAGGCAGTGGTGCTCTTGTGAATTTTAGAATCTTATATACTTTCTATTTTGCATCATTCTTTTACGATGGATTTTAATGTACATAGTATCCGTCATTAGTCATCGCCATAATTTTATAGCACTCAGATTTTACGCACTTTACAGCGACTATTTTTAGGCCACTTTACAGCCAAGTCACATCTCCCATAATACATCGTTAACACTACCACTTGGCATGGCGCTCTTTGGCCAAACCTGGCCCTTGCGCCATAAAACACCACACATCATCATCAACAACGGACACTTCGAACCTGCTTGCGGTAAAAAGAGTGTGTGCACACCTCTTTTCCGAAGCACGGAAGCGCTACTCAACTGGGCGTGTGGCAATGTGCGCTGGTATAGCTGAATCCTGTCTGAAAGCGACAAAGTTGTAACTTTCGATATGAACGAGCGAATGTTGCTTGGTGATTTCGGAAACCACGAGGAAGGAGGAGCAAATTTCGCCTGATAGTGTGGCTTTACGGCAGTGCACCCTGCGCGATGCCATGAAGCCATACTTTAAGGCAAAATAAGCACTGCCGTGAAGTCGCACCTGAAGTCAAAATTCACATATAACCCTTAAACCGTGTGTTGAAGCACCCTTACCCTCTTTCATGGTTATGATTTTGCGTTTTGGTTGTATTAATAGTTCAGTGTTTCTGGCAATCTCCGCTGAGTTTGAATAATTCATCGCCTACTCTATATTGGCTTATATTAGTCCGCATACTTATGTTTTTTTCTTGAGTCCCTCAACTGGGTGGCACTGTGACGTTATAATCACGACCACCTTATAATAGAATAACTATGGTACTCCCATAATCTTGAAGTAACTGGTGTTCACCAGAGACTGAGTACATGTCTACTCTGAACAACCTGGAAACTGCTGTTATTGGGCCCGTATCGAAGAAGCAAACTTGTAATACTGAGTTCTATGCAACATGGAGCGTCGTCTAATTTTTGTTGCCTTTTTTTTTTTAGGGCAATTCACTTATTGTGAACTCAGATGTAGTGAATGCATTTTGCAGTCTAATGATGTTTGTTATAAGTGGGCTCAACTGTATTTAAGGGTCACATATAACAACCCTTTCATGCTCTGTGTGTACAATTTTACCCACCAAGAAAAAGCATCTCAGTATCAGTAGCACTAACGATAATAATGTTTTAAATGTTTAAAGCGTAATAATGTATACGTCGTTATAATAAAGACTAGTTTTAAAGGAATTCTAATACACTTCTAATGGGACTTGTGCTCCAAAATATATTGGCATGTGCCAAGTATGTTGGTGAAAAAAATTAAAGGCTAGACGTCTGTGTGTTTGCAATTCCAATACTATGTTGTCATGTAGTGGGTTCTCTTACTTTGCTGCTTTATACAGTAATGTTCTGTAGTGAACATTTTTTTTAAGTGACTTGCCGTTTTCCATGCACAAATCGCAATAAAATCTATAAGGTTCTTGCATCTCAGTTATTCCGGCATTGTCGCATGGAGCCCATGTGTGTGAGCACATTAACATCTGTTTCAAGTGTATTGTGCGGCTGCATGCTTTAGGAAACAAGAAAGTGACTAAACCATGTTTTTAACTGGCTGAATTAATGTGTGCCTCAAGGATGAATAAGTATCATAGGTTGACGCTGTATTTGTTAAATGCCATTCATATCATTGCAAGACTTTTTTAAATGTGGAATAAATGCAACTAAATGTGTACAGTGTACTTAATTTGTCATTACACATACACTGTTTCATTGGAGCTTTGAAGATAATGCATCTTTTTCTTTCTTGTTTGCTCTAGGATTACATGTTCTTTGAAAAGTCTGGGAACAAGGAGAATGACAGACCCGGCATGCTGTAGTACATCACCGGGAAGCAGCTGACTGTGGATCCACATGTCCTTGCTTTTGCTGTATGCCACGTGTGGAGCATGTCCTCGTGCCACCATATTGACCATGTACTGTTATCGTTCCTGTTTTTCAAATCTTCCTCCTTTTTTTACCCATTTCCAGAACTACGCTTAGAACTTTCCTGTTGTACATGTACAGTTGTCGTCTAGTCTAAACACAAGTTGACTTTGCATTTTTATCCATTCTTTTTGGCGAGGTTCCAGGCTATCGACTGCAGGATGTTCAGCACAGATTTACGTATAGCACTGCACTACTGTTGGCAATTTTGTTACTTGCAGTTGTTGCATTTTGGTGTAGCGAATTTTTCATTTTCTTCCTAGGTTTCAATTACCTTTAATCTATAACCACACACCTTCGTACTTTTATATACGATGCGGTAATGGAGTGTGTTCAGACACACAAACTAGTCCGATTGCTGTGGTTTTGTGTGCTCCATGACACTTCCGTGCATGTCAAGCCAACGCGAAAGTCTAGCAGCCCTCTGGCTGATTAGTTTTTACTTATTTCGGTGTTGAGCTCATATTCTTTGCATTTTCAAGTTGCACAGACATGCTTCTGTTGCAGTGATCAGTGAGGTTGTGAAGTTGACTTACTAAAAGTTTAGTTGGACTGATTCCTTACTTGTTGCATCTTCTGCAACACCAAGCATGAATTTGGAATCGCACATTGCTCGTTGCAAGAGGAACGAAGTAATAGAGAAATTGCTTTAGCCTACGTTGAAATTGTAGTAGAAGTGCAAAATTGAGCCTAGAATTGCTTGGGCATAGTAATGTGCTGTGTGCACAACCAATTACCAATTAGTAGTTGTTGGGGAAGGCAGAGAAGCCAAGTACACGTAGGGAACTCCTCTGAGCAGTTAGAGCCTGCCTGAGGTTTTTCAAACTTTGAAGTTTGGGATAGTCAGCAAGTATCATTGCCAATTATCTTCTTAGCGTGATTGTACATGATTAGAAGGGTTAGGCAAAATAATTATAGCTCAAAACTTTGGCACTTCATAGCAAGTGTGGATCTTGCTGAAGTGAATCGCTGAGAAGCTTATAATGAATCTGGAGGTTGCTGAAACTTTTTAATCTGTGCTGTGGAGTAGAATTGGTGCACAGGTCACCGTTGGGATGTGTTCATTTTAGAGCTGTGTTCTATTGCAATAATGTAGCATATTCCTGACTGTAAATAACATTAACAGACTGGCAGTCAATAACTTACGTGACTAATACAAAATGTTTTTTTTTTAAATTCTATTTCTTGCCTTGAAATGCAGCCCTTGCTATATTCAAAACTGTGGTATTAGCTATACCTCAGTTTTACAGCTGAATGTTTAAGCTCTTCAATAATTGATAGAGGATTAAATTGCATTTAATTTTTATGTGCGAAGAGAGATCTCCAACATATTCCTCGCTGGAAACTGAACACCACTTCAAGCTAGTGGAAGAAAGAAATGAAAATTAGCATGTGAAAACGTAAGTTGATGAACTTGCAAAACATGGAAGCACATGTGGGGGAAGGCACTCCCTTTCACATTTACTGTGCCTGTAACAACACAGAATTCGTACTGGTAAAAACACCTTTAATGGATGTAGAGGAAGCTTTCTTTCACGTTGAGGTGACCTTATCATGGCCTACATGTGCTTTTGATGTGTTGATAGTGCAGCCGAGTCATTAATTTGGCAAATTTTCTAGCGAATTCATAACATGCTACAAGTTCCTACTAGGGCATTCCCAGAGGGATGAATAAATTTTTTGGAGGGCCTTAGCATTGCTTTGATGCCGACCTCTTTCCTCTCACTTGAGTATGTCTGCAGGTGTTGTTGTTGAGCACAGGCAAGTCATGCCAATTCCATGAACTGACCAGGTGCACACCTAGGGTGTCATGGTTTGCCTGTAATATTTTAGGCACGGAATAAGGAAAATAGGGTATTTAACATTTTATTGGGATATCAATTATATGGAGGAGGTGAAAATAACTGTATTTCGTGTCCTGCGAGTTGGTGGGGAGGGCCAAAGGCCCTGCCTAGGTGACGGCCAGGATTTCCTGGGTCCTAACGGCATCCTCGGCCCGCTGGACAGCCCAAGCAATTATATGGAGGCTAATTATAAGTCCGAGGGTGATAAAATCGTCGCTACACGCCGTGTGCTGTGTATGCGAATTAAAGTGTGCGAGGGTGAGCCAGTGATCACAGTTCAATCTGGCGCACGCGAAGGAGGAAAGCGGAAAGCAAATGCATTGCCTTCTGTAGCGCGAAAGGCCATGGGGAGGATAGGAAGGAGGGAGGGGGCAGTGGCGGCGTTATGCTGTGGCAGCAACTGCGTATTTGGCGACCATGTGCAAGGGAAACTGATGATCGCGGCTCAATCTCGCAGGCCATATATAGAGGAAAGCGGAGAGGCAGCGCAGGGGGGAGGGGGCCGGCTTCGACTCTGCCAATAAATGTGTACTTTGCATGGGTGCACACGGTCGGGCACGCCGTATCTTGAAAGGGATCTGTTGACACCTCATACCTCTGTGCGCGCTGTTTTCTCACCACTCTTGTGTTGAAGCAATAGACCGCATGAAGGTCACTTCGCTTGCTGCTGCCACACCTGCTCACACCAGCGTTTTGACAGTGAGTGTCTGCACTCATCGAGTTTAATGTGTTCATGTTTGCCTGTGCACACTGACATCATCCTAGTTAATACAGTTAGTAAGCGAATGTTTCGAAGTTTATACAGCTGATAAAACTACTATCCTTACTTAGTATAGCTGTCTACTAATTTGCTATCACGATCGATGCTTCGTTTTTTGGGCGAAACTGCGACTATTCTTGTGCATGTTTTTGACTGTCTTGTTTTTTTCCCCAGTGCGATAAGAGAAAAAGAAAGCCGTTTGGCTGCAGTGGCTGTATTTCAACAGAGGTGAAATGCAAAAAAGAATGCCCATGTACTGTGCATTGGGTTGCACGTTAAAGAATCTCAGGTGGTCCAAATTAATTCGGAGTCCCTCACTAAGCCGTGCTTTGTAATCATATTGTGGTTTTGGTACGTAAAACCCCAGAATTAAAAAAAAAGGCTGTCTGACTTCCATGACTGTTACCTGAAAGTTGATTCATAAACCAGCGCTCATACTAATGCTTGAAATTTGCTTTGAGGCATATTCAGCAGCAACTGAATACCAATCTGTCTACAGGTATCAGCAACAGAAAACTGTTGACCTGCAGCAAGTGTTGGCAACACAAATCAGCGACGTCACTGAAGCAAATAATTAATCACATTAAGAAATTGAATGAAGCACAAGTCCTATTCAGGGTGCAGTAGCCTTTGCCTAACCTATATGAAGACACCGACTATTGATGTCATGAATATATTGTTGGTGAAATGTAGAAACTACTCGGTGCAGAATTGAAAAGTGAGGCTGTAGGTCATGTCCATTTCTGTTACTGTCTATTTTACACCTTTTTTTTAGCTATGCGAACTCTCATTCCTCCAACATGCACCTACCGGCCCAAAATACTGTACTTACTCGATAGTAAAATGTCTCTGATTGCAACGCACAGTAAATTTCCCATAGGTGGAAATGTAAAATGCAGTGCCTTTGATTGCAATGTGCAGCCTGATTTTCATACTTCAAAAGATATTAAATGCAATGCCCTTGATTATTCCCTTACCAGATTTTGTTGGTAACAGAGAAATAGTGATTTGTTGCCAGAGGAATGATTTGGACCCCAGTTGGAAATGGCGTCCAACAATGACAAACTTCTGGCACTTGCACTATGGCAAAGCATACCTTTCAAGATTGGGAGGTGGGATTGTGACACCTATCTTAGATTTGGTTTCATTCACGATTCTAACTCACATCTCGCATCCTAATGAATTTTAGAGCGCAGCTCCTAGGCGGCCGTTTCTACGTAGAGTGTCTGTGTTCCCGATGTAGCCGAGTGAACAAGTGCAGCGGGGCATGAAAAAAAGCAGCAAGAGCAAAGAGTGTAAGGAGGAAAGTGGGATGAGGAGGGTGCAGCGGATGGATGAGGCAGAAAGTGGAAGAGGAGGGCATGGCAAAAGCGTGAGAAGAAAAGCGTAGTGCTGCGCAAGCATAGTGCCTGCCGTGACGACCGCTACGAGATGGCGCCAGAGTAGCACACCGTCATCTGTTCACTGATGACTTCTTTATCTTCCTTCAGTCACTGTTTTTAATCAGCTAACAAGCGTTAAACACTATCCCTCGATGCGCGACACGCCTGCATGTATCGGAAGTTTCTCTAATGTTATAGATAGTTCTACAGTTGGCTGTTATCACCAAAGCTTTTTGTAATATGATTTTATGCGCGACGCAAATTGTGTAGTACTTTCTGGAAGCCACGCGGGCATCAGCGATTACACTGGAACCTTTGATGAGTCATGTATAAAAGCCGACGCGCTCAACTCGTAGATCAGATTTTTGACAGTCGCTGACTCTGCTACATGTGTCCCTCCAATTGCTTACCTCAATGTATTGCGAAATGAAAACACGGATAGAGCTGTGCTCTAATCTTGCAGTAGGAAGTATCGCAGTTGTCGTCAATTCTTTTCTGGAAAGAAATTTTTGTTAGAATTGAGTAACTTTGGCAAAGCATGCACTCATAGCAAGTGACAATGTGAAGAGCTCAAGCTACTGTAAGGGTCTGCTCTTTGATTGGTGCTAGCCCCAAGGGGCCTACTATGCTTGAAGATCAAGCTTGCACATCTCTTCTGTGCTCTACAGTTCAGTCTACCTATACTAATATGCACAACACAGGAAAAAGATTTTCGTAATCGTTCTTTATTATATATGGAGTGACTTTAAGAATGTCTCTTTACAGTTTTGATTATACACTTTTATGTAAAGGAACTACTTTCTTTAGCAATTTTGTTAGTGTAGTGTCAAACAGTTAACATTTCAGTAAAGCGTGGATTCATTTCAGCGTGGATTCATGATGGTGCACCCATTTTACACTTTAGAAGTTGCATACTCCAGTAGCATATTTGCAGTTAGTATGTGAGAAAGAAAATCTTGGTTGCCAAGCATGTAACAAAGTGGAAGTTTAGACGAGTAGGTGTTAAACATGTAAAATTTATATTTACATGCTCAATTCATAGGCAGCTTACATTTGACCATTTGACTTTCATGTTGCACATTGCAAGCAGTTGCTGTACACACATTGTGGGTAGCTAGCACATTGCATGGCACGACAACTGTGCCCTAGTATGGATTATGCTAAGGTGTGTAATCACAATGATTAGCCTAAGTTGACATGATATCTTTAGCAGATATGGTACACATGGTGCCTTTGAGTGTTCATTTCTGAATGCTGTGACAAGGCTATGAACATCGGGAAGTGCAGCACTCAAGTTGTATTGCAAGAATTGTGCTCTATACTCTATCTCAACAGTTCCTAGCAGCACTGTGGAATCTGGAAGACTCCTTAGCCAATAGGAAAGCCGAATGCCCCTCAGTATGTGTTCATCTGCACTGCATCGTCTGCGTACCGTTGTATTGCCATCCTGTTGATACATGCTTCACAGTTGGTGGACTGATGCAACAAATATTTTGGCATTGTAACCACAAGCTGCATTTACATAAATGTTACAGTTTGGCTTCGCTTCATTTATACACTTTCTCAGCAGTTCCTTTCAGCCTCCTTAGCCAGTAGTAATGGCAAATGCCCTTGCAAATGTTCACCTGCACCGCATTGTCTTTTTTCCGTCTGTGTGGCATTTGCTCGCTATTTCCATCACATACCATAGCAAAGCTGAGCAGTAATATTATGATGCAGTGAACAATTTGGGTCTTTATAGCATTCCACAATTAGACTACTTTGATGACTCAGCGCTGCCTTTGTAGTCCTGGCAGCATCAAAACAAACAGCTGGTCTCAATAGCAATGACAACACTAATACTTTGCCTTCAGCATGAAATGAGAGTAAGTGGTGACTGATTTTACAATTACTTTCTTGCTGTCAGTGGGGAAAGCCAGTAAAAAGCGTGGATTCGAATCGAAGCAGGTGGTCGCTGGCTGTATGGGCAATGCCATGTTGCTATGTAATCATGGTTAGGATGGCTAATATGGTTACCAGCAATAATCACCAAAGCAACTTTTGGTGCATGACGTGCTTGCACAAAGGGCATAACACTTCACATACCTCTAAAGTATCGCATACCAAGCAGAAATAGAACTTTGCTACTGCGTGGGGCAAGGATATTGCTTGTGTACACTTTGTACCTTTGGCAGTGCTGCAAGTTACTTGGGAGATGGAGTGTGGCAATTACCACCAGGTTTCATTATAGCTGTTCGTACAGGCTTGTTTTCACAATAAAGCTCAGTTACTCTCGTACTCAACCGCTGTAGTGGCTCTGTAATGGCTAATTGAAGATGCCAACAGGCTCTGCCTGCTGTGCCACTTGAAAAGAAAGTACTAGTTGCATATTTCTATTTTACTGATGGTTAAATTTTGCGGCAATAATTTGTGCTGCACTACAGTAGCAATACATCCTTGCTTCTTGGCACTTTAAAGCACATGGCCAACAGTTCATAGGCGGCTTGCTGAACTCTTGCCTGCAGCCTGACTGGCCCTCCTGAGTGTTTGCCTTCTCCATTAATTTGCATTGGCCTTAGTAAGTGGCTACCATTGGCTAACATTTGACCAGTGACCATTTGACCCTTTAACCAGCGGCTAACATTTGACAACTGTGCATGCACTGGAGGGAACTGCATGTAATGTATGTGGCCCAACGCAAGTTTGAGACCCCCGCCTTCATTAAGGAGTGTTCTCTTTAGTATTTATGATCATGCCGCATACGTCAAATAAGATAGCAATTTGTTCGGGAACTTAGAATCTGCAGATCATTAGCATGTGGTTAGTTTTGCAGCCGAGTTGGGATCTTCTACCTGAAGAATGTCCTGAAGAAAGCTGAAGCTTTCGTAAAGCTATCATAGGTACAACTGGTAAATGTGTTATTGTTAAGGATGACCTGTTATACTACCTTGTTAGTTGTGCTGTCGTACAGAAACAACTATAGATTAACTGTGCCAATATTCTTTTAGTCAGAAAGCATTCAGATGGGCTCTGTTGCATACTGCTACTTGCATCATGCAGTCTCTGGTTGATGCAGATTTTTGAGCTGATGAGTCTCACTGCAGCACAAGATCATTCACTGTGTTATGTAGATGTGTTCATTTTAGTTGCCTTACAATTATATGCTAAACTGTGGTCTGGTAAGTAGGTCCTGTGTGATATCTTTCTTTACTTTTATACCTTGTACCTGTTGTCCTGAATTTTTTTTTCTCGTTTCACTTGAGTCAACTGAGTGTATTGTCTGTGAACATTGTCAACTTTCCAGAAGTGACACTATGCTCCTGTTTTTTGTTTGCGATAAATTTCATGAGCTTTCTTCGAAGGAAAGCATAGCTTTTCTTTGTTATGCATTTCTCTAACTTGAAATGCCACTAGCCAATAAGAATTGCTGCATAGTGTAACATGGCAAGTTTTTGTCATGTTTCTGTAGCCTTTCTTTCCCCTAAATGGCATTTTTTTTACCTAAGTGTGGAAGCATTTTTTTTGTTTTTAGCCTTCTATCTCTCTTCCTTTCAGTTCTACCTACCTTTTATGTTCTTCCGAGTGCGTAGTTTTATTGTCCTATTTTGTTTTCATCTTGGCACTCGTGTCAAGGATCCCATATGGATTATGAAAAAGTGAAATGCTGGCTGGCAGCACTGGCAAAATTTGCTGTGCCATAGTGCACCAGCACCACGGTGTAACAAACCTTGATTTGATGAAAATCACGTTATAGCAAACTTTCTTTGTTCTATTTTGCACGAATATGAGACAACGTAGCATTTCCTATAGTTGAGAAGGTAATTAAGCAGTGCATTTTGTCAACTTTTGTGCCTCGGGTGCTAAACAGATGTTGCCGACTTACAGCATTTGGTGCAAGAAGTTGTCTGGGAATTGCAAAATGCTCAAGACAACTTCCGAGTGTAACACGAAAGTTAAATTGCAGATGCACTTGCATGTAACCGTGGGATTGTCGCGTAATGCATTACTCACCACTGCACAAGGGGATGGCATATGTACCTAAGTAGCATAGCTGTTGCCAGAAATTGTGGCTGAAATGCTCATTTGTTATTTTCACGCACAATATTCAAGTCACTGTGAATGTTAGTCCCTGAAAAGCTTTATTTCTGTTCTGACATGGAGGTCTATGTAAAAGCGGAATTCAGTCTAACAAAGCTTTTCACTAGAAAGACAACTTTATTGTTGGTGCCGAACAACTGAACTTGTGCTTTTTCACTTTACCTTGAGCTGTATTTCTCGATGACTCCCATATGTCGTAGGTGCTCTTGTGATTGTTTGGTGCTCCCGTTCAGGAATAAGAGGTTTGCGTGCGCTGCGGTTAATGCGAAACTCCTTCAAAGAACTAATCTTACTTCCTTTTTTTTTGTAACAGTAATGCAGAAAACTGTAGTAATGGCAGTGCCTAAGTACTGCCACTTTTGTCTTCAATCATGTATACCCAGCAGTGTTCAGCACTTCCTGTACAGTTTGCCATGCAACATCACTTTTGTGCCTAACCCTTTACCAAATGTGGAGGGCATGGACTCCTGTTTATGCATTCACTGTTGCTGCTAAACTTATTTCTGGTTCAATTCATCTGCAACATTTTTTCCTGGTGTATCACTCGTGTAATTTGTAGCAACCATGCTTCTCTGCACCAGTGGAAGTTTGGATATATAAGATACACTGCAGTGTGCGGCAGAAGTACTTGCGTCGCATGCATTGCTTCGACAATTTAACAGCCAATCTCTCGTGCAGCCGGGCCAGTCTGTTAAGTAAAACGCTACTGTGCAGTCTAATGTGGCTTGCAAAGACTGCTGTCCCTGTGCCTCTGCCATATGTTGTTGGAAAGTGCATGGCTACCTGTTAACTTGAAGATACCATTTAACACACTGAAAATACTTTTCAGCCGCCTTCTGCAGCCTGTGTTATTTGGCTGTTGTAAGCCTGATGTATGAACAAACTGTCTCGTCTTGCACTAGCCCCATTTTAGTAGTATGCTGCGGGCAGTATTTTCTGAGTCGCGCCACTTTTTGAATCTCAGCTTGCAAAAGGTTTCGCTCCATTTTCAATGTCTTGACCCTCGACTGGGTCGGAGTTATTGACCAGCGAATTGTGACCTGTACTTGCATTGTTCAAGAAGCTGTACGTTGAAATTGCAAGCACTGTTTAGGCGGCGGAGTTTTCGTATACAGTGTAGACTGCTTTTAGAATATGCCATAGAAGTCACGAAAAACAATGCTATTAAGAGAGCCGCGGTGTAAACAGATAATCTATTTTTATAATCAGTGTACAAGCCATATGGACAACTTCTTTTGTTACATTGTGCATTAATTGTAGAATCTAACGTGGCTTTGCAGTAGACCCTCGTCCCTAAAACTAATTACTGTAGAGGCAGCGCAGTGGTCTTATTTGGTATCATGATTCATTAATGCAACACAGACCAAACGTGTGAGCAGTGTGGCGAGCGATCTTGCTTTACCGCCACTATTTTGGCTACAAAAAGCTGCACTGCGTCCTGTATTGCACCTTAAGCGGTTATTTTACAAGTAGTCTGCACTGTACGCCTGTTTCAATATTCTTGTAATGTGCATTGGCAGAGCTGTTGTATACCAGAATTTTATGACTTAGCAAATGCAAGAGCTTCTAACGTATTTACTGCCTGTTTCTCGAGGCTTTGCGTGTAACCTCTATGCTCTTGTAATCCCTTTTTGGCACACACAATAAAGCCAAATGCTTGTCTCATGGATAAGTGAGCTCGTTTTCAGCTTGTAATACATATCGCTCAACCCGCATGACCTTTGGCACATCACATATTCTAAGCATAGCCGGCAAAAGCGATGGCGTCGTAAATAGTCTCAGTAGCTGCTGGACGATCACGTGGCCTTGTTTGTGCATGTGAATTTCTTGCCATGTCCGGTGTTGTGTGTGAGGAGTAGAGAGACGAGTAGCATAGTTTAGGAGGACATTGGCTGCAATGCTTTGGTTGTCGGGGAATAAGTGGATTAGAGCACTGCATGGGCCCAGCCCGGGACCCCTTTATGAAAGATGAGCCCAGCCCGAACCCGTAATACCAAGCCTGAGCATGGCCCGGGCCCAGGTGTTCATTATTAAGCTTAGCCAGGGCCCGCATGTTCATGACCAGGCCTAGCCTGTAAGTTTAAAAAAAAAAAAAAAAAACACCATTGATTTTTGCTTACAGATTGTACTGTGCGTGTCAGCCTCACCTTCTCGGGGTCTAATGAGCTGCAGTGTAGAATCAATAAAAGACCAAAATCTTCGTTTCTCCCATGGGAACATCATTGGTCTGGCCCATTGCCTGTGCTGTTATTTCTCCGCTGGTGCGCATGCATTTACCTTGATCGTGCAATTTGGTCCTATGAGGTAATTTAGCATTTGAATAAATAAATAAATAAATAAATAAATATATATATATATATATATATATATATGTATATATATATATATATATATATATATATATATATATATACTGTATACAAACGTGAATTCACGAGCATTAAGCATCAAATAAATGCACAAGTAGAAAAAGACACCTCTTGTGTTAGAGCTAAAATATTTGTATCGAGAGTTGTAATAGTGGAATCGCAAAAGCGGTAACAGGGAAATGCCTAGAATGATTTTCTGTGTAACTTATTTTTTCTTGTGCAGAAACAATGTTCGTTGTTGTGGCAAAAAAAAAAAAATTGTAGAACTTCATCTGTGTCTATAGTTTCTTTGCTAAGGTATACTAAGAAATTGGAATGCATCACGTGACCGCGCGAATGACAACGGATGAAGGAAACACACAGGACAGGCTTTCTTCGTCCGTTGTCGTTCGCGCAGTTACATGATGCATTCCAATATGCATCATGAAGGAAATGATGAAGCAAACACACAGGACAGGCTTTCTTCGTCCGTTGTCGTTCGCGCAGTTACATGATGCATTCCAATATCAACTACCAACTAGCCCGCCTCTCCCCGTCAAACAATTTTACTAAGAGCCAGCTAATTTACACACGTCACTGAAGCTTGGCACAGAATACCTTGGACCATGCAATGTGTAATGTTCGCATGTGCTCGAAGGCACGACTTCGGCCCTTTAGTGAGCAGGCCCGAGTCCGGCACGGGCCCGTGGCTTCAAACCCGGGCCCGACGCGGGCCCTTCGAAAAACGATTCAGACGGCCCGGTCTAGCCCACAGCCCGGACCCGCGCAGTGCTCTAATTAGTGGATACTCATTAATGTTTTTCTAGGTTAGGTGCTCTTGCATTCACACTGATGTGCACTTGCTCATGTTCGTACTCGTGCCCGCACATACCAACGCTTGTACTTATCGGCACCCACTCACGCTCATACCCCGTAACGTCCATGTAACGTCCATTCGTCCTCTTCGTCACTCAATATGTAAAATGACTGCGGAGCGAGCGTACTCGTGAGTATGCCAGCCTATGCTGGTGTGTGCGCTTCGAAGAATGGCCGAAGGTGCGGCGCGGCGTCCGCGTGAGGCTCCTGCAGTGAACAGCAATGGTGTGGCGATGTTACACCTATCTAATGATTCGATTGCTAATAAAGTTAGAGGGTTAACTAACTTGAGGCTAAGCTATATGTGGCAAGATTTTAGGGGTGGTTCGGATACAGTTCCTAGATTTTCCTCGTCCAGAATTCGAGATATTCCCCTTCGGAAGTTCATGGCAATGCACCAGCGTAACTGAACGGGCAAAATAAAAAAAATCTTATTACAACATATCGGCCGAGGATCAAAATGTTTCAGCTGACTACGTGAGGGTGATCCCTTCTAACAACATATGCATTTATGGCATTTGATCGTAACATTGGTGCCGCGTTAAAGCAGTGTTTTGGTCAGCTGTGGGTGGTGTAGTCGCAATACAGGAGCAAATCTCTGCGCCCTCCCAGGAGAGGGCACAATGACTTGAAGAAGTGCCACAGTTGAACCGTAAATGAATTTATTATAGCTGGCATTGGAATGGTAATGGTATAGGAAGTGTTAGGCAGTCTGTTTGCACCCGCAGGTTTTTGAGAGGCAGCCAGGACGGAGAGAGAGTGCACATCTTGAGCGTGCGTGTGTATGGTTGTATGTGTGCGCGTGCCTCCGTATTTGCAGTTGCATGCACGTGAGTGCGTGTATGTGTGCGTGAGCATCCACGGCGTGTGTGCATGCGTGCATTTGGGGTGCGTGCGCTTGCATGCTTGCGGTGCATGCGCTGGCGCGTGTGAATGTGTGCGAACGTGTGTGTTCATGTTTCAACATGCCTGCGTACGAACAAATGTCTGCATGTTTGTGTGCGCATGGACGTCTGTACGTGCGTATTGTGTGTGCGTGCAAAGGATAAAAATTGTGTGTGTGTGTGTGTGTGTGTGTGTGGAGGGAGAGTGTTTGTGTGTGTAATCTGTGAGTGTGTATTGTGTGTGTGAGGGTGTGTTTGTGTATGTGTGCATTTCCTTACACGTACGCTCGGAGACCAACCATATTTAAATCCAGTAGACAACAAATGACACTGCATTTAAGGTATCTCTTTCTGAAAGCGAAACGCGAAAAAAAAAAAAAAACGCCTGAGCGGCCTCGGATTTCGTCCAATGGCGCGTACACCATCGGCACTGCCTAGCTGTTCACCTTCGTTATCTTCCTTCCCTCCGTGGCAGCGCGTTGTCTTGATGCCAGCGGCGCGCTAAATCTGCGCCATCACTGCGTCGTGCATCGCTTCTGCGACCAAGCTAGCTTTCGGCGGCACACGTTCGGCGCTATACTTACACCAAACCTTTAAACTGCTTGCCTTCCAAAAAAACGTGAATAAAAATCGGAAGTGGACTGGCCGCAAGGAACATAAACATGCTCACGTAGTCCTACCATTGATGGCAACAAAAGGCTGAGCGCGGTTAGATCGACCTCACAGACGTTCTTTTTCTGGGTCAGTGATGCTTTTAAAGCATTCGATTATTTGCCATATATTTGTTCGCGTGGCTTTTAGAGAAGCATGTAGAATAAACATTTCTTCACTCAGCTAGATAATCTCGAGGGCTGGCTCCGAACTGCTCATTTACTTTCGCCACCTAAGATCAATTGTTGAAAACTTAATTACCCTAGCTTTGTTTACTACGCACACAACTGCCACGGCGGCCGCATTTAAAAGGGGGCGAAATGCGAGAACACCCGTGTACTTAATTAGGTGCATCTTAAAGAACCCCAGGTGGTCGAAATTTCCGGAGTCCTCCACTACGGCGTGCCTCATAATCAGAAAGTGGTTTTGGCACGTAAAAGCCCATAATTTAATTTTTTAAATTATATGCAAACAACTGCTTAACTTACTCCGTATCTAGAAGTTACCAACGTGAATACTTAAATAATAAAATCATGTCACAAAGATTTATACGTGTTTGATATATTTATTTGGTGCGGTTACAAACAGCCGAAATGTCGACGGTGCTGAAGACTTCTTTAGAACAAGTGTGAACGCTTGGAAAGGCTATCTTGGCGCAAATCAAGTGCATGAGCTTGAACACATGTGCCCAACCGTGCGCAATCGATTCTCTTGCATTATACAAGAAGCAGCTCAGCGCTACGGTACACCACACAAGGTGTGCGAGAAAATTGTGCGCGCTCCCGATTAGATTTCTGAGCGTTGGTGGCATCAGGCTCGGTTTCCTGGTATCAGGAATAAGAAAAAAAAAAGAAGGCATTGCCATATACGCAAAGGTCAAAATGTATGTACTACGATACTCCCTTGGCTCAAAAGATATAAATGCCACCGACTGGGGGGAGTGAGGGGGTGGGAGGAGGATGTTTGTGCCGTACAAAGGAAAGAAAGGCAGAAATGGATATCCACTGCGTATATATCTCCAGGCAAGCACGAGTGTGATATCGATAAGTTCATGACCACGCACTTGGGTTAGCCGTGATGACACTACCCTTGTAATCATCGTCGGAGACTTCAATGTGGACATTTCAAAACCAGGTAGGAAACAGTTTTCTAATATAGTGCTATAAGAGTTTGGTTCGAAGTGCCACACCAATCCAAGTCACTCAACAACGGTTGTGTACAGATTTTGGCCAAGATTCTGTGTAAAGTTGTGACCGAATCAATCAGTGTATGTCACAATAATAACAAAGCTGTCGTCACTACCATTGCCATGCAAACAATGAATATAAATACATGTCGCCTTGTCTTACCCTGTGTGATGAGTTACAGCTTAGCTGGTCATCCACCTTCACAGCGTGGAATAGCTACTATACATGCACACGCACACGAAAATTGCACGCACACACAAACTGAAGTAAACACGCACGCGCGCTCAAAACGTGCGCACTCGTACACACACACCCCTCGCCCTCCCTGCTGCCTCTCAAAACGCTGCGTGTGCAAGCAGACTGAATGACACTCGCTCTGCAATAACCGTTCCAACGCCAACTATGACAAGTCCAATAAAGCTTCGACAGGGGTTAGTTGGTACGGCATTGTTCTGCTTGCTGCGCTATACTTCTTATACGAATGACTAAAAGAGACAGACACACACGTGCGCAATGAGTGTCTGCAAACGCGCACATGCGTGTCTGTCTCTTTTAGTCCTTCGTATAAGCAGCACAGCGCAGCAAGCAGAAAAATAAAACAAATCGCTTTATGGTTTAAATTTGGCGCTTCTTCAAGTCAATAGGGCTATTTTTTAAACTGCACTGGCTACACGAGTGTAGCTAGTGTAGGAAGTCGCCATTCTTTTTTGCTTGGTGTAGAAAAGTGTAGCTCCGCCTACCTAGTGTAGGCAGCATAGACAAAGAAGCAGGCTAGCTGGCGTTGCAAGCGCGTGTCGCCGTTTTGCCTGATATACAGCGGCGATAGCGAATATTCTCTGCAAAGAGGGTAGCAAAGTGCTTGCGTGACCATCTGTCTCATAGGACGGTGAGCTAATCTTCCAAGAAAATTATTTTACTCGCGGATGGTGCGGGCTGTTTCAGACGCCGCGCCGTATTATACGCATTGAGAAGTTGCCTTCGTGCACTGCGCATTCGCGATGTATTTAGCAGCAGTTTGTATAAATTTGTTCGTGAAACGAAACTCGAACATTGGCGTTTAAGTTCGAAGTCGGGCGCTTTTTGCCTGCTGATGTAAAAGACGACGTGCAGTCTGCTCTGATTGGCTACAGCCCAGCGAGCCAAGTGCAGCACACGACGTCATAGCCTCTGCCCGGCACTACCCTCGTCCTAATTTTCCCTTTGCCGGGAGGGTGCAAAACGATTTGCACCTGTCGTGTCACTTCATCGCCATTCCCCGACCAGAACACTTCCTTAATGCACCACCAATGTTCCGACTAAGTGTCATAAGTGTATATGTTGTTAGAAGGGGCTACCCTCTCGGCGTAGTTAGTTGAAACTTGACCTTCGGCTGATATTTTTTTATCAGAAACAACCAGACTTGGCGTCTACACCAACACTCCACAAATACCCGCTCTCCTGTGCTCCTTGCAGACTACACCTACGCTTACCACACCGACTGCCGAGCGGCTGACTGGAGCAGCAGCCTACGGCGACAAATGTGCAGTCGGCCACAAAAGTTTACGGGACACTGATTTCGTGGCGAATGGGAATTTCTCTTGTGTCAAGTCATGGCGCTTCTAATTTAGTGTGTCGCTGTATAGGTCGCAAAGGCTGTTACGCATTGAAACTTAGAATTTTATGCTACCCTATTGTATAACCTTCGAAGCTCGATTCACACGCTTCGCGGGAATTCAGCTTTCTCGCAAATGCCCTGTTCTGTAAACTTTTGTAGCCGACTGTAAACGCTGCACTGAAGAACGCCACCATCGAGGGCCTGACCTCTGAGGGACTCGCCGAGCGACCATGGTTCAAAATGATTCGCTAAAGTACTTATCATCATCGTCAGCTAGGAAAGCGCGTGACCGACCAATTAGGACACGGCTGTGCCTTGAGACGACGAAGACGACAAGGTCGCAAGCAACAGCATGATTTTGCACTGGCCGCCGGACCTGAGTTGGTTGAGAGGATACCGAACCACGCCAGAGAAACTGGGAGCGGCAAGGCCAAGCCGACAGTCTTGACGCCACCATGTCGGTAGTCATCAGTGAGTACGGGAGATAACATTCGTTGGATCAAAGACATAGTCGCGTTTGTCGTGCATAGCGCTCTAACAACGTGGAACGCATTACCGACGCATTTGACACGTAACGTCACTCGGCGTGAGTGCATCCACTGTAGACTGCAATAACCGCGCTTTAATCCTGGCCAAAATTTCTACCAAGAGTTCGCGGAATTGGGCAGGCTTGCAGATAAACGCACTGAATGCGGACGACTTCGCATCCGACATACGAGGCCTGTCCCAGAAATTCGTGCTTGATGTTAAAGGAATTCATTTCACAAACTTTCAGATATATCAAAGTACGCCCTACTGGACACAATAAACTGGACCCATTTCTGTGTCTATTACTGTAAGCAGCCCCGGAAGTCCTGTTAAGCGCTTCAGCAGCGATGTCGTTTTTTTCTTCTTTTTAATTGTCGTGACATCTCCGAAATGCCGCCCCTGGAGCTCATACAAAAAGGTCACGGGGGGCTAAATCTGGAGAGTAGGAAAAGTGTTCCAGTACGGTGATGGAGTTGCATGCCAAAACTCACGCACTATCAATGCAGCGTGCACAGGTATTATCGTTTTGACGAATCCAGCGCCGCTATTTCGACAAATGTGGTCCCACGCAGCACACGTGATCTTTCAGACGCTTCAGAACCTCCATGTAGACGGCTGCCCTGACAGTTCTGCCTTCAGCTCCGAATTCGTCGTACATAATTTCATGACAGTCAAAAAACACGATCGACATCACTGTTTGTCTTTTTTTTTTTGCTGCGTTGTTCTTCGCTTTCATCGCCTTGACTTATTTTTCTTTTCCCACTCCTTGCTGTGCGACTTCAGATCAATGTACTGTTCGTAAATTCAAGTTTGACGACCCTATGCGAGAATTCATCACTGCATTTGAAGTTTTACAATCAATGCAACATTCTTTTCGTCGCCACATTTGCTCGGGAGTGAGCAGTTTCGGCAGCATCTTGGCGCGAACTTCTTGCATTTCCAAGATTTTCCGTCGAAATCCGGGGAACGGAGACTTTCTCTAACCGTGTGCTTCTCCTACCATTTTAAGAGTCATTCGGCGATCACGGAGCGCGATCAATGTTTTCATCATGTTGGAAGGGCGTTCTGACCTTGCATCGCTTTTGTGGTCTTCATGGCCTTCCCGAAAACGCTGGACTCACTTGAACACTGTTCTTTTCTTCAGTAATTCTTCTGATATGCTATTTGCAATATTTGATTGATTTCCGCACCATTCTCGCTCATTTTCACAAGAAATATGATAGTCAACCGTTGTTCCGCCCCTGTTCATCGATCTTCATTTCGACAAAGACTTAAAGTGGGTTGCACGAAAAGTGCATAAATTTATGCCTTGTCATACAGCAGTCCGGCTCGTCCTCGAGGTCAACCTCGAGTGAAGTGAGCGAGACAGCGGCGCCGCTTTACCTTCTCCCACTCTTCTTTTTTTTTTTGATGACTCGCGGCTTGAGCTTTTGGGACAGACCTCGTACACGACACGGCTAATTCGTCGAGCAGACCTATGACACGGAGAGACTCCGAGCAATGCTGTAGCTCGAAAACTAAATGCGCGTTCACATATGTTTATTCCAGCTGAACAACCTCTAACTCCCTCGGCTCCTTCAATATGTCCACCTGGTCTTGAATACTTAACAACCGTCGACCAGCTAGTAATTCAACAACAAAGCGACGTCTTCCAAAGTTAGTAAAATTTTTATGACTGTTTCGCTTCGTCGTACGGAAACACGTAACCCCTTTATTCGCTGCGATGTCTCCTATCTATCTAGATTTCACCGGCTACGAGAAATGCAATAAGTACGTTGCTAAGAACGTGCTGGGACAATTCGTGTACCTCTTTACCGAAGGTGAGCAAAAAAACATCGCTACGTTCTTATATAAGGCAAGGTAATAATTTTTGCAGGAGTGGCATTATTACTATTGTTTATTTGTGTCAAATGAGCATGAAACCGAGTTTAAAAAGTGTTTCAAGGCAAAGTCAGATCTAACTACAGATCTTAAAAAAAAAAAAAACGTTTGCTTATGTTCTGGCTCAAGGAAGATAGAGGTTTAAAATCCATGTGTTCGGCACCTTCACCTGCGGACAAAGACCGATCAGACCTCGGAACCAAATTCGATATATCGAGTAGTTTGATGTAGCCGAACCCAGTAAAAGTAAAGCAAAAAGAAAGTAAGCTCAAGAATGTAAAATAAATAAATAAATAAATAAATAAATAAATAAATAAATAAATAAGATGAAATGCGTGGTTTTCCTCCAGCTCTGACATTTACCAATTAACGAAAAAGCATTGAAATAATGCAAATACGGTTAAGAACATTTTAAAGGATAATATTTGAGGGATTATGTTCGTTTAGAAATAATGAGAAAAAGTATATATATGACATTCACGAAAAGTTTTCTTGATCCGCATGTTCCCTATGGCGTTACAAAACGACGTGCAATTTATATATTTTCGAAAGTGGGTTGTATCCCACAATAATCAACATAACAACCGTGATAATCATTATTTTATTTGAACTGCGTAGAAACGTTCAGTGCTTTGTTGGCGTTGGTGATTAAGATGGTTCGAAGGCGAGTGAAAGGAAAATGTTATGAGAAAAAAAAGTTGAAAACTCTCATAGTATATTATTTAGCGCGCACATTTGTCAAGAACACAGTGAAGGGGGACACACCGAGCGCCCTGTTATGAAAACAGAAGCAGCGTCAAAGAAAAATACTGAGAGCTTCACGATTAATTGCACTGCTGGTCGTTTTTTTCTGCGAATGCCAGAATGAACCGGTGCATGTTGGTTTTCCTTGAGTCGATCAAGTCGACTTCAGCATTACGTATTTCAACGCGAACAGTATAGAGTCGCCACGAAACCGCCTGGTTCGCAAATAAATGCCGGCCCTTGGGTTCATTCAAAATCATGATTGTTTTCGAAGAGTACGAACCATTACAATGCAGTTGGACGATCAGGTTTGTTTCCTCTTGATTTAGCACAGATCAAACCAGTTATTCAACACTCCACGTAACGCTACGGGGACTATACCCTGTTACTTTGTATTGCTTCCGCAAAGCCTGAGCGTCCCAAATCACGTCGTAAACAGGTTTTAACTGGTTTTAATTACAGACAGTGGTTGCTGCAAGCGATGGTTGTGTTGCACGCGGCGCTGCTTTGAGATGAGAGTGATGGACTACCGAAACGTCGAGGTCATGCGTTTCGTTCGACCGCTGAGGAGCGACTTCTGCTGCTGCTTCTGCTGCCTACAGGCGAGTAATCTGCGCAGAGTGATCTATACGCAGGGGACCAGGGGCATCTGACGCCGATTCCCTCGTGTATTCTGTTAGAAAAGGCCAACGAAACTCGACTTACAGCTTAAGCAGAAGCTTAGAGACGCAATGACAGGCAATAAATGTGGCGGTAGACTGATTTATTGCATGCTGCGTCCAGTGAAGAAATTCAGTTAAGTTTACTCGAACGCTTTCAAGAAGCTCGGGCACAGTCCAGCATACCAACAGCACACGATGACGCGCTGACCATGGTTACAAGGCTGTGTTCCTGGAATGAACGTGCAAAAATTATCGGATGCGGCAAATGAACCTCAGCTGTGTATAGAAAGTAGTTGCGTAGTAAACTTAAGCTTAAAGAGGCAGAGAAACCTATGACGTGCTATAGACGCCGTGAGGCGAACTGTAAGAAAGTTTTTGCTGGATGACAATAAAATTGAACAAATGTTCTTGTAATGGCTAGCGCACGAAAATATTGGACGAGCCATAAGGTTTTTAGGCCGTAACGTTCTTACGGGACGCTTCACTGGGAGTCGACGCGCATAGCCCGAGAAGATTGCGCGGATTTTATGCTTTCAGAAATCGCTTATGGCTAAGGTGCAACATTAAAAAAATAAAGAATAAAAAAGATAAAGTAAAATAACTGCGGCAGATTCAGTGCACTTGTTAGAATCTACGCTGAGCGAAACTTTCTCAAAACGTTTTGATTGAATGGTTAGCCAACAGACACACGCGATGCGTGCAATTGTGCTTTATTTCCACGCTTTCAACACACGCTCAATTGCCCTCGTGGCATGCGACGTGGGTGCAGCGATAACTTGGAGGCTAGTCCGACGTTTTGCGAGGGCTTAAGTGGAAACATTGTGAGCAGAAGTGTATGTACAAAAAAAAAATAAAAGTGAGACACAGCGATGCATGTTAGACGGTTCGATAACTTCGGCGAAAGCGTGATGAGTCAATCAATTCCACCACACAGCTTATGCAACACGCGTGAACGGAGAGACCTCACGCTGACTCTATCGGGCGAGATCGTCTTAGCGCTGTAAATGTTCTTGGTGTTCTCCATTCCCTGGCCACAGCTGTGTGGGAGAGCCAGCCACCCACCTACGATTTTTTTCCCCACTCGCGACGTATATTCGGCGAGAGGCGCAAAACCCGCAGGAGAAACAAAGCAACTATAGGCTCTCAAGCTATATTTGAGGGTCTGTAATATGGTAGCATTACCAGGACTATCAGGAATACACTACCTGAAGGATCGGCCCGGCTTTCAAGCCACATTAAAACCCTTGTGAGAGCGCATATCATGCAAGGGGGTCGATTTTCACTACGCTATCTCCGGCATGAGCATAATTACCAATTCATGGTCCCAAGAATTTCTTAGTTTACACCACGAAAGACTGACTGACAGAGAGGAAACCAGGAAGAATAGGTGAAAAAAGAAAGCTTCTATAAAAAAGAAACTATAACGAGAACAAAAATGCTGGAAGGCACATTCCAGTGAATTCTTGATTTCCTTAATCCACTTACTGGGAGCAACACTTGTGAACCTCCGATTCCGCTTATTTACTAGCTGCCCCGCCATCTTCGGATTTGTGTTTTCTCGCAGCTATTTTTCTTTTCCGATCCTCTTCCTTTCGAGCTGCCGCAGCGTCTCAAATGCTTTTATGAACTTAGGAATTCAGCCTTCCAGCTTCGTATGCCACATTTTGCAAAACCATTGTTGTTGCTTAAGCTGCAAAACGACATACGCGTTAGAAGACGCCAGGAAACGCCGCCCTTAAGGCATCTCAGCGCCTCTGGCGTCGTCGTCTGACGCCTGGCGTGCTCATAAGGGAACCGTGGATCTAGTTTTGCTGGGCCCTCTGTAACATTGTAGATTTCTCCGCACACACTCAAATGCATTTTCGTTTAGTGTGAGAAGCGCTATACGTGGCACGTGAGCGAAATAATCCGGGAGAAATACTCAACTGAAGCAAGCTAAAGACATGTTCGTCGTGAAAAAGGAAACGCACAATGATTACGCCGCAGACAGTCAATATGTGCTTCCTTTGTGTTGCCACTGTGTCTTCCGTCTTGTGCGTGTGTCGTTTAGGCGGTAAATATGTCTTTCAGCAAATGCCAGCAAGGCCAAGAAGCAGTTCCTTTAAAGTGACCTTAAAGTATGTTACAAAATTATATTGCAAGTATATTAAAGTATGGTAAAGTATACTACAAGTATGTCCACGACATACTTGTAAGTAAAATGTCGTGCAATAAAAATACTTTGCGGAAAAAAAAAAGTGACTCGCTGCTCTCGTGGTGCTTCGCAGTACATCGAGGTGCAGGCACCGCCCACGGTCACCATAGCGTACCTCTACCAGGACTGGTCGCCCTTTTTCCCCTCGTACACGGTCTACGACCGCCAGTGCAATCCCATGATCTCCGTCTCGGGCCCGTTCTGCACGCAGACTTTCTTCTACTGCTTGGAGGCCAAGTTCGAGGCAAGTGCTCTGCTCGTGGCAAGCGTAGTGCGTGGCGCAATCAACAGCGGGGTCGTTTTATCAGCTGTAAGGCGTTAATGTGGCTGCGAAACTTCGCGAAAACATCAGAGGAGAGAAAACGCTATTTGGATGCAGAGTTACTTATGGGGTCGTACTGGCGCGCCTTGACCTCTAAGGCTTCCTATGTGGCTTCTGACCCGTACTCGAGATCTCTCTTCTTTTTTTAGGCAGACTACAGCCGCTAATGTCGCCCCGAAAATTCTTGACAGTTCTTGCGCATGCGTGTTCACACGACACCCCACATTGTTCGCGCTTATCTGGCATGATGTACTTCTAACCGTTAGTCACGCGTGATAAACACTGCGCGAAGTGTTTATCACGCGCAGTGATAAACACTTTTCACAGCGAAGTGCTGGCTCCGCACGGCGGACGAAATGTCCTCGAGTTCGTGCGAGTACCTGGAAAGAAACAGGCTGCGCCGCAGCATTTTTTAGAAGGCGCACGCGTGCAGAAGTATTGCACACCGCTCGGCATGATATGGGCAATATTTCTACTGAGGATAGTGCAACGTTGTTGAAGATGCAAACGCGATTTTTCTGTCTCTAACCAGGTGCGGACGCTAGGTGGCATCCTGATCGGCATGATCACGAGAGAGACGGGATTATCGAGAAATTTCTACTTAGATGCGGACCGCTTCAACCTCACCTTTCCTCTCGACTTGGACGTGCACGTGAAGGCAGCGCTACTGGCATGCACCATGCTCATAGTATGTATGAGCGTGATAAGAATAAGCGAGGTGGGCGGCAGGGTGGGATGAGATTCAGAGATGGGTGGTGAATGAGATGATTTTTGTGTTTCCGGGTCGGATCTCGTAACAGAAAGTTCGCTTCATTTCATGTTTTCCTGTTCCGTATATTTTATTATTATTATCATTATTTTTTGCACCACCAATATTCCAGTCATCTCTTACAATCCTGCATCGCGCAGACCTGAGCTAAAAAGTAAGAGCCCTGTGTCATGCATTATTAGTGATTTGCATTGGACTTGGCATGCTTTCAGCGAAATATAATTTTAGAGTTTCCATTCTTGATTTTCTCGTATAATGTTAATTATACGTATTTTTGTTGCTTGACGTTTCGTTCACTCGTAGAGTATAAATATTATAACGTATGATGTATAATTTGTTTCAGGACTTCATGTTCTTCGAGACGACATGTTAGCGGGAAAGGGAAGGTTCTCGAGTTGGAGCATTCGCCCTTCGTGTCGGACGCCGAATTCACGACGCAGCACGCTATTTTATTTATTTCCGACTTAGGCCGAGAGAAATGAATAGGCTTTTCGACATCTGTGTGATTTGTCTTTTCAAAAACGTCGCCTTCACTCATTTATCGTAATATCCTGCCTAGTCCCCCGAGATAGTAAATGTTGCAGTAGGTGGCGTCATTAAAGCACTGCGAATTATACGCACAAATATCATCATTACTCTCTGCAAAGGACACCTGGCGCACTGCAACGTCTGTCTTACATTTCTGTTTGTGCTCACAGTGCACATTCTACGCCAACCTCGGCATTGTTAACATTACGTTTTGTGTATTTGTTACCGGCAGCAAGATATCGAAGACTCTGCCACAATCACAATGCCAGTTTGGGCGGAGTGTCCCAGACAGGGCAGATCGGCGAGTATGATCATTTCTGCTCTGTGCAAGCATTCAGGCTGTTCAAAGCATTACCACGACATTCGTAATGAAAATATGTAGTATTTCAGAAGATGCGCGTGCGAGCTCAGCGAGCCTCACCTATTCTTTAGAGTTGAAAATTATCGTTAAAATTTCTTGTGCTCGAAACACCGCGCAAAAACTGCGATAACTGCGATGACACGTAATGAGAATAAAGCAAATGAGTATGCGCGTGTGTGTGCGTGGCTATCTATTCGCGACTCCAACTAAATGCTCGCCCCCTAACGGCCGTGCCGACAACTAGCCGATCTAGGTTCAGCCTCAGGTTCTCAACATTACAGCATGCACCACAACGTTGCCTCGTAGTTCTTTAACCATCGTGATGCCGCCGTGCACAAGACCAAAAAATAAAAAAAGTATGCCGAAATAATTTTGCTGTGTACCACTATGGTGTGTCATCGCGGTGGAAAGACAAATTCATCATTTCATCGTTCCCCGAAAGTAATAGACGACGCGCAACGGAGAGCGATGGGGATAAGAAACTTGCGCATTGGGAAAAAGGTGGCTGACGGTATGGTGGTTTGTTCGAAACACTTTGCTCTTTATTCTGAGCAAGTAGAACCTTACTTTCTTTTTATCTTATGTAATACGAGCCACACTGCGGAGTTGCCTATGAAGGTCTAAAACAGTCAAGTACCGTACGTGTAGCAGTGAAGCAACGCTGTGAACGAGTGCTTGCACCTTCAAGATGCTCGCTACGCACAAACACTTCCCTTTTTAACCTCTGGCTTGCTTGAAAGGCTCTTTTTCTCCAGAAAAGGCTGATGCGGCTTGCTAGGCATGCCACACGTTCGCACGCGCAGCGCAATGATTTCCGTGGTTTTGTCGCTGAAATCCTTGAGACCGCTCAAAATAAGGCAATGGACAGCAAGGACCACGTCGGCTTTGACGAAACACCTCGATTCCATGCCACAAACGAGAAATTTGACCACAGCGCCAAGCAAAAGAACCGCCGCGAACCTAGATGATGTAACCACCTTTGATTATTTGGAGTGTTCCCAGCACAAGTAATTGATTCTGGACTTGCTGACAGAGGAGTGCCGGACAACGGCAGTTAAAATGTCTAGCCGATTGTGCGAGTTGGCGAACGCTTTATTCTACAGTCTCAAGCACGAGTCCAACGTCGTCTTTGCAACCATTGATGAGTTGCTCTCCCGTGACCATGCACTATTGACGTGAAGCGTTTTCGCAGAAACAAGAACTTTTTCCGTGAAAAGCAAAATGCTGCAGTACTCAATGTGCCACCCATCAATTAGGCGGTACCGTTAAGGTTAGCCTCACGCAAGACTGTCTAGCCGTTTATGAGCACACCATTAGAAGCTTTAGGTTTGTCTTGCAGCCGCTCCACGCGACATCAGGGCTTTAAATGCGATGATGTTTCTCGCGGTCATTGCATTAGTCTTCAGGCTGTAAGGTTTCGGTGATATAATGCAAGAGATCTACTATGTGTTGGTAAAATACCTGCGATATCACTGCGAAAGAGCCACGAGAACTCTCAAGAAGGGGCCCTATACTTCGCTTAACACTTAGCGTTAAGTTAGTATGTTAGCGAGACTTTTTGCAGTATAGCTGCGTTTGCAACAAGAAATAGCTTGGAATTTTTAATGCGGTTGGGATTCCATGAGAATTTCACCCGCTTTACGGTATGTATATATGTATATATGTATCTATGTCCGCGCCTAACCTCTTTCCCACCAACTTGAGTGACTAGGTAGTCCATCTTTATTTGAGTAGAACACAAGGCTGCAGTGCTGAGAAAACCGGGTTCAAAACCAGCCGTTGGACCGACTTGGGCCACTGGGTATGTAACACTAGGTATGTGATCATCAGTGAAGCTCCTTGATGCCAGCTTAGATCACTAGGTATTTGTCGTTTTTCATAATGAGCATTGTAAAAACATTAACACTTATCTACGAACTAGTATCGATTGTAAATTACATTAAAGTCGCCAATCATCTCTAAAGGATGGATGCACCGCCATTCACCCCTCCCCTCCCAGTAATCATGTGAGACTGCTCTTTATTTAGTCCCAGTAATATATGAAAAATAAAAGTTTCAATCCTTAAAAACGAGCAAACTGTGTTATACGGCTGTTAATACGTTGTTTTAGATCATTTTGCATTTCGTTGTTTTTGTGTTCAGGTTTCTCATTAGCACGCAGGTCGCGGCAGGTTCACCCGCAAGCTCGCGCGTGAGCCTGCGCGGTTACGGGTGCGCAGGTGTGACCACGAGACTTGACCACGAAAAGTGCAGAGCGATACATTTTGATCACCAAGCTTCTTGCGTAGCTTCCACAGCGCTGCACGCTATGTATGAAACGAAAAGTGCTTGTGCAGCCCATTCTACTTCTCTGCTCTCGCTGTTACGCACTACGCTTCACTTTATCACGGAACCTTACCAAATTGCCTATATCTCGACCTTGCTATAGAACGGAGTATGGTCTTTCTCACTGCACCAGTGCAGCCTGATATTTACAGCTATTGCAGTGAAGAACCGTGAGCCAGACAGCCTTCTAACTTTACCGGAGCGAGCTGTGCATAATAAAGAGATATCCATGGACCTTCGGTGTGCATGTTGGTGCACAGCGTAAGCGAATGGGGGGAATGATGAAGGTAAGTGAAGATATGAAATGAAGGGCAACGTGACAGTTAAGCTGGCGTTTTTGCTGGTGGTCAGGCGAACTGATCCCATGCTCTCGGCGTTGGCGTACGGTTATGAGATGGGTGTAAAATAGGAGGGCGTGTGAAGGTAGGAAGGCGTATGGGGGCTCTTGTTATGGTGTTCTCGAGTGCTGCGATCCGCCATGAGTTGTTTCGCGCTGCAATTTTTGATTGTGAGTAGCTACTCCTCTAGCGACACAGACACAGTGCCGGTGTACCACAGCGACTGCAAATATGACACGACGTGGTATCATGTATAATTTGCACTAAGAATAGTTATGGGCGAAGTAGTTTTAAAGATGCAAGTGGTTCTGCAGGACAACTGTTGAATGAAGGATGAGAAATATTAATGTGATATTAAAAAGAAGCGAAGTCGCGATATTTTTTTGTAAAGCGTGCTCTGTCCTCAATATTAGCCTGCTATAGGAGAAGCCACTCCTTCGAAGCGCTGGCAGTAGTGTTTGTAACCTTGCGACGGGTACAAAACGCCGGAAAATGGGCACGACTGCCCTCATTAATAGCAGTTACGAAAGGCGTAAGATAATGCAGTAGGCTCTCGATAAACGGAAATTGATTAAACGGAAGTGCCGATTTAACGGACTAGCAGGCTCTTAGTTGGTTGGTTTAGAATTTGAACATGATAAAAACCTTTCGTTAGTAGGAATCTAAATCTTCGCATCTCCATATACACGGAAGTACAGATTCAACCTATAAATCCCTTTTTTTTCGAAGTAAAGCAGAATCTGATTTTTTTTTTGCAACACATACTTGTAAAGAAAGTA